>NW_006408623.1:1808659-1823056 GCF_000296735.1 Chrysochloris asiatica
AATCATAAGAAGCTTATCCCCATCTCTTTTCACCAGACCCATCTTGACAAGATGAATACTATTCAGTGGGGAGTCTGCCTTCCCCTTCACCCTTTGAAACTAAACTCCCTCTTGAAAACTTGTAATCCTTTAGCTCCCCCACCCCACCCCATTTTAGGTAGCCAATGTCTAAGTTTCCTGTCCGTATTAATCCTGTATACAGAGGGGATAGGATTGATCCTTGATATGACTACTCCGTTCTCAGTTGGTATTTTGAGCTACTACATCCTAAGTATAGGTCAAGTTCATCAAATTGTAGCAATTTGCACTTATTTCCTCTAGTCAAGTTCTTTCATATTCCCTTATTAAAAAATGGTTTTGGCTGAGTTGCGAACCACAAATGTACCACTGTCTTCACTTCTTCATCAGAGGTGAGTCTTCATCCTTGAAGGATTGCTTTCAGGGGACCAAATATGTGAAAGTGCAATGGGGCAAGATCAAGGCTACAGGGATGACTTCAGCCTATAACTAATTGGAATACCTGAAAAGGGTAACTTACTCAGTGAAATAGGCTTCTTGCAGAGCCTTTGTAGTCTATAGGACCTTAGATGGAATCCTGGAATCCATCTAGAACCTTCTGAGGTGGGACATTCCCACTTGAAAGGACAACCAGGGTAGTCTATAGGACCTTAGATGGAATCCTGGAATCCATCTAGAACCTTCTGAGGTGGGACATACACACTTGAAAGGACAACCAGACCAGCCTGGAATGGCTAGGGCAACAGATTCTTCTTGAAAGAAAGACCAGCAGGAAAAATCCAAAACAAAAATGGCAGTCTGATTGGCTACTACAAGAACAAGCAAGTTGTTTGCTGGGGAGCCATCAAGGCAAGCAATCAAGTCCCTTCAGGACAAACCCCCCTCCAAGACTAAAACTCAAAGGAAAACCTTAGCAGGCATGTAAGCTTGCTAGTGACCACATTGGTTTTCTGGTGCGTGGAAGAGCCTGAAAGGAAGCAATGAAGATATGGGCTGAGTTTGACCATGTTCCATAGACACCCATAGATCTGGAGATGAGAAAGAGAAGAAGGGCTGGTTGGTCCAAAGTGTGGGGACTCCTGAGTCCAAGAGCATAGCCACGGAGGGCTAGCTAGACCTGAGAGTGAAGTGTCCAGCTGATATGAAGTGAGGGGAGACACACAAAAATGCCCAGATGTGTAGCTAGTACCCATTCAGCCTAGTGTGGCGCTGTGGGTTAATGCGCCAGACTGCAAAGTTGGTTTGAACTGCAAGATTGGTGATTCAAGCTCACCAGCTGAGCCTCAGAATCCTATCTATACAGGGTCGCTATGGGTCAGAACCGACTTGACAGCACTTAACAACTATATATGTGTGTGTGTGTATGAGTGTATGTATATAGAGAAAGAGGGATTCAAAAAGCTCATGGAAAAATAAGACAAAATATTATGCAAATCTTCCACAAACTTAGTGAAACCCCTCGTTTGTGTATGTATATACTTTTTCCCGGTAATTGCAAAATTGTTTTAAAACTTTGCTAATAGAAGGCAAGGAATAATTAGACAAGAAATCATTACAAAAAGGTTTTATTGACAAACACACCAGGAGCTTGAGCCTTTTAAAGTAACAGGAGTCCAGAGCTGCACGTTTGAGGTGTTCCTCAGTGACAATTTGTGGAAAAAGGGGTCAGGATTCACAGCACTCCACGCTGGTCCCAGAGATAACCCCCCACCTCCCTCCTTGGTCCTCTCCTGTGATTATGTACCTGGGGAGGGGGGGGGGGGGGGGGAGCTGGAATGCAGAATGTACCGTGTATTTCAAGACTGCCAGCTTCTTTGTTAATATTGTCCCTACACACTTGAGACTGTCCATGAATTGTCTGTTCATATACATGGCACTTTGCGTTTGAGAAATCAAGTTACTGAAGGAGTGTTAACTAACCTGTAAAGTGATTATCAATCGGCTACAGTGCCTTCATTTGTAATCAGCTGTCTTTTAGAAAATGATCATGTGATGTTTCCAGAGCATCTTTGTTATTTAGAGTAGAAAGAATAAAATATTTAGTAAGCAGCTGATGATTACATACACAGTCTCAAATCATATTTATGACAGTCTCGTAAATGTGACGTCTTCATTGAATTTGGGGGAAATGGAGGGATAGGATATTTTCTGATAATAACAGAATCGGGTATTTTCAAGATTTTAATAACAATGTGTTCATAACACTGAATTGT
Source organism: Chrysochloris asiatica (assembly GCF_000296735.1). Taxonomy (NCBI): domain Eukaryota; kingdom Metazoa; phylum Chordata; class Mammalia; order Afrosoricida; family Chrysochloridae; genus Chrysochloris; species Chrysochloris asiatica. The sequence goes on from NW_006408623.1 coordinate 1,810,891, forward strand.
GTGCTTTTACATTATAAAAAAAAAACACTGATCATTAAATTTAATTATTAATGACACAGGTTGCCAAGAAATACAGTACCGATAGATATCAGTTGCCCTCAGATAATGAAATAGAGATTGAAACACACATAACCTAGTTCAATCTGTCTGTTTCTGAGATGTAGGCTGTAAGATATTACTAAGATAAACACAGACAGCTAAGAAAATTCCAAATAAACACGGTGAGGGAATTTTACAGAACAAACCCTTTGGAGATGAGAGTAAAGTATACCTTAGTTGAATCCACTATGAATACACCCGAGAACAATTTCTTTTGTAACCCCTGTCAACCTTTTGCTTATTCATCATGCCAACATGGGAGAGAGTTGGTTTGGAATAAGAATTGTTTTCAAGTCAGAATGTTACATGAGGGCCTAAAATTGTTTTGTTTTGTGCTTTTAAATAGTTCAATTCACTACTGTCGTGTATATGAGTGGAGCTAACTCTTCACAGCTTTGTCCAGAGATTGGATGCCAAAGAATGGCTGGGACAAATAGATTAGTCAGGACAAAAGTTTTAAAGTATCAAATACTGCAGATGAAAATACGCTGTCTATTGCCTAGACTAACATCACTGGTTGAACTGTTGGTCCCTTTTATGGTCATTTGTATTTTTTAGGCATTTTGGGTCATTGCTGTGGTTTTGTCAAAGCTGCTCTATATAAGTCTAGCTACAAAGTGGCGCGCCTTTCCTAGCATAAACTCTATTCAGAAGATGGAATAGACTGTTGTTGACTTTGTTTGAAACAAGAATTGCTTCCAAGAAAAATGTTGAGTTGTAGATTTTAGAAATAAGTCTCTTTTTTTTTTCACAACTGCAGGGGGTTTGTGTAGAACCAAGTGGTTCTCTCCCATGGTTCTCTCGGAGTTCTACTCAGTTTTTAGGAGCTATGAAAGGGCTGGGTTTGGACCAATACGCAACTGTGATGAAGAATGAAATAATCCACCACAAAAAGAGAAAGCGCCCACCACCTGAGCTAGCCAAAATTTTGGCAGACCCCACTCTAGATGTGAGCAGCAGGTGGAGGAGATCTTGGTTTCCGCGTCTCTTTTTTTCTCATTCCTACTATTGCTAGCCGCGCTCCCCAAATCCAGACCCTCAAAAAGAATCCTTGCCCGAAAATGAAGCGCAAGGTTGAGAAACGGAGATTTGAGGTTAACCTCAGTTTCTGGATACTTTAAAGATCCGCTTTGTGAATTGCATGGGTTCAGGGGATCCACGCAGCTAGGAGTCCTAGGCTTCTCCCTGCCCCCTGGCGGCCACTCCCGCAGCTGGAGGGAAAGGAGCGCAGACACTTAGGCACCAAGAGGGGGCGAACCTTGTTCCTCCGCATCCCTACGCGGAGAAGTGGGACCAGAGGTGATGCCAGTCCCCCACTGCTCCTCACCACCTGGAGATTCGGGGCGGTCCTGGTTCATAGGTGCGGAGCATAGAAAGGGGTCAGGTAGGAGGGCCCCAGGAAGGGTGCGAAGGGACCTCCGGCGGCCGTCAGTGGGAAGGAGGAAGCAGCCGGGAAGAGGACGTTGGCGGACGTGTAGGAGGGGAAAGTCTGGAAGGGCAGCGCTCCCGGGCCCGGGGGTCCGGGGCTGGCCCCAGCGCCGCCCGCCCCAGCCTGCGCCACCGGCGCCCCGGGCTGGGCTGCAACGCCCCCAGCCTGCGCCCCGCCGTCGGCGCCAGGGTTCTGCTTCTTCCACTTGGTCCTACGGTTCTGGAACCAGATTTTGACTTGCGTCTCGGTGAGGCTGAGCGACAGCGCCAGGTTCAGGCGCTCGCACACCGACAGGTAGCGCGTGGCCCGGAACTTGTTCTCCAAGGCCACCAGCTGCTCGTAGGTGAAGGCGGTGCGCGCCCGCCGCGGTTTGGCCAGGCTGGGCTCGGCGCGCCTGCGCCGAGGCCGCGGGGAGCCGGGCGAGTCCGGGGAGCCCGCGGGACCACTGCTGCTAGTGCCCCCGGCTTGGCCAGGCTGGGCTCGGCGCGCCGGCGCCGAGGCCGCGGGGAGCCGGGCGAGTCCGGGGAGCCCGCGGGACCACTGCTGCTAGTGCCCCCGGCCGCCCGCTCCCGCCGCCGCCCCGGGTCCTCCGCGTCCTCCTCGTCAGCCTCTTCGGCCTCGGAGCCCTCCAGCGGGGATGGAGCGCGGGCGCCTCGGCCTGTAGCATCTAGGGGAGATGGGGGCAGTGAGCAGAAGCCGGGAACGACCCGCCCCCCTCCTGCGCTTCCTCTATAGCGCCACGTAGGAACTGGGGTTTGGGGTGAGGTAACCCCTCTACACATCTGTCACCAAGTAGATGTCCCCAGAGTGTGTTGAATGGCAGCCCCTCCCATCGAGAATAAATGATGAGTGTATTGAACAACCATTTTGGGCGGGGGGAACTGAACCACAAGGTCGGTGGTTCAAACTAACCAGTCGCTCCTTGGAAACCCTGTACAGGGGTCGCTATGAGTCGGAACCGACTCGATGGCACTTAACAACAACAACATGGAGGTTAGGATTACTGTACATGAAGACATCGAGTGCATTTCGGGGTGAGTCTCCCCAATCCCTGGAAGCTTATTTTGGTCTGGGACTTCCAACAATTAAAAAGAAGTTATTAAGTCCCCCCACCCCACCGCCCTCGTTAAAGTGAAATTCCCCTTTCCCATCTTCTCTCTCTTGCCGTGTTAATAGAGTTTCAGATTTGTGCGGGGCCAGATCGATAGATGTCATCTATTAAAGGTAAGTTTTAATCGAACAATATTAGGATCAGACAGGGAAAGGGGGTTTGAAGTCAGTACCTGCAAGCTGCGGGGCAGGAGATATGCAGGCGCCAGTAATAGAATATCGATCACGGGGGTGGGGAGGGGGAAAGCGCAGCCCCTCGGAGGGCCGATAGGAACAATTACCAGGCGGGTAACCGGGGCCCAGGTCTGGCCTCCAGAGGCGTCCCGAGCCCCAGACAATCAACCGCCAAACTTGGGACCGCGAGGGATCCAACCTCCCCAGAGACCTGCGCCCCGACCCTAGGTGGAACCTGGTGCCCTTGCTTACACTCGGCACAAACTTCACTGCAGCCCTCACCGGGCGGCCGGCAGCGTTTCAAGGAGACAGGACCCAAAGCCTCTCTCCCCCAGCCCCAATCCACGGCGAGCACGCGGGAAGGCTGTGTCTCTGCCGGTGGCTCACGAAGGCTGGAACTGGGTACCCCCCGGTGCGGTATCTTGACTTCGTTACTCACCAAATAATAGGGCATAGGGCTTAACAGAGCCTCAGTTCCCACATTCCTGAAGTGGGGGTGGTGTTAAGGACGCTGTCTACCTCTCAGGTTCTAAAGTTTTCCGTTATTTTTATCGCAGCTCCTAACCAAGTCCTGGCACATGGAAGGCGCATGGATTGCGCCTGGGCAGGTTGTTTGCACTGCGAGCAAATCAGAGAAGGGACTGGGCCTCAGTGGCCAACCTCTGCCCCGGGGGACTGGGGGCTTCCTCTGCACCTCCAAGCAGCTCGGAGGCCGTGGCTGCATTTCGCGACTCACCCTGGGTTCCTTCCCCTTTGGGGAGGCTGCGGTTCTGCGCTACTCGCTGTGTCTCTGGCTGCCTCTTCCCCAGCCGCGCGCATCCTGGGAGCTAGGGCCTCCGGGGGACGGGGTCCCTTGCATCCTTACCAGGGGTCTTCCGGTGTCGGGATGGATCCCCGGAGCTGACGCCCTTCCCTGCTTCGGCCTCGGCCAAACTTTTCTTGGCTTCCCGGGGCGCGGGGCGCACGACCGGGAGCGCAGCGCGGGTGAACTTCTGCGGGTCCAGGATGTCCAGGACCGAGAAGGATATCTTGTGGAGGGAGGGAGCCGCTTTGGCCCCGCTGTCTTGCCATGCCAGCATGCCCGCCGCCCGCGGGGTCCAGGATGGCCGCGCTCGGGATCACTGTCTGACTGAGCCTAGACCGCCGCTCTCCGGCTGGAAGGAGGGTCGGGTCAACGTACTGGAGCTGGGCGGGAGGCAATGGGGGCGGGGAGAGCAGCAGGGGGCTGCACGCCGATTGGCAGCTGCTCGGCCGAGGTCCTCGCCACGTGCAGGGCGCACTCGTAGTCGCCCAAGTCTGCTGGACGCCGGGCGGGGACGGTCACCTAGCTGAGGGGGCGCTTGGTGCGCTCGTTGCGCGCCTCCGCCGGGCGGCGCCGCTGGCTACGCTCGCCTCCGCCCAACCCGAAGGGACTCGGGGTGCGTGCGAGGGGAGAAGGAAAGGAAATCGTAATGCTTCCACTAGCCACAACACACACACACACACACACACACACACACACACACACACACGTCTGACTGTGGTTTGCGTTCCATCTCCAGTGCTCCTGCCTTTAATTGTGGGGTGCAACTGGAGCCAGCACCGCTTCCTTCTCCAAGGCAACGTTCAGCGCATCTCTTGCCGCGCCAGGGAGCCTCAGCGCCCAGCAGTGGTCTCAGACTCAGTCGCCTTGCATTTAATGCCCTGTTCTCACAGTTTTTAGTAAAGTATCATTTGACTCCGCATCCCTGGGATAAGGGCGTGGATGCGGCGCTGTAGGATAAGCACTGGATCACTAACCACAAAGTCAGTGGTTCAAACCCACCAGCTGCTCCTTGGACACTCTATACAGGGTCACTGTGAGTCAGAACCGACTCCACGGCACTTAGCAACAAAAACAGCAATGCCTGTGCTCGATAAGCACTGAACTGCGAACCACAAAGTAGGTGGTTCGAACCCACCAGCAGCTCTGCAAGAGAAAGAGTTGTCATCCTGTTCCCGCAAAGATTTTAAAAGCCTCAGAAAACGATATAGGGTCGCTGAACTGGAACTGACTGGATGGCAATTAACAACAAAAAAGATGAAAAAACTGAGGTTCAGAGAAAAGGTATTTACCCAGGGTCACTGTTACTTAGTGGCAGAGCCTGGGTTTGAACCCAGGTCTCTTCTCCCAGACACTGTCCTTTTCACTACACCCTGTTGTTGTTGTTGTTAAGTGCCATCGAGTCGGGTCCGACCCATAGCGACCCTGTACAGGGTTTCCGAGGGTGTAAATCTTTACGGGAGTAGAAAGCCTCATCTTTCTCCCGCGGAGCGGCTGGTAGTTTCGAACCGCTGACCTTAAGGTTCGCAGCCCGATTCGTAACCACTACGCTACCAGAGCTCCTTTCACTACACCCTACTGCCTCTGAAATGGAGAAGAAACGCTGCTACCGTATCCAGAGTCCGTCCCTTCCACCCGGCTCCAGCTGGGTCAGAAGAGCAAGAGGGGTTGTGGATGGGTGCCCCAGGCCCTACCAGGGTGTCCCATCACTTTGGGAACCTCACTCTAGCTGTGGACTCCAAGCTGAAGTGAGGTGGGTGCCCGTGGGTTCACTGGCTGCCTGCCAAGCTGTGCACAATCCCTAGTGTCATTTCAGGCTTTGGCAACAGAATTGAATCTTTGGGAACTAGTCTGCATCTTTGACACCCACTGCCCCCCAAAAGAAAATGGCTAAAAGATTGTTGTCTGGGTTGCATTTAAAGTCAGAGAATGATAAACAATGGAAGGGCCCCTTCTGCCCCAGTAAGACTCTCAGAATGGCAGGCGCTGGTGGTTTAGGAAAACTCCAGGCCACACCCATTCTCCCTTTCTTTGCCCTTATTGCCCCCTGGGAGCACCAGGCGTTTATCCCAGCGGCAATTTCTGAGGCTTTTCCCAGAACCACCTCTAACTCCAGCGTGCAATTCCTTTCTTCCTTGCCCCATGGGGCTTCCCAACAATGACTTGGCAATTAATATTGTCTGAGCAGGTAAGAAGTAGGAAGAGGAGGAGAAATCTTCCCAGGAAAGTGCTGGGGGCGGCTAATCCTATCTGTTATTGAAGAGGGGACCTGAGAGGCCAACTCCTTGTGGCTTTTCTCATTCAAACCTAGCGGTCCCCTCCCAGAGGCGGCCACCAGTATTCACAGCTGACTTGAAAGTCCTGCAGATTCAAGCCAGCTCTTAGCCTAGAGCGAAGATGGATTGTGCTTTTAAAGCTCAGGACAGGAAGTGTCCTGGCCAAGCCACTGGATCACCTCCCACCAAAGGGCCTGACTGCCCTGGAATTAAACAGTGGCCCCAGGAGCCTGGATTCCCGACCACAGAGCCTTTTTGGATGACAGATAAGACACTGTCTCCTCAACAAATGTAAAAATTTGTTTACGAGAATTGTCTGATTTTTTTTATATCCTTTTTCTTTTCTCTTACCTCCCATATTTTGTCCAACTTAGATTTTTACAGTGTAGCTCGGATTGTATCTATTTACAGTAGCATCCTCATGGATTATGTTCCTCTTCTTACCTGTTTTTCTGCAAAAAACCTAGACTTTTTTCATGGCACTGTAGAACGTCATTCCAGAGCAATCACACCCAAATCAGAGAGATGGGAGGACCAACACAGTCAAAAACAGCCAAGATTTGGTCATTTTAATTTCACTTTAAAAATTGTCTCAAGAACCCCCCCACACACACACACATACAACAACAACAACAAACAAAAAACCAGAGGGAATGGAAGCAAATACTGTTGAATAATGATGCACAGAGGAGATTGTAATCATTGCAATGATATAAAAAAAGAAATTGTCTCAGAAAAATGTGTTTGCATTGCAAGAATTGTCTTTCCTTTGAGATCCACAAAGATGTTCAATATAGGAAAACTCCGTGGCTATCAAGTGAATTCCAACTCAAGGTGACCTCATATGTTACCAAGTAGAACTCCCACATAGGGTTGTCTTGGTTGTAATCTTAATGGAGTGGAGTCCTGATGTGGCACTGTAGAGTAAGCACTGGACTGCTGACCATAAGATCCATGGTTCAAACCCACCAACTGCTCCTTGGAAACCCTATACAGGGTAAATATGAGTTAGAACCAATGCAACAGCACTTAACAACAGCACTTTTAACATAAGCAGACTGCTACGCCTTTCTGCAGGGCTGTGAGTCCAAATTGCCAACCTTTCACTTCATAGCCAACCCTTAGATATTGGAAAGGAACTAAAGGAGAGAGTATTGAAAAATTGGAAAGTCGAAAACACAGGTCATACTCTTTATGTGATTGTGAATCTTTTAAGAACTCCCTATTTGTCGAAGACATCTTTAAATTATTTTTGGAAATTCTTTCCCTTTCTCTCTCCTTTTCTTCTGACATGTTAAGGGCAGCACAAGATTATATTTAATCTCACACTCAGTACTCAGCTTCTGCAATAAATTATACAGAAGAAAAACCACTGTCTTGTCCAGGCCTTATCAAATTTGGGGGACTAGAAAGTGCCTTCTTGTACTAAACTGTTAAAGAGAAATTCTCCACACACACCTCAGAAAGACAGAATGAATTATTAAACTTGGGGTGCAGGGACAGTCCCCTGGGAAATTGTTTCTCTGGTCACCTGGTTTATATAAAAGACCAGGAGGCAAGAAGTCTCCCCTTTGAGTACAACTTGGCTTTTGACTCCTAAGGCTCTACTGCCATTTCTCCCCATAGATCTTTCCCTAGGTTATCCTACTAAAATAAATATATACACATTCAGCAGGCCTCGTTCCTTCTGTGAGTAGAGTTGATTTGTTTTCTCAGCGTGGGCATTAAAATTCCGCCTGAGTGCCGTCTTTAAATTGCTTTGATGCTAGGTGGGTTCCAACCCTGACCTGTCCCGATGGCAAGTGATGGCTGTAACAACCTTGGGATCAATATTCATAGCGGGTGTCCTGAGCTGATAACACTATCCAAGACAATGTTCACTATCAGTGTGGACAGCTGAGATATTGCGCCATTAGGGATGTTGTGTTAAATAACCTGATCCATTTCTGGGGCTATTTAATGAATTTCACAGTTTCGATAGTATCTTTAAGGAAAAGGCAAAGGCTATTCTGGAGGCACTGATGCAAATCAATGGTGCTAAGTTTCCCAAGCTATTCCACAAACAAAGTGGCCTATAATTCCAGCACAGCCTTGAGGAGCCTCGCTCAAGCAGTGCACCCTGTTTACAACAGGAAGCATTTGTAGTTTCTGCAGGGGGAGGGAGGTATTAGAGCACTGTTAAAACACCTTAGATAGAAGATGATGTTCCTGAAACAAAATACAACTTCAATTCTCTTGGTAAAACCCTGTAGATTGATCCAGCCCCTTCAGGGTTAGGATATATGCCAAAAAGACAGCTTCATAAGGGACAGCTTGGTGACAAAGGGGGAGATGTCAGCAGTAAGGATAGTCATGTGGGCAGCCCTTTAAAACTCTGGACTTCAGCCATGTTTCCCTAAGATTTGCTCTTCAAATCTGTTGTTGTTAAAAATGCCACAGAGTCCATTACGACTCATAGCAACCCTGCTTAAGGTTTCCGCAGCTGTAAGTCTACTGGAGCAGAAAGCCTTTTCTTTCTCCCGCAGAGCTAGTGGGCTCAAACTGCTGACCTTGTGGTTTTAAGTCCAGTGTTTTCTCTATAGAGCCACCATGCTTAAATAAATAAATAAGGTGCTGTTGGTGGAACTGTAACTGAATCTGTTTGCTGAACTGACTCTTGGTTGCCATTTGCAGGAGAGTTGCTTACCATCAAAGGCTCCAGCCATTAAGCACATGCCAACTCAATGGCCCTACATGACAGACTAGAAGTGTGCCACAGGGTTCCCAAGGCTGTCATCTTGATGGAAGCAAATAGCCACATCTTTCCCCCATGGAACAGCTGGTAGATTCAAAATGCCAACCTTTTGTTTTGCAGTTGAACATTTCCAGGGCTCCTAATGAAAAATTAGCATTTCCCATTTCCTACAGGGGTTTGAGGAGTCCTGATGTGGCACTGTGGGTTAATGTGCTGCACTGCAAGGTAGGTTTGAACCGCAAGGTCGGTGGTTCAAGCTCAACTAGTTGCTCCTCAGAAACCCTATACAATGTCGCTATGAATTGACTCAACAGCACTTAACAACAGCAACAGGGGTTTGAACACTGTCTTCCAGAGTTTTAGGGAGTAGGAGGTTGGGGAGAAGTTGGGGGCAGGAGGGAATGGAAGCATGATGATTTTAATATCAGACAAAACAGACTTTAAGTCCATAAAATTTCCTTGAGTCTAATCCTTTTTCTTTTTTGAACTTTTCATTGTGAATTGGGTGAAGGTTTACAGAGCAGATCAGTTTTCCGTATAGCACATATTTTGTTTCATGTGATTGATTGCAATCCCACTTCCTGTTTCCTGTTTCCGTTCCTCTTTCTTTCCTAACCCTTCTGAACTTTGTCCTTAGATAAATGCTGCCTTTTTGCTCTTAAATGATTGGCTAGTATTTCTTTGTGAAACCTCAGTTCAAAGTGTACTGCCAACTAGTACCAACCAGCAACTGAAATAAAAATGTTAGCATAATTTAAGAAATTAATTCAATTTCTTCTTGGAAATGAGCAGATTAAGACGCTTTATCTCAGCATTGCAGAGGAAGAATTGAGGACGGAGATAAAGCCATAGGCTTATGTTTCTAAGCAGAGTACATGCATGCTCACTGGGGTTGATAATGATACAAAGAGCAATGATAGATGCTCTTGCTTGGGGACTTGCTCCGGAAGAGGCACTGGGGTAAGCTTTTTGCACATATTACTTTATTTATCTCTTCCTACAACCCCATGAATGGGGCACTGATGCTTCAGTGGGAGAATTCTCACCTTTATGCAGAAAGGAGAGTCCTGGTGTGGAGCTGTGGGTTAATGCACTGGACTTAAAGGAGGTAGGTTTGAACCGCAAGGTCAGCTGTTCAAGCTCACCAGCCTTTCCTCGGAAACCCTATACAGGGTCGCTATGAGTCAGATCCTACTCGATGGCACTTAACAGCAACAACAATACAGGAAGGAGACTTGAGTTAGATTCACAACAAACGCATTGTCATGTGCAGCTGACATCTCTGTCAGTTGAGGCTCTCATGGTGCTAGGATGTTGGAGAGATTTCATGGGAACTTCTAGACTGAGACAGACTAGGGAGAAAGTGCTGGTGATCTACTTTTGAAAACCAGCTGATGAAAACCACAGTCTGATTTACAACTGACCATAGAGACAGTCCTGAATTGAGTAGCATTCTGTTCCTCTGTGACTGGAGTCACTATGAGTCCAGGGATAGACTTAGCCAACAACAACAACGCCATGAAGCAGAAGCTACTACTATTATCTTCAATTTACAGTTGAGAAACCAGAGCTTAAAAAGGAACTTGCCCAAGGCTTCAGAACTGTGAAATGGTGCCACTGAGATTTGAACCTTAACAATTAAACTTCAGAGCCCAGTAAGGTTCTCATCACAAACAACCAATTCCGGCTCCAATTGTAGACATTTATTGCTTGGATTTTCCTTCAAATTTTTGCACATCGCTGTGATATACAAGAGGACTTCAAAGAAAATAACTGAAATGCAAGCACTGGCTATTCATGTCCAAGGGTTTGGGCCTTTCAATCCCGCCTTTGAAACTCTTTTTTTTTTTTTTTTAATGCTTTATTGTGAACTATGCGATAGTTTACATGAGAGAACATTAGCTTTACATTCATCCTATTGTATATCATTTCAGTGTCATGGTTACAATCCCCTCCATGTATCATCAACCAACCAAAGAGTTTCCATGCAAGCCTGCCCCTGGTCATCAGCACACAGCCCCTCTCCCTTTCTGGGTCCAGAGTCCCCACCTGCTCCATCTTTCCGCATCATCCTGTCTGCCTCCATCTCTGGTGCCAATGTTTCTCTGGGTAGGGTCCCACTCTCCACTCTTCTTCCTTGATGGCCCCAGGGGCCTCCGCTCCTGGACTGCAAAGTCAATAACCCCCCCCTTTTGCTACAAAATCTTTACATTTCCAACCCTCACAGTCAGTCCCGATAGCAATTATTCACTATTGTGCCACATGAGTGCTGTCCCCATCTCCTTTCATCATCCCCTGCTAGACAGATTAGACACAGCTCAGTGGAGATTCCACCCTTCTCCATGACCCCTGTGAAGAAAAATATGGCATCAGGATTGGAGGAAGACTCATTAACAACCTGCAATAGGCAGATGACACAACTTTGCTTGCTGAAAGTGAAGAACACTTAAAATATTTACTGATGAAGATCAAAGAACACAGCCTTAGGTATGGATTGAATCTCAATGTAAAGAAAACAAAAATCCTCACCACTGGACCAACAAACAGCATTCTTATCAATGGAGAAAAGATTGAAGTTGTCAAGGACTTCATTCTCCTTGGATCAACTATCAACACTCAATACTGCCAAGGTAGAAGAGCAAGCAGCTAAAAGGATAAAACAATCTGAGGAGAGTCTAAGATTCATGCTGGATAACATGCAGAGAAATAATGTAAGAATTATTGGCATTCTGGAACAAGAAGAAGCAACGAAGTCCACAAAGGAGATAGTTGAAGAGCTTCTGGAAGAAAATTTCCCTAACATCTTGAAAGACAAGAAGATAAACATTCAAAGAAGCCCAACATACTCCAGGAAGGATAGACCCCAAAAGAAAGTCTCCAAGACATACAATAATCAAGCTCTCCAAAATCAAAGACAAGGAAAGAATACAAAAAGCAGCCAGGGAGAAGAGAAATATAGCTTATAAAGGCAAGCAAATTAGATTAAGTTCTGACTATTCAGAACAAACCATGCAGGCGAGAAGGCAATGGGGAGACATATACAAAGCCCTGCAAGAAAAAAACTGTCAACCAAGAATCGTCTATCCAGCAAAACTATCAATCAAATATGATGGTGTGATCAAAACATTCCAGGATAAACAGAATCTGAGAGATTTTATCAAAACCAACCCAGCACTTCAACACATCCTAAAGAGAGTTCTGTGGACAGAGAACCAACAAGAACAGACAGCAAACAGAGATTGACAGATATGTCAACACCACCTGGAACACAGCCAACAGATAGCAGAGTCCAGAACAGGATGAGACTGCAACAACAAACTCAAAGGAATGGGGAGATCAACTGAAGGCCAAAAACATATCAATGTCAAAGAAGGGACAAACGCAGCAACAGAAACCCAGGTGGTGGGGAAGCCAGGTAAATTACAGGATGCAATGGAGTGTCCTAAATGCAGAGAAAAGTAGACTACAAGGTAACCCAAAGAAAGTTAGCACTCCACAACATATCATAAAAACGAATTCCCAAGCAGAACAAGCGAACATAG
>NW_006408623.1:1826572-1832884 GCF_000296735.1 Chrysochloris asiatica
TCGATGGCACCTAACAACAAAAACAACTGTTTTTATCTTCCAACCAGATTGTTTATCTTTAAGAATCAGATACTAAATTTATATTTGTCCTGTATAATCAATAAACAGTTCCTTCAGTAAACATATTAACAGGACACACACAGTTCGTTAACTGGTTAAAGTTCTAACATTGATGAATTCTGCATCCTAGCTATGAAATAAACTGATGCCCCACTATAAGTGCTCACTTGGTTATGCCAAGGAGTTTCGAAGACAGCTACCTGTCCAACCAATTGGAGGAGATCCATATTTGTACCCATTCCCAACAGAATGAGAAAGTTATCAAACAATGTCATTAATATCACATGCAAGTAAAATTTCCTGCAGGTCATTAAAACATGGTTGCAACAAAATGTTGATTGACACAGAGCTGCCAGAAATTCAAGCCAAATTTAGAAGAGGATGTGGAATGAAAGGATGTCATTGCTAACATTAGATGAATCTTGGCTGAAGGCCGAGAATATTAGAAAGACATTTCTTGTAATGTGTTGACTATGCAAAGGTATTAGACTGTGTGGACCATAAACTATGGGTAGCATTTTGAAGACCTGTACATTGACCAAAAGGTAATCAGTTATTAGTTCAGGACAAGAGGATGCTGAGTGATTTAAAATCAGGAAAGGTGTCTAGGTTGTATATTTTCACCATACTTATTCAATCTGCATATTGAGCACAAAAGCTGAAAAGGTGGATAATACAAAGGAGAACATAGCATCAGGATTGGAGGAAGACTCGTTGTTGTTGTTGTTAAGTGCCATCGAGTCAATTCTAACCCATAGCAACCCTGTATAGGGTTTCCAAGGAGCAGCTGGTGAGCTTGAACCACCGAAAGTTTGCAGCTCAAATGACTTTGCAGTCTGACACACCAGGACTCCAGAAAACTCATTAGCAACCTGTAATATGCAGATGATACAACATTGCTTGCTGAAAGTGAAAAGGACTTGAAATACTGATGATCAAACACTATAGCCTTAAGTATGGATTGCACCTCAATGCAAAGAAACTCAAAATCCTTGCAACCAGACCAATAAGCAACATCTTGATAAAGGAGAAAAGATTGAGGTTGTCAAAGACTTCATTTTGCTTGGATCCACAATCAGTGCTCATGGATGCAGCAGTCAAGAAATCACATGATGTATTGCATTGGCAAATCTGTTGCAAAAGACCTCTTTAAAGTTTTCAAGAGTAAAGTTTCCACTTTGACAATGAAGACATACGTGTGAAAGTTGGACAATGAATAAGGCAGACCAGAGAAGGGATGCATTTGAATTATGGTGTTGAAGAATATTGGAAGTGCCATGGACGGTTAGAAAACAAACAGATCTGTCTTGAAAGAAGAACGGCCAAAATGCTCCTGGAAACAAGGATGATGAGACTTTGTCTCTTGTGTTTGCATACCAGTCTCTGGTGAAGGCCATGGTGCTTGGTAAAGTGGAGGTTCGCTGAAAAAGAGAAAGACACTAAATGAGATGAATCGCCACAACGGCAGCCATGAGCTCAAACATAGCAACAATTATGAGCCTGGCACAGTACCAGGCAGGGACTCCTGGTAGCGTAGTGTTTATGAATCGGGCTGCTAATCTCAGGGTCAGCAGTTTGAAACTACCAGCTGTTCCACGGGAAAAAGATGAGGCTTTCTACACCTGTAAAGATTTATAGCCTCGGAAACCCTCTACAGGATCCCTGTGAGTTGGAACCGGCTCCACGGCACATAACAACAACAACAACAACAGTACCAGGCAGTGTTTTCTGTTGTACATCGGGTTTCCATGAGTCAAAACCAACTTGATGGCACCTAACAACAACAACAACAACAACAACAACAACAACATCTGTGAATCAAGAGCCTGGAACCAAGGATCAGTGTAATACAGTTCTCTTCTTTTGATATTTCAAACCTAAGTCAGGCCAGAAGTAAAATTTTCTCATTTCAATGTATATACTTGAACATATTGGAGAGGCCATCAAGGAAGTTCCTCCCTTCTATCAATTTTTATTTATTGCAAAACTAACATTATACAGCATAATTATATAACATAGAAATTTTATAAAAACCATTTATATGAAAAAATAATATAACATTATACAAGAGAAAGGTTGGCACAGGAAAGATGAAGGTAGAAGACACAGGGAGGTATGCAAAGGTTCAAGTGAATCGAGGTAAACACTGTGAACTGATGGTACACAGAAGGGATTGCAATCATTGTAATGACACAAAGTATATGATTTAGTGAATGTGGAACCAGTGATCTGTTCTGTAAACCTTTACTCCATTCACAATAAAGTTTGAAAAATAATATAACATTCAACCGAATTTCATTCATCCCAAATCTCACTGGCTTATCACCGATTGATAGTCCCATTGTCTTCCTGGTTCTAGCATTCTCTTTTTGTGGGTCTGTTGTCCACATACAATTTTTTTTGCTTTTTCTGATTACCTTTTTTTTTTTTTAAAGTTTTTATTATGAATTGAATGATAACTTACATGGGAGAATACTGGTTTTACACTCATCGTTTCATTGCAATGATTTCAGTCCCCTCTGTGCATCATCATTCATTAGTGTTTGCTTCTAGTCCTTCTGTTTTGTTTTTTGGATGTACACAAAAATACTCAGGAATATATACTCATTTAAACAACCAAATGGCACATTCTGCAAGCCTGCCTCCTGGCCTCAAGCACACAGCCTTTCTCTTTCCATGAGTCCGGAGTCCTCAGCTGCTCCCTCTCTCCATGTCCTCATCTCTGCCTCCATCTCTGGTGTTGCTGCTTCTCTGGATAGGGTCCTACATTCTTGCTCATGCTCTTCTCCCTTAATGGTCTTAGGGTCCTCTGTTCCTGGACTGTAAGATTAACTACTTACCCCTTTTTGTTACAGAACTTCTCCCTTTACTGTTGTGACAGTCACAATTAGTCATAATAACAATTACTCACTATTGAATCTTAAGAATCTTATCCTCATCTCTTTTCACCAGACCGGTCTAGACAAGATGAGAACTATTCAGTGGGGATTCTACATTCGCCCGCCCACTCTGAAACTAAACTCCCTCTTGAAAACTTGCAAGCCAGTCACTTTGTGCCTTTATTACCCCTCCCCCCCCATTTTAGGTAGCCAATATCTAAGTTGCCCGTCCCTATCTACCCTGTATACAGAGGGGATAGGATTGATACTTGATGTGAAGACTCCTTCCGTCACAATTGGCCTTTTGAGCTACTACATCCATAAGTATAGGTTAAGTTCATCAAAGTATAGCAATTTTTAAAAATCTTCCTCTAGTCAAGTTCCAAAGGAGCTCTGGTAGCGTAGTGGTTATGAATCGAGCTGCAAGCCGCAAGGTCAGCAATTCGAAACTACCAGCTGCTCCGCAGGAGAAAGATAAGGCGTTCTGCACCCGTTAAGATTTACAGCCTCGGAAACCCTGTACAGGTTCGCTATGAATCGGAACCAACTCCACGGCACACAACAACAACATCAAGTTCCAAAGAGCTCTGGTAGCGTAGTGGCTATGAATTGGGCTGCGAACTGCAAGGTCAGCAGTTTGAAACTACCAGCTGTTCCACAGGAGAAAGATGAGGTTTTCTGCTTCCATAAAGATTTACAACCTTGAAAACCCCGTACAGGGTCGCTATGAGTCAGAACCGACTCCACAACACATAACACCAACAAGTTCCAGGAGTCCTGGTGTGGCACTGTGGATTAATGTGCCAGACTACAAAGTTTGAACTGCAAGTTTGGCAGTTCAAGCTCACCAGCTGCTCCTTGGAAATCCTGTCCTTGTCCATGGACTCAGGTGTCCCCAGATCTCACCACACTTTAGACCAACCAGCCCTTCCTCTTCTCTTTCTCATCTCCAGGTCAACGGGAGTCTATGGACCGGGGTTGAACTCAGCCCATTTCTTCATTTCTGCCTTTCCCCCTCTTCCACTCACCAGCTGACCAGTGTGGTCACCAGCAGTCCTACACCACATAGAATTTTGTACTCTACTTTTTCATATCATGTTCCCACATGTGCATTTCTCATGTTGTTTACCTAGTCTTTTAATTTTTTTTGTGTGTGTGTGAGTTGGGTTAAGACTGTTTAATGCAGTTGAGTCGGATCCAACTCATATTAACCCTGTATAGAGATTCCAAGGAGGGTTTAAATCTTTATGGGAGACTCCTCTTTCTCCTGCAGAGTGGCTGGTGGATTTGAACTGGGTGCCTTGTGGTTAGCTATCAATTTCTTATCCTACAGAACTACCAGAGTTCCTGGGTGAAGTTTGTTATTGTTGTTGTTAAGTGCCATCGAGTTGGTTCCGACTCATAGCTGCCCTATATAGGGTTTCCAAGGAGCAGCTGGTGGGTTTGAACTTCTGACCTTGTATTTCGAAGCCCAGTGCTGATCCTACAGTGCCACATCAGGAGGCCTGCGTTAGGTCTACAAAAACTAGCAAACCCACTGCCACGGAGTTTGTTCTGACTCATTGAGACACTGTATAGGATTAATCTTTATGGAAGCTGTTGTTGTTATGTGCCATGGAGTCTGAACCGACTCACAGCGACCCTGTACAGGGTTTCCGAGGCTGTAAAACTTGACGGGAGCAGAAAGCCTCATCTTTCTCCCGTGGAACAGCTGGTAGTTTCGAACTGTTGACCTTGCGGTTCACAGCCCGATTCGTAACCACTACGCTACCAGAGAAGCAAAGTGCCTCATATTTCTTTATTGGTCTCATACAATATTTGTCCTTTTGTGATTAACTGATTTCACTCAGTATAATGTCCTCCAGGTTCAAGCCCATTGTGAAGTGTTTCACAGATTCATCATTATTCTTCAGTGTTTTGTAGTATTTCATTGTGTGCACATACCAAAGTTTGTTTAGCCATTCTTCTGTTGATGGGTATTTAGGCTGGCTTCATCTTTTCAAGGTGTCTTTTGTAGATAGCATATTGAAGGATCTTGTTTTCTTTCCAGTCTGCTCTCTGTCCTCTTTTTTCTCACTCCTCATTCTCCAACTAATCACACTCATGAAAGCTTGTAAGCTAGCCACTTCATGTCTTTGTACAACCGCCCCCCGCCCCCCACCCCCATTTTTGATAGCCAGTCTCTCAATTTCTCATCCCTGTCAAGCTAGTACACTGAGGAAACAAGGCTATTCTTTGATATAAAGCCTAGTCATTATTTGATATCATATTTCATTGAGTAACTGTTATAACTTGAGCCCTTGCACCCTTGAACATTTGCTTTTCTCCCAGCTTTTTGCAGTCATCCCCTTGAAGGAATTTTCTTAGCCTTGTTTCCCAGGTACGACATTGCCAGGTCAAAGGGAACCACTATTTCGCTAGCTTTTAGGCTGTCCTACTCAAAGCCGTTTGAACTGCAAGGTCCGTGGTTCAAGCTCATCAGCTGCTCCTTGGAAACCCTATACAGGGTCGCTATGGGTCGGAACCGACTCGACGGTACTTAACAACAGCAACTCGGGTACCAAAGGAAGTGGACAGCAAGCAGCTCAAACCATTGGTGACGATATTGCCTGCTCTCTTTAATTTTTCTTTTACAAGGGCCTCCTTGTCTCAATTTGTCTTGCTCTGATTTTTAGGGAGGTTTATTTCCCAGGGGATGGGTTTCTGTTTTCCATGCGCTTTGTCCACTGATATCTTGAGGAGAAGGCAGTTTCATAAAGAACTCCATTCCCCGGAGCGTGACCCCGGGGTGAGAGGCCGGAATCCGCGGCGCCCGGCCCCGCCCCGTCCTGCAGAACTACACTTCCCAGGCTCCCCTGCGCCGCGAGCGCGACTGAAGCCTTCGGTTGAAGGCAAGGGTGCAAAGTCTGAAACGCGCGACAAGCGATGGCCGCGTGGAGCGAGCGACTGGCCGGCATACGCGGTGTGCTGCTCGACATCTCGGGCGTTCTGTGCGATGGTGACGCGGGCGGCGGCAGACCCATTCCCGGCTCCGTGGAGGCAGTGGCGAGGTAAGTGGTCGCCGGAGACCCGCTGCGCGCGCTCAGTACTATCAGCTGCTTTGGGCTGTCGCTACAGTGGGCTCACTTTCAAGAAAGTGAGGCGGCACAGGAAGTACTCACTCATCTCTGCCAAGAAATTTGGAAGACAACTATCTGGCGGACCGATTGGAAGAGATCCATATTTGTGCCCATTCCAAAGAGAGGTGACCCAACAGAATGCAGATATCATCGGACAATCTCTTTGATATCTCCAGCGAGTAAAGTTTTGCTAAAGGTAATACAGAAACGGCTACAATCATACATTGACAGAGAACTTCCAGAGGTTCAAGCTG
>NW_006408623.1:1833810-1879166 GCF_000296735.1 Chrysochloris asiatica
GTCTGTGGGAGTCTAGCTCTCGCTGGTCCGGGGGTTCGGAAGGAGACATGGAGTCGGCTAAGTGAAAGTAATCAAGGAGTCTCCGCTTAGTTGCCTAGAGGAGGAGAGCTCTCTCCGGCTTAGCAACATCTTTATTTTAGAGTTCAAGTTACATAATGCCTCGAGGTGTTTTTCCTACATTTCATAATTATATTTTTAGATCATTACTCATATTGATTACATATTTGATTATATCATTCTATTCCTATATCCTTACATGTTGTTGTTGTCAGGTGCCATCGAGTCGGAACCAACTCATAGTGACCCCATGCACAGCAGAACGAAACCATGTCCGATCCTGGGTCAACCTCACTACCGTTGCCACACTTGACGCATCAATGATGCCACCTGGCCGATCCATCTCGTTGGGGGGTCTTCCTCTCTTTCTCTGACCCTCCATCTTACCAAGCATGATATCCTTCTTCAGCGACTGTTCCCTCCTGACAATATGTCCAAAGTATATCCTTACATAGTGTCTAATAATGAATCTCATGAACTTTTATGCGACCTTTATTTCTAAAGTTCATAAACCACAACTTTTCTTCCCTGTTCTCATTCTTATAGGTGACAGACTGTTTTTTCCTGTTTTTTGTAAAGGTTGTATCTACTCTTAATATCTTAATTAAATTCCTTTCCTGATACAAGTTATAGTTATTTATAACTTACCCCACACTATCCCATTGTCCCCTTTAGTAACCTATTCTCTAACCTATACAAGACTCTATTCATAGCCCATGTAACATTCCCAGCATTTATTTAGTTCAGTCGTTCTTCTATAACGTTCATTAAATTGTCAGGCTATGGTGTTTCTTTGTTTCTTTAAAATCCCCTTTGAATCTACTCCTGTAAAATTGATACAATTTATGCAAGACTGATTTTCCCTAAATAACGCTTTTCTGAACAACCCATAGTAGGATCCGTAAATGTAGCAATACAATATATCCCCACAAGTGAATTCAGAACCATCCCAACGAAGAGAGATAAAGGTGCTTTCCCAAAAACATCTGCCATGATGATGCTTCTTCTTTGCCTGGACTGTGTCAAACGGCAATAGGGGGTTGGCTCCCGACATTTCGTCTCTCATACTTTGGACATATTGTCAGGAGGGAACAGTCGCTGGAGAAGGATATCATGCTTGGTAAGATGGAGGGTCAGAGAAAAAGAGGAAGACCCCCAAATGGATTGGCCAGGTGGCAGCATTGATGGCGTCAAGTGTGGCAGCGGTAGTGAGGTTGGCCCAGGATTGGACATTGTTTTTGTTCTGCTGTGCACGGGGTCGCTATGAGTCGGTTCCGACTCGATGGCACCTGACAACAACAACAGTGGGCTGTGCGTCTGGGGTCGGGACCATGCTGTAGCCCCACCCTGCTCAGACACGCTTGGTGGGTTGAGAGTTGGCCTGGGAAGGACTCTACCAGGAGGTCTGGTGGCTGAATGAGGGACCTCATCTGGCTAGAGCTGAGCTGTCAACTGACTGCCACTGGTTGCAGGTGGCTACTGAGCACTTGAAAGGTAGCAATCTGAATTGAGGTGTGTCAGAAGCATGAAGTATACACCGGGTTTGTAAGTTAGAACAGAAAAGACAATTAACTGTCACGGAAGCTGTCAAGAAAACCAGACGTGTTGCATTTGGGCAGATCTGCGAAAATCCTCTTTGAAGTGTTAAAGAGCAAAGATGTCAGTTTAAGGACTAAGGTTCGCCTGACTCAAGCCATGGTATTTTCAGTAGCCTCACAACCGTGTGCAAGTTGGACAGTGAATAAGGAAGACTGGAGATGAATTGATGCATTTGAGTTATGGAGAAGAATATTAAAAGTACCATGGACTGCTATGGTATTTTTAACACAAGCAAATCTGTGTTGGAAGGAGTACAACCAGAATGCTCCTTAGAGGTCAGGATGGCCAGACATGTTGTCAGTGTTAGCAATGAATCTTGATGTCATATAAAAGACACTCAGTGAGACTAAATTACCTTGGCAAAGCAAAATTTACTCCTGCAAGAGGGTCAATCCCCCCCCCCCTTTTTTTTAAGGAAGTAAAAGAAAAAAAAAATCACCTGAATACAATAAACAGGATTATAACATTTTTTTTTTCTTTTTAGACTTCTTCATTCTTTTCTTCAAATTTTGCAAGGAGATGTTGAATTTGGTGTTTATATGTTTCTAGGTGAAAAAGGTTATTTCAGTATGGGGGTGGGGATTGTTTGGATAGGGCTGTTTCTATCCAGTTAGAGAGGTGAGGACTGAAGTCATAAGCCCTTTGCATTTCCCAAATCATTGTTCCATGATATTAGAAAAGGGGTCATCTATGCCTGAATTTTCAGCGAGTTCATTAGCTAAGATGGTCAGCCCTTGTAATGCTTCGGTAAAGGTACCATCAGTAACGGCGTTATTGGGAATGAAAGTACAACATTGGACTTCGATCATAACACATGCTTCTTTTTCTGTTAATATCATCTCTAGGGCTAACTTGCTTTCCCAGGTCATTTTGCTAGTAGGTCCTAATTGTTCTGCTATTCCCTTTATAGCACCCCTGCTATAATTTACAAATCTTTGTTGATTATAATAGATGTAGTTAATCCAGTCCACATTTTTGTTAATGGTTGACCACCAGAATAATACAGATTCAAACCCTACAGCTATTTGGTTTCTTGTTTTGAATTTGTTTGGCACCCCTTGAGTAACTCCTATACTGTCTATGTAAACATGGGAATCGAAAGAGCCATGGGGAGTAATACACTTCCCTTAGCTTTATGCCTGTTTCCTGCAGTTGTTGGTTGATGGAATGTCAGGGTGAAAGGGATGGCCAATTGCACCAAAGCGCAGGTGCCACTCCAATTTGCTGGTAAAGCCCCGAATAATTGTTTCCTATAATACCACCAGACATCTGCTCGCGAAATAGCTAGGGCTGACTGATTTTGGAGCTTTTTAAAGAGTTTGCGCTCGCTGTATCCCATCAGGTTTCTGATGAACATCAAATTCCCCCCGTGTCTGGAGCGACACAAAGTGAAATTGACATTTGAGGCTGGAGGCCTAATGGTCCTCGGGGGCTGACCCGTAAGACCCCTGACATTAGGGAGCAGTTGTGACAACGTGTTACAGGATTCGTTGCCCCAGGATATAGGGTCTTGGAAGAGAGCAACCATACAATGCATGCCCTGAGAATCTGAGGACCATCCGAGTAGAAAGGGGACCACTTGGTCTTCCGGTCTTCCTGTTGCACAACTGTAACAATCGCTCTTATTTAGAGTATGAACAGAATATTTAAGCCATTCCAACCAAGCCCCTTTTTTATCGGTTCCTTTATTTGAGTAGTTAGTCCACTCCTCCATGGTTGGCTGCCTCAATGGTCAACTACACCTGGGAAAGGCCCTCACAGTTCAGCTGGAGTCTGTTCTCTTTCCAGGTCTTAATCAGCATCCCTATATCCTGTTTCTATAGCTATAGTTTGTCTTAGGTCTTTAACTTACGTAATTGTCACTTTGGAAGGGTCGTTTCCAGAACTTAAGGGGAGGTAGTAGATCTGAATCATTTCTAGGATTCTGTGAGTTCTGTCCTTGATAAAGGTAGGGCTTGAGTTTTGTCTAATTAGTTTTAGAGAGGAAACTTCTATAGGATTCTTTCCTGTTAACATCGGCTCCCAATCCATAGTTTCCTATTATTGAAGGTTCTCTAGTCATGGTTTTGGGATTATCTATAGTTAAGAGTAATGGATTGATTGCATTGTAAGGGTTAGCAATGGGGGGCTGGGGTGGACCCTCGTATGAACTAGAAGTCCATTACCGATATTGGGTGGTCTACCGAACATCATTCCAGTTATTACAGGGACCCCTCAAGGCACTATATGTTTGTTTCTCACTGTTCTAAAGGGGCAAAGATATTTATCAACATTGGACAATTGTCTCTGAGACTCTGCTTGTCTGCATGGGATAACAGGACAGGGAGAGATGCCATAGTGGTATCTACTATTAACTTGACTGGCTGGTCATAGGCAAAATCCCTTTGCATCTCCCTCATGGCAATGGTACATTTTACCCATATTAGCTTCTAAACCCAAACCATCTTGTCAGGGACATGTTAGAACCCTTGGGCCCTAGAGCCCTTTTATTCTGGCTTCATACTTAACCCCTGTACCCTAAGTTTTCTCCTACTATAAACAGGGATCAAGGAAGTGGGTAAGACATTTCTAGTCCAACAAGAATAGTAATACTGAGAAGACTAGCCATGAGACAAAGCTAAGGCTATCAAGACCTGAACCCTAATTGAAGCAGCTGGCCACAGGCAGAAGAACCAGGAAGCTAACGCCCAGAGCTGACAACTGCAGGAGGAACTCCATTTTCAATAAGTCTGCGTCCCTTTACTAAAAGGTGATGAATATTCAACATATGACTCCTCTTAATCTGCTTTAGACCACTCTTAGAGGACGAGAACCCATACCTTTATAAGTTCCAGTGCACCCCCATTTTACCAGGTCTGAGAAGCGGCGACTCAGTGGGACTAGTTCTTTAGACCCCTGAGAGCCAGAGGGACCAGGGAAAAATGTGACAATCTGGCAGAGGTGTGGCAAGGCAGCCTCTCAGATTCTTTCCAGGGTCACTCTGAGAGGTCCCCTAAGTGAGGAATGTGTTTCCCACAGGTAACTACATGTCCCTTGGGGAGAGCCCCTTTTTTACCGGTTCCTTTATTTGAGTAGTTAGTCCACTCCTCCATGGTTGGCTGCCTCAATGGTCAACTACACCTGGGAAAGGCCCTCACAGTTCAGCTGGAGTCTGTTCTCTTTCCAGGTCTTAATCAGCATCAAGTCTCGTGGTCAGAAGTGATGAACAATGAATTTGAAGGGATGGGTTGGGTTTGGACCAAAAGTTCTTTTAACATCTACAGCATAATATAGTTTTCCTCCTCTTAAAAAGACAAAATGCATACATACAGGGTAGCCCCCATTTTAACAACAACAAAAAATGTTTTCAATTTAGAAAGACTATTAGTACATCAAATATCTTTTTTTCCCCCCAAATATCTTTTAAAACAGTATTATGTTCTCAGAGTATCTGAAACATTAGTATAAAAATACAATACATAGAAACAAAGTTTTGAGCAATGTATAATTTTTTTTAAATTGCTATCACGGCAAACAAACAAATCCTTAACTATCCTTTAAATGGATTAATTTATACAATTTTCCTGTAGAAAGAATATCAAAGATCTTAAAACAGGACAAAACAACTTCTCAGTGTCTGATTCACATCGAAGGTTCACTTTGTATGGGTAAACTCAGAATTTTGCATTGTAAGCATTTATCTTAAGAATTCTATTTGGAAAACTACCATATTGGCTGTAGATCTTTTCTCCCTTCTATGGGGACAAGGTATTGTCTTCTATGGACTGCCTTCTCCACCCCCCCCTCCCCCCCCCCCTTTTTTTTTTTTTTCCATTTTGGGCATTCCCTCTTAAAATGCCCTACTTTTCCACATTTAAAGTATCTGTTTTCTCCTCAGGCTGTTTTTGGGTTCCCCTCCCCTCCTGTTTTGTCCTGACTGTGGGGGTTGGGATGCCGAGGGGTATTGGTTAATTTTCCTTCCCTGAGTTGCCTGCCTGAAAGTGGTGGTGGTGGTGTGTCGTGGAGTCGATTCTGACTCATAGTGACCCTATATATGGTTTCTAAGGCTGTAAACCATTACAAGAGCAAAAAGACTCATCTTTTTCCCATGGAACTGCTGGTAGTTTTGAACTGCTGACCTTGAGGTTTGTAGGCCGATTTGTGACCTTTATGCTGCTAGAGCTCCTTGCCCGAAGGTTAACAACATAGGTTCGGCTTTCTGTTTTCCTTTATCCCGTTTTCCATAAACCTTTTCAATTTCCTTTAATAGTTCTTCCCTAGACCTGTTTTACCAGTTTTCTATTTTTTGGGGATGTGCCCTTTTACAGCTATCAGGCCAAGTGTTAGTGACAAAATGGAGCTTTACCACTCCCTGGGCCAAAGGATCTTTTGGGTCTAACCTGGCATATTTTCTCATTTGCCCTCTTTTTTTTTTTTTGGTTTCCTGAACCAGTTAGGGGTACACTGAAGAATCCCAATTTCTCCTCTTCCTAAGAGGAGAGTTCAGGGTTGTGAGTCAGGGGTATAGGAGGAAGGGCAGGATTGTAAGGCAGGGGGTAGAGAGAAAAGGGGGCCCCAAGAGGAAGAAAGTTTTTATTTCTTCACCTTGTTATCCATTGTCTTACGTGCAAATAGGACAACAGGATCCCATCTCCAGCATAGGGCATAATCTATTTCCTCCTGAGGGATGATAGAACTTTTGTTATTGACATATTCAATTAAAAATTGACAGACCCAGTCTGCCTCTGAGTCAAATTTAGGCCAAAAGACAGTTTAAAAATTGATTCCTGTGTCCAAAAGAAACGCAATATCTTATTTGTTTTTTCTAGTTCCCTTTAGTTCGTGCACTATTATTCTAATACTTTAGCATTAATCCTAATAGACTATTATGGGGAATTTTGTCCTTGGTTTCATTTTCTCTAGAGATTCTTTTACTAGTATTATTTCACATCCCAGCTACCTGGCTGTGTTTTCTTACAAAGAGGCTCAATCCCCCTTCTATACTTGGAGGTTTCTTGCTCTCTTTTATTTTCGCTTCGTCCATCTCCGGCTGCTTCCCTTGCGGGAACGTTGGACCCCTCTTAGCAACTGGGGTTCGAGTCCTTGACTCGATACCGCCCTAAGCTGTATGAGGTGGTCACGGAACCGCAGATCAGGACTCCACATTTTACTTCGTGCCCAGGACACGTCTCATTCATACACACACAACCTTCAGGATGTCCCAACCACCAAGAAAGCTTTGGCCGCCCCCACGGTGTTGCTTACCTTGGCCTGTGCACAGAGTTACCTGGTTGCAACATGGTGATGCTCGAGTAGGACTTTTTCCCACTTTGCCAAGAGTCCAGAATTATTTGTTTCCTTGGGAGACTTCAGCAGATCTCACCTGAGGGCTGCTGTAACTGGACAGCAGGACGTATCTCTCTCAGAGGAGAAGGCTAAAGCTGCTTCCCAAAGGGAATGGGAAATCCAGTACGAGCCCCCAAAATTGTTAGAAATTAATCCCGATGTCGCATAAAAGAGACTAAATTACCTTGGCAAAGCAAAATTTACTCCTGAAAGAGGGTGCGTGAGCATAGCCGTACATACAGGAACAGGCCAGCGAGCACACCGAGTGGGCAGTACACTCGGGTGTTTAATCCCTGATGCGAGTCTCAAGGCTGTGTCTCACCCCATTGACTAGGGTTTTGACCACACAACCTTTTCCCTTACCCGGTTGGCTAGTTCCGATTTTTAAGGCGCCCATTCCTACTTTAGGAAAAGAAAATGAGTGCGATCATAAATTCTTTACTCACTTCAGGAAGTAACCAAAGAAAAAGAGAGAGTTCATGAAGTCTTTATTTCAGGAAAAAAAAAAAAAAAAAAAAAGGTTACCCAAATACAATAAACAGGATAATAATATATATATAGATATATAGTCCCACAACAGGAGGGACCAGTCCCTGGAGAAGGACATCATGCTTGATAAAGTGGAGGGTCAGCGACAAGACCCCCAATGAGATGGATTGACACTGTTACAGCAGCAAGGGGCTCAAATGTAACAACAGTTGTGAGGCTGTCGCAGGATTAGCAAGGGTTTTGTTGTGTGTTGGCACTGACTCAATGGCTCCTAACAACATCAACATATTTTATATTGATTACCTGTGGAAGTAATACTATTTTGATTGTACTTGGTTAGGTAAAATATATCAAATGAAGTTCACCTATTAGATTTTATTTTCATTACACACCAAAAAACCACTGTGGCTGAGTTGATCTCAACCCCTAACGACCCTGTAGAACACAGTAGAACTGCCCCATAGGGTTTCCAAGGTGTTATATCTTTATGGAAGCTGACTGCCACATCCCTCTTCTGCTAAGCAGCTACTGGAAACTATCAAATGATCGTCTCCATGAATTGAAGTTCGTTGGGTGGCCATGGGTGGTGGATGCCTCCTCACCTATTTATTTTGCATAGTCAGGAGGAGGAGGAGATGTCTGGACCCTGGGCTGTGCAATTACTCTGGAAAGGGCTTACTGCACAGGAATTGGTGCCCCCAGAGTCAACAGCTAGGGCACCCTGGCTTGGAGGTCTGATCTTCCCAGGACTCAGTTTGCCTACCTGGAGATGGTAGCATGAGAAGCAGCCCAGTCCTGACACCCTGGCTCTGGGGGCTCAGTGTAGACTAATGTCCAATTTCAGCCCCTGCCTGCCTTAGTCTTGCCCTCTCTTAACCACCAGGCCCTAAACTAGTTTGTATCAGACTAGCTCACAGAGGCGAGTATTCCATGGTAGACGCTGGCAGGAACAGGGCAGACTCTGGCCTGTGTTTGGGAGTGAAGTGGGCTGACCTGGAGAGCAAGCTCAGTACGGTGATCGAGACACACCTCATGGGGCTCCTGTCTTGAGAGGATGTGGCCAGTAAACCCAGGGTACAAATGAATAAACCAAATGACCATAGGTTGGGAGGAAAGCTGTGCTGAGAGAATGTGACAGGGTGGGGTGGCCTACGCTAAAGGGACTTCAGGGACAGCTGTAAAGACAAGACATCTGGACTGGACTGGGGGTGGGGGGAATTAAGAAGGAGGGAGGGAGACAAGGGGGAGGAAGTGCATTCCCAGCAGAGGGAACAAGAGCTGCAAAGACCCTGAGCTAGAAGATAGTGTGGCATGTTCCGGACACTGAAAACTTGAAGAGTAGGGACAGGGCAAGTGTATGTGGCTGGCAGGGATTCGAAGGCCACCGAGGAGAGTCTGGATTTTGTCCTGAGTACGGTGACTGTCACTGATGATTATAAGCAGGAGTGTCAGTGAGATTGATGTTTTAATGAAATTTCAGTGTTGTAAAAAGTGATATCATAAACGTATCAAGTGAAAACATTGGGAGAAGGCTTTTACAACGATGCTTCATAATCTCGAAAGCAACAACAGAACCTAACAGCCCAATAGAGAAATGGACAAAAGAATGTCAACAATGACTGCAAGAAAGGAAAAACAAAGACCTTTAACCATACGAAAGACTCTCTGCCGAAGTCGAAGAAGAGAAATGTAAATTGAAACTAGGCTGACATGGCATTTTTCATCTGTCATATTAGCAAAAATCCTGAGGTTTGATAATGTATTCTCTTGCCAAGAGTCTGGGGAAGATACATGTGACATTGTCTATCAGCAGTTCCACTTCTGGGACTCTGTCCTATGGCTAATCGCTCATCCATGAGAGACATTGTAGGGAGGCAGTTAGTCCTGGCAGTATCCTCTGAAATAGCAAAAGACTGCAAACCAGGCAAATATCCAACAGTAGGGTAGTATTAGAGTTTGTCTGTCTAGACAGTAGACATCATGCATCTCCACTGAGGTAGCAAGCAAAGACACCGTGTTAATGCAGCAAGCACAGGACAGGGTATGTCTGTGTAGAGAAGGCAGAAATGCAGGAAACCATGGACAGACAGACTTCTCCGGAAGAGCTGCTGTGTGGCAAGCTGAGGACCAGCAAGAGGAGAGAACTGGGAGATTGAAAGAAGGGAGTGGACAGACTGCACGGTCTAGCTTTGGCCATAAACATGTTTAAAATATGTGGGACATATGCATATATTTTCCTTTCAAAATATTTACATTACAAAGATTTTCAGAAGATCTCCCTGATGACAAAGTGAAGGCTAGACTGTCGGGAGAGGGGGGCCGGGGAGGAATTACTTAGGGTAACCACCGAGAGAGGATAGGGCAGTGGAGGTAGAGAGAAGGGGGTGACTTCAGACCGTTTGGAATGTATTAAATATCATGGGGGCGCCAGAGACAAGATGCAGTCCTGGGGTGGCGCTGTGGGATAAAGCACACGAGATCAGCGGTTCAAACTCACCAGCCACTCCATGGAAACCCTACAGAGGGCCCTATGGCCCTTAAGAACAACAGAGACAAGGTGGATTACTGGCTGACTCCTGTAGTGCGAATGGTGGCTTGGAACTGCTGACCTTTCGGGTTGTTGTTGTTGAGTGCCGTCGAGCCGATTTCGACCCATAGCGACCCTGTATAGGGTTTCCAAGGAGGGTGTCTGGTGAGCTTGAACCACTCACCTTGCGATTCAAACGACTTTGCAGTCCACCTCATTAACCCACAGCACCACACAGGACTCTACCTTTAGGGTAGCAGTACAAGCTTTCATGTACAATGCCAGCAGGGCGTCTTGGCACAGACCCAGGTGGGTGTTAGAGAGCGGGTCATTCTGCTTTTCTTCGCTGTGACAGGGCTTTGTTTAGACTTGCTGTAACTCCAGCAGATGATCTAGGGCTCTTCCTGGTACCAGTTAGACTGTGTAATCTCCCATCATTATAATGTTGTTAGTAGGTGTCCATTAGATGTCAGCCCTGACTCACAGAGACTCTGTGTACAACAGGACGAAACACTGCCCAGTCCTGTGCTCTTCCCACGATTGTTGTCGTGTTTGAACCTGCTGCCAGTGTACTAATCCATCTCATTGGAGGTCTTCCTCTTTTTTGATTACCCTCCACGTTACCGAACATGATGTCATTCTCCAGGGACTTGTGCCTCCTGACAACATGTCCAAAGCCTGAGAGATGAAGTCTGGCCTTCCTCATTCCTAAGAAGCATTCTGACTGTATTTCTTCCAAGACAGGCTTGTTTATCTGGCAGTCCATGGATGGGACATTCAACATTCTTCGCCAGCCCCATCATTCAAATAACTATATCCTAAATTATGGCATTGATTGATGTATGCATCTCCCCCAGAAGTCGGCTGTATTGGTGACCTGTAGGTTGTCCCCACAATCTTAGGAGGCTCCATTGTTGTGCTGCTCAGTGACCCGGAGACCTGGTGACCTGTCCATTCTGAACCCCCTGGACTCTCACACCATAGGACAAAATCCCCTGCCGCTGCCCAGCCCACCAGACCCTTCTCAGATTACCTTTGTGGCCCCTAACCTCCTCACCTGCTTGCTCCCAAATTCCAGACATATCTTGGTGAGATTTTCACAGGGTGAAACCCCCTTCTCCCAGCTAGCCGATTGTTCACAAAGTTTGGTGCTGCCTTCCTTGGGAGACATCCTGACCTGCTGACATAAGGTCTTGCTCTTCAGCCTCCCTACTGGCTCTTTAAGGACAAAGGCCCTCAACCCTGGCTTGTCTGGTCTCACGTCCCCTGTGCCCTCAGTCACCATGGCCACTGCATCAGAGTGCTCAGTGGTAGTGAAAGATATGTAGAAAGTCCTCCGTGCTTCCACAGTGGTTTCCTGGGGACACTGTGATTTCCCTTTCTGGATGGCTGAGCCCAGAATGGACTCAGGACCAGGACACCACTGACCAGAGTGGTAAACCTGCCTTCAGCTTGATTCTAGCCTCGGGGAGGGAGCTTCATTGCACCTTTCCCTTGGGGCCCCCTTGATGTGTATGGCATGCTTTGAAGTCACAGAGCAGCTCAAAGGAAGTTCCTGGGGTGAGACCACCCCTCAGTGAGGGACTGTGGGGGTGGGAGTGGGCGGAGCCTACCTATGCATCCCCAATGCTCCAGGTATTTGGGAGCCAGTACCACCTGGTTTCCCTTCTCTGGATCTAGGAGGGGGGCTCCTCATGACCCACCACTCTTCCTGTGTTTCCCTTGGGAACAAGCATCCTGAGGTTTTCTGAAAGGTCCCCACTTATTTTGGGACACAAAGCACTTAGAGAATAGAAACTGATTTTTTTTTTTTTCCTGGCAGCCCATAGTACTTTATTTTTTTAAGAATACAACTGAACTTTATTTGACAGAATACAGTGCGGCTGCATGAATACAATAAACTGGAAAGACAGCAGAAAAGACATGGCTCTACCTAATTTATAATTAAGTAACAAGAGGACAAGTCATTAAACAAATAACAAAATGCTTCAGCTTGAGTGAAGAATTCACTTTTCTAGTGCCCAGGCTGTTGGAGTTCCCAGTTGCTGTTGTCCAATGGACAAACCTGCTGTGTTTTGAGCCAGCGGGAGATGCATTGGAAATGAAAAGCATGAGCAACAGTAGCAAATGCCTGGTTAGCTTAACATTCTAATGAAGAATCATAATGTGGTTCCTGCACATGGTACAACTATCAGTGACAATATCCCAGGTCCAGAGGGCTACTGCATTCTTTTTAGTTCAAAGCGATTGATTCTTGTTCACGCCGATGTTGGTGCCACTAGGGTATCCACATCCATCGCCGCTGCTATTTTGGAAACACACGGCCTGTCCATTCCATAGTACTCTTAACATTCTTTTATCATGCCATAATTCCAATGCATCAATTCTCCTAAGGTCTTCCTTATTTATTGCCCAACTTTCACATACTAATAAGGCCATTGAAAATACCAGTGGCTAGGGGCAGGTACACCTAGCCCTGAAATTGATATCTTTTCTCTTAAACACTTTAAAGATATCTTGTGCAGCAGAATTGCTTGATGCAGTATGTGGTTTCATTTCTTCACTGCTTCTTCCATGAGTGTTGATAATGAATCCAAGCAAAATGAAATCTTTGATAACTTCAATCTTTGCTCCATTTATCTTGATGTTATTTATTTGTCCAGTGGTGAGGATTTTTATTTTCTTTACTTTGAAATTCAATCCATACTTAATGCTGTGGCCTTTGACCTTCATCATTAAATATTTTTAGTCTCTTTGCTTTCAGAAAGGTTGTATCATTTGCATACTGGAGGTTGCTAATGAGTCTTCCTCCAATTTTTTTTTTGAAATAAATGTTTTATTGTGAATTATATGATAGTTTACATGGGAGAACATTAGTTTTACATTCATCTTATCATATATTGTTTCATTGCCATAGTTACAATCCCGTCCATGCATCATCAACCAAATTGCCCCCCCCCCACAAACTGCTTTTTAAAGAACATCAAAGAATATTACAAATCAGCATTCCTGAGGGAAGGCCTATTAGTAACTAACAGCCACCCAGCCTGTCTTCTCAGGCCACCCTTCAAGAAGGGGATGTTGTTGTTGTTGTGTGCTGTGGAGTCGGTTCCGACTCATAGTGACCTCATCTTTCTCCCGCGGAACAGCTGATAGTTTCGAACTGCTGACCTTGCGGTTCACAGCCCGATTCGTAACCTCTACGCTACCAGAGCTCCTTTCTTCTTAAAGGTGCAGCGGGAGAGGCAGGAATTGCCGTAAATCACACCCAGGTCCCCGGCTTCAGGCTCCAAAGTTTCTGTTTTTCCCATAATGCTCTACTGCCTCTTGCATTCATTCATTGACTCATTAGCTCACTCATTCCCGGTTCAGTCCTCACTCACTCTCTGGACCTTTATCAGTACCGTTCATCCACCACTGTGCTAGTCCCACTGTGCTAGGCCCTGTCGAGCAGCAGATGGTCGGTGGGGGAGATGCAGGAAACAGCACGCCCATAGAAAGGCCTCGATGTCTGGTGAAGCCCGAAGCCAGCAGATGGGTGTCAAGTGAGCTGAGATGAGAGGGTGGGAGGGACATCCTGCTGAGAGCACCCTAGACCGGAACAGGAGGCCCTGCTCTGAAGCCCCTGGCTCTGCCCCACTCGGCCTTTACCGCAGGGGGGCCCCTCACTGCCCCAGGACTTGTGGGCGGTGCGCCTGGGCCGACATCTGTAGTGGTCCAGGTCCCCCCAACAGCCCCTTTATTGGAGCCCATTCATGGTCAGATTGGGATCCCCCCGGGGGAGCCTTTCAGAGGGGACTGGTACAAAGGCCCTGCGCTGGCCTAGGACATCTGCATGTGAAAGGCGGCCGAGTTTACTGCTGTCCTCTCTTGAAGCCCCTGAAGCACATCTGCGGCTGGCGGAAGGAGGCGGGCTCTGCCAGGCAGCCTCGTAAAGTAATTCCCCCCAGACCACCCCAATCACGCCCAACCCACCACCCACGTCCCCCGGGTCCCACAGCGAGGGGCCAGGGAGACAGACAGCCCGAGCAGCTGCTCTGGAGAAGGGGTTCAGAGGAGGGACAGTGATCACAGCAAGCCCCCCACCCCACACACACACCACCTAATGCCCCCCAACATATGACTCAGCATCTGCAAGGGCTAGACTGTTCCACATTGGCTCAGCCACTGCAGTTACCTAACAGCCTGGACCTCGGACCAAGGGTGTTTGTGGAGAATGTCCTGTCACTTCTGTCACTTGTACCTGAGTGTGCCAAGGTAGACCTTCGGTGGCCTCTGAAATGGGGGCCGGGTGGCCGAGAGCTCGTTCTCTTCTCATCTGGGGCCCTGGCTTTTTTTTAATGGGTATATATATATATTTTTTTTTTACAATACCTATATTTTAGGGTTCAC
Source organism: Chrysochloris asiatica (assembly GCF_000296735.1). Classification (NCBI taxonomy): domain Eukaryota; kingdom Metazoa; phylum Chordata; class Mammalia; order Afrosoricida; family Chrysochloridae; genus Chrysochloris; species Chrysochloris asiatica. Next base: position 1,848,200 of record NW_006408623.1, read on the forward strand.
AGGTAGCAGACAGCTTTTTCTTGCAACGTTCCAACCGGCACATGAATCTGGAGTAATGAGGCCTACTTTACTCACCTCTGAGGGGCGCCACTGGCGATCCCTTTTGTTCTGTTGCGCACAAAGCCTAGTGGGTTTGAGAGTGCTGCCCCTCCCTTCCCTGAGTCTTGTGCCAGCTGCTGGGCACCCCATCAGTCGCCTGCCTGCCCCACCCTTCACTCTGCCTGGCCTGGGCACTCCTGAATTGTTCAAGGAATGTGTTTGTTAACTCAGGTCACTGGAGGTAGAAATCCTTTGTTTTCAAGCTTTTACCCCCCAAATGGAACTTTGGGCAGGTTGCTGATGCATGAAACAGACAGACGAGCAATGTTTCACTAGGACAAGCTTTCCACATCCACCATGTCACAGGTTATGGTGAGACAAGCCAATGACAATGAGGGAAGTGCTTAGAGAAATAAAAGGACCAAGTGTGGACAGTGGGCAGCACAACCCAGTTTGGAATCTGCTGGTGGGATCGTCAATTACGTGCATTTCTGACTGGAAGCACACTGCTGCGGGGAGGGAGGGGAGGAGGTTGCAGAATAGTATACAGCTGCGACAAGGAACATACATGTTGACATGAGTCCGTGTCACCTGGATGATGTGTAGACTCAGTGGAGAAGTCAGACAGCAGAGTGTCCAGCCATCCATGGGTTGGTTTTGTTCTTTATAAAAACAGGAGGGAACAGTAGAATCTCCCATCTGAATTGTGTGGAAGGAGACAGACACTGTGGGAGGCGGAAGGTAACCACGGCCACACTTGAGGGTCCAGAGCAAAATCTGATCCTTCCTTACTGCTGATCTCAGCCAGAGTGGGCAGGGTCACCCAAGGAAATCAAGCGCGGCCAGCGTGGGTTTTCAGCAACAGCGTTAATGGTTGACCTGGACAGATGCTGCCTCTGGAAGGGCCAAGTGGGAGGTGGGAGGGTGCAGATTATGCAAATGCAGTGCTGCTCCCTCACACACACCCCCAGGCACCCATGATGTACAGAGAGGCCACGCTGGCCAAGCCCCACCCCTGCCCTGTTGTGACTTCATGTGGAGATTTACCATGACCCTAGTGGCAGGTGGGCACCATGGGTGTCCAGTGTGCAGAGAGGGAGATTGATACTCAGGGAGGACAGGACATCCCATGAGGCTAGGCAGAGTGGGGGCTACCACCTAGCCATTCCAGTATGCCTCTTACCAGTCTCGGGAGTTTTATCCCGTCGTCACCTAAAGAAGAAGGTTTCAGTTTCTGTGGGTGAGAGCCGGGAGTCAGTCCCAATCCTGCCTTAGTGACCTCCCTGTTGTAATGTTGTGTTACAAAGCACACAGATTAAGTAAGATACTGTTTCTCACTTACTCTAGTCACTAAGAGAGGATTTTGTCCCTAAAGTGTCTGGTAAAGGGGTACTTTGCAAATAAAGAGAGTATTTTAATTGTCAAACTTTGTGCATATTCCAAACAGAATCACTCAGTCCTAACCTGAGAGTTGTTATGTTTTTCATGCAGGTATATATTTTCACTGGGCCAACATTAAAGGTGTAGCCTGGTGTAGCACTGTGGGTTAATGCTCTAGACTGCAAAGTCTTTTGAACCACCAGGTCAGTGGTTCAAGCTCACCAGCGCTCCTTGGAAACCCTATACAGGGCTGCTATGGGTAGGAACCGACTCAATGGCACTTAACAACAACAACAACAAGGAACTCTGGTAACAAAGTAGTTATGAGTCGGGCTGCTAACTGCAAGGTCAGCAGTTGGAATCTACCAGCTCTTCCTTGGGAGAAAGTTGAAGCTTTCTGCTTCCATAAAAATTTACAGCCTCAGTAACCCTATGCAGGTAACTGTGAGTCAGAACTGACTCCATGGTACACAGCCATGGCCACCACTACCAAGCACTGCACTGGTAGCCACAAGGTCAACAGTTCAAACCCACCAACAGCACTAGGAAACCCTGTACTGGTCGCTATGAGTGGAAACCGACTTGAGGGCCTACAACAGTATTCCTTGTTTGGGAGACGCTCTGGTGGTGTGGTAGGTTAAGCATTGGTCTGCTGACCTCAGAAAGTCAGTTCAAACCCATCAGCCACCCTAAGGGAGAAAGATGAAGCTGGCTGCTCCTATAAAGATTTATAACCGTGGGAACCTTATGGAGTAATTCTACTCCGCCATGCAGGGTCTCAACTTGATGGCAGTGTTGTTGTTGTTTTTAAGTGCTGTCGAGTCCATTCTGACCCATAGCGACTCTGTATAGGGTTTCCAAGGAGCAGCTGGTGAATTTGAACTGCCAACTTTGTGGTTCCAAGTCCCGTGCTGATCCTGCAGTGCCACCCAGGAGTCCATGACAGCAGTGGGCGGGTACTTTTCGATGACAGAACCTTGGTGGCTCAAGTAGTTAAACATTTAGCTGTTAATAGAGAGGTTGGTGGTTCAAACCCTAGCAGCACTTCAACAGAAAAGGTCTGGCAACCTGTTTCTGTGAAGATTGTCGCCAAGGAAATATCAGGGGGCAACTCTACTCTGTCAAATGGGGTCGCCATGAGCTGGGCTTGACTTTGATAGCAACTGGCCACACGGTTCTGATTCTGCTCGGTGCTACTGTGGCCCTGGGTGAGTCACAGCGGGTCTTGGCTACGAGATGGAGAATTCAATGTGAACATGTGGGCCCAGCATGGGGAAGGCTGGCCCCTGGGCTCTGGTGTTCGCTGATTGTGGAGTTCCTCTGACCTGGGGGCCCTGGGACTCCTGCCAGGCAGGGGCGCTGGGTGTTTTCTCCATAGCCCAGGTCGAACTCTCTCTTTGCTCTTGCCCAAGGCCTGTCCTTGAACAGTACTCTCTTGTTCCCCTAGCTGGGAGGCCCCTCACGCCTGGGTTCCTCCCACTGTCTCTGGCTTCCTGTCAGCTGTCCTCTGTCCCCAGCACCATGACCCACCTGGTCATGACACTACACGGTCACCACCTTGGTCATCACCACCATTTGTTTAGTATTTGTGATACAACACCACTGCTTTCTAGTTGGCTCCCATTCATAGTGACGCTCTAGGACACAGAAGTGCCCCGTGGAGCTCCCCAGGCCTCATATTTCTCCCATGGAGCACCTGGTGGCTGGTAGGCAGAGACCTTGAGCGTTCCTACCCAGCTACTATTGTTGTTGTTGTTAGGTGCCATCAAGTCAGAACCGATTCATAGTGACCCTATGCACAGCAGAACGAAATACTGTCCGATCCTGGGCCAATCTCACTACTGTTGCCACACTTGAGTCCATCAATGCTGCCACCTGGCCAATCCATCTCGTTGGGGGTCTTCCTCTTTTTCTCTGACCCTCCATCTTATCAAGCATGATATCCTTCTCTAGTGACTGTTCCCTCCTGACAATATGTCTGAAGTATGAGAGACGAAGTTTGGCCATCTTGGTCTCTAAGGAGCACTCTGGCTGCACTTCTTCCAAAATGGATCTGTTGGTTCTTTTGGTAGCTTGGCACTTTTAGTATTCTCCTCTAACACCACAACTCAAAGGCATCAATTCTTCTACCCAGCTACTATTAGTGCCCCATTTTGCAGGTGGGGAAACTGAGGTGGGAGAGGGTTAGGTGGCAGAGGTGCTCTGCTCTGTGCATCTTCCCAATCTCCCCATCACCATGCCCTTGGGGTCCTGGCCTCTGACCTCGGCCGCACCCAGCCCTTCATGGTGCTTAGGGAGGCTGGTCCACCGGGGAGTGGTCCAGAGATCACATGACCCCTCCACGCAGATGCCCACATGCTTGACTGGAAGTGGTTTCTGTGTGTTGACCTTTCATCATGTTTCCGGGCCTCAGGCCAGTTGGAGAGACAATGCCCCAGCAGGTGGGAGGTCATGGTGTGGGAAGGTGTTCCCCGGCCTTGGGCTCTGCGGAAGGCTGACTTCATCCACCAATCAATCCCCTGAGGTCACTGGCCTGTGGATGATGGAGGAGAACCAGCCTGGCCAGCCACGTGCATCACCACTCTCCTAGACATGCGTGTTCCTTTCCAGCCGAACTTTGAACAAATACCTTGTACATTGCTGCTTCACAGAGTGTCAGGTGGCAAATTGGGGTCCACAAACGACAGGCCATCAGCCTGGCTCAAAGGTCTCCCCTGGTCGGTCAGTGGGTAGGAAGGAGGGAGGGGCAGTAGGCCCAGCTTCTGATAGGCAAGGTCTGGTGGTGAACTTGGCTTGGGGAGGGTGCCCACTTTTAACTGCCTCGCTTCATGGTAGTCCTGGGAAGCTGAGAGCCGGGCACCCTTGTTATCCCTGCCCAGGGCTTCAGCTGCTCTGTGAAGACCAGGCTAAGGAAGAACAGCCAAGAGAATGTAAACCCTGCTTTCTCTGGAGAAGTCACTGTCACTTCAGAACGTGTGACTGAGCCAGCCTGTGACCTTCACTCCCCTCCTGTAGGAGGCTTCCCTCTGGGGTGAGGGATGGTGGGCTGGTCTCAAGCTCCTGGCAGCCTCCAGAGGGAGGCAGGGATGAGGGGATAGTTCTGAGCGGGGTTAGCGGGGGCGCGGGCTTCAGAGGTGTGACCCAAGGGTGCTTCAGAGAGCACACTGGGTGCGCCCCAGCAACCCTGTCCCGGTACCAGGCCCAGCAGACTGGACAGTGGTCTGTTTGGTGCCCCTAGCTGTGAGGTGCATACCAGGCCAGGTGACGTTGGGAGGAAGTCAGCGGGAGGGCAGGCTGTGGGGCTGTGCAAGGTCAGGCAGGGTGTCCGGTAATTGTCCTCGCCCTCTACCTGTTCTGGAGCCATAATGAGAGGGTGTCCATTATTTTCGGGTGAACGCTCCTGGCAGCTGCCGACAGCCAGCAGATGTGTAAACTCGGGGCTGATTTGTAAGGGTACGCATGGTGATTCCATAGGCATGGCTGTCACTCAGAGGTGCATCCTGGTCTGTAGGGACAAGGTAAAGGTCAGTTCACAGAACTGGGCTGGACCCCATTCCCATGGGCTCCAGGTGACAGGCTGACCTCTGGTGGAGGCCCCTTTCCCTGAAGTTCTTGGGTGGGGTGAGGCTCGATGCTAAAATTCCTGAGGTTTGCTCCCTTGGAGGTCTCTGGTGGGTTATGATGGGGCCTTGATGTCCTGCCTGGCTTTGCCAGCATTCAGAGGAATGCTGAGGATTAGTGGTCTTTGGACTTGGGTTGGTGCCTTCATCTACACAGGTGTCTCCCCCACTCCACACCCCGCCCCCCCCAGCACACACACCCTCCACACCTGTAGAGCTTGTAAACGGTCTTATCTGTGGACACCCTGGAGCAGAGCCACATGGGTTCCTGGGGCCTCAGCACCTTTGTTCAGAGGGAAGCTTTTCTCTCTGAGGGGCTCGGGGCCCAGGAAGCACCAGTTGCTTTAGATGGCTGCTCTGGGGTCCCACACCCAGAGCAGGATGGGTACAGTCACTAATTCTTTGCTTCTAGTCTAGGTGTGTCTTACTTGTGGGGTCCCTTGTGGCCTTGTGTGTTCTCCACATCATGTTTTCAAGGTTCCTCCATGTCTTGGCTTGTGCAGACATTTCAGTTCTCTTTATGGCTGAGAAATACTTAGTGTTTGCAGAGCCTACATGTTATCTCTTCATCTGCTGATGGTCAGTGAGTTGCTCCCACTTTTTGGCTCTTGTGAATGATAATGGATAATGTTTTATTAATAAGATTCATGTTAACTTTTTTTTGTTGTTTGTTTGTTTTAATGAAGAAATGCCCTGAGACTCTTATCTGGAGGAGGGAGCACCAAGAGTGGGTGTGGTCGATGGCCCATGTGGACAAGACGCAAAGGGACAGGATCTGACCTAGGGCTTCTGCACCAAATGTTCAGGGATTCATTCCACCTCTAAAGTGAATACCTGGGTCTAACGCCCCCTCCCCACCCCCTGTGTAAGTTCTGTGGTTTCTGCACTTTGTGCTCTGCGTCAGAAGTTGTTTGGATGCAGATGTGAGGCACTGTCATCTCCCTGTCACATGGATTGTTCAGTCTTCTGAGAAGGTCACACCATAAAACATTAGCAATAATTAGTCCCCCGGGACCCCTGCATTTCTTCACTCAACTGCTCCATTAACTTGGGTGCAAATCACACATTCCCGCCGCCAATCAATGAAGATCTATCTGTGAGCTACAAGGGGATGCGATTAGTTACAATATACTAACTGCCTAATATAAAAATAAAAATGCTATCTTTGTGAAGGGCAATTAACCACTAAGTGTAATTGATCACCCATAAACCTCTGATTACAAAAGACAAATAGTAAGAAAGAAATGGATAGCCCTGGTTACTGCAGGAGACACCGCTGTTGCCGCTCAGCATGCGTCCCCTCCTCTGTCAGTCCATTCCACAGATTTCTTCCTAATCGCACCTGTCAGCTGGCCGACTAGGAGAGGCTCCATGAGGCAGGAGGCACACAGGACTCGAGAACAGGACACAGAACGTTTCTGCTGCAGCCTGGAGGGTCACCCTCTGGGAAGCAGGGTCCAGGCCCTCTCACTAGCCACATCCACCTTTCCATTGGTGAGGGCAGATACTTGCTAGGACTAGGCCAAGCCTGTGTGAAGTTCTGGGTGACCTTGCCTCAGGGAGACAAAGTCATCGAAGGCTTCAGATAGTGGTTAACGTTGTAAAGACCAAGAAGAATGGAATATGGGGGGCACTTGGACTGGGACCTGCATCTTTCTTCATTGCTGTCTTCGCTGCCCACAGCCCATCTGGCTTTTTGCCTTTGAGAGTTGCATTCAGAACCCCCTCCTTCCCAGGAGCCCTGGTGGCACAGTGGGTTAAGTGATGGGCTGCTCACTGCAAAGGTTCGAAGCAGCTAGCTGCTCTGAGGGAGAAAGATGAGGCTGTCTGCCTCCGTAAAGATTTATAGTCTCAGAAACCCTGGGGAGCAGTTCTCTGTCCTTTAGGGTCAGTATGAGTTGGAATTGATTCATGGCAATGGTGTGGTTTTTAATGGGTCACCCCACTAACAGGGCAGAGTGCCTGAGTCCCCCAGTCCTGCCTCATGACCCTCTTGGGCACCAGCTCTCCATATGCGCCTGCCTAAGGCCACGGCACCCATCCGCCCTTCTCCACAGGCTGAAACAGTCCCGGCTGAAGGTGCGGTTCTGCACTAACGAGTCCCAGAAGTCCCTGCGGGAGCTGGTAGACACGCTGCAGAGACTGGGCTTCGACATCTCTGAGGGTGAAGTGACCGCCCCTGCCCCGGCCACCTGCCGGATCCTGAGGGCACGAGGCCTGCGGCCACACCTGCTCATCCCTGAAGGTAGGCCTGCAGCCCAGACCCTGTGGGGTGAAGACACCCCTTCCCCAAGGCAGAGGGCTGGGGAGGGAGGGATGCTTGGCTTCTCCTGCTGTTGATATGAGCTTGTGGGTAGAAGCCTCTCAGGGCATCTGGCTGGACACAAGGCACTCCTTTGGATAAGACCACCATCCATTACCAACCTTTACACAACACAGGTGCTGGGCGGCTTCTGAGAGGAAATACCTACAGGATGGGACCAGTGACCAGGGGACAGGTGGCTACCAAGGGGAATATTGTAGCTCATGTTGCAAGAAACTGTGTGTGTAAGAAAGAGGGAGAAAGAGAAAGCAAATAGACACATACAGAGAGAAGATAGATACAGAAAGAGACGAGAGAGGGAGAAGGTAGAGCAACAGAGGGAGAAAAGAGACAGAAGATGGTGTTGTGGTTGTGTACTGTGGACTCGGTTCCGACTCATAGCGACCCTGTACAGGGTTTCCGAGGCTGTAAATCTTTATGGGAGCAGAAAGCCTCATCTTTCCCCCACAGAACGGCTAGTAGTTTCAAACTGTTGACCCTGAGGTTAGCAGCTCAATTCGTAACCACTACGCTACAGAGACACATTTATAGAGAGAAGATAGAGAAAAGACAAAGAAGATAGAACAGCACACAGAAGGTGGAGAAAGAGAAGATAACCAGATACAAAGTGAGATGATGGAGGGAAGGAGAAAGATTACAGGGAGAGAGACCTAGAGAAGAGGAAGGGAGAGAAGCTAGAGGGATAGAAAACAGGCAGACAGAAAGAGAAGATGGGGAGAAAGAGGGAAGGGAGATTGAGCTCCGTAGCTTTCTAGTCCTGGGTTCATAACCTTGATGTTCTTTTGAAAAGCCAGCCCAGCTTTCTAGTGCCACTTGTGGCGACGTTGGGAACAAAGTTTGCATCCTCCTTTTAGTCTGACTGCAAGCACAGAGCCCCTTTGACCCTCTGTGGAGAGTTTTTCTGGAATAAAGCAGAGGGAGCAGAATTATCTGGTGCCTGCTGAATATTTCAGAACAGATATTAGCAGCACAGCAGAATTTAGGACGCTCTTTGCCTTACTTGCACCAGATCTTGACTTTACGAAGCACCTTGGGGTTTGAGTGCCCGCCTCCCATGAGAAGATATGGGTGCATGGATATGGGGTGTTCACAGGGACCCAAGTGGGATTCATGTCCCTGGTACCAGTTCAGGATGATCATGTTTTCTGCATCAGCCATCCCAGGTTCCTGCCAGTGTCCTTAGAACTCACTCCTCAAGGAAAGAGCGAGACTTCAGAAAGAAAGCCAACTCCCCAGGGAGGGTCAGTTGAGGGGAGGAACAACTTGGGAGGAGAGGGCAAGCCTAGCGCTGGCCTTAGCCTGAATCCATGCACCCACCAGGTGGACGGCACAGTGTGAGAGGGTTCTGGGGAGACAGGTGTGCCCCCTTAGCTGTAGGCATCCATAAAGGTGCCTGAGGTTTAAGTTGGATTGTTGACTTCACCCCACTTCCTCGCTCCTTCCCAATGTTACTTTCCTAAAGGGACAGGTGTTCTGTCCTCAGTGGGGCGTGGCTGGGAAGTCAGAAGGGAAGGGTCTAGCCTCTGAGGTTGTGAACAGCTTCCTGTCTTTCTACAGCTCTGAAGCTGCATCCTCCCTTCAGACACCTTCTGTCTTGGTTATAGTGTTATTGACTTACTGCTTCTGCTATTACAAAGGGAACCCTGAAGCTGGTGGGGGTCAGAGACACGGGCCCAGCTCTCTCCTGACAAGCCTGCTGACTGTGGGGCGCTGGGAGCTCTCTCACCCTTAAATGGGAACAGCACCCCTTCCTTGCCCACCTCCCATGGTGGCTGTGAAGGCGGGACTGTGAGCCGGGCTGGGCCAGTAGATGTGAGTCTGTGGGGTGACTCTGAGGGGAGTCAGGTAAGCCACGTCCCCCCAGGACTTATTCGCTCATACTCTCTTTCCAGGGGTCCGCTCAGAGTTCCATGGGATCGACACGTCCAACCCAAACTGCGTGGTACTTGCAGATGCAGGGGAGGCCTTTTCCTTCCAGAACATGAACAAAGCCTTCCGGGTGCTGATGGGACTGGACACGCCTGTGCTCATTGCCCTGGGGAAAGGGTGAGTCCACGTCTGGGCCGACACAGGGGCTGCTGGGAAATGGCATGGCTCTCCACCAGGATCCCGAGAGGCTGACATCTTTTCTCCCTTCCCTGCCTTCCTTTTTCTTTCCATCCTCAGATGCTGCTTGGTCAAGTTTCCATTTGGGCAGTAGACTGGGAGAGCTTGGGGGCTCTTTACAGACAGCAACCCCCCCAGAGGCCAAGTGCTGATTTCCCTGAGTCTAGAGCTGGGGGGGCGGGGGAGAGGGGGAGACACACTGGCTCTTGTTCTGTCAGAACAGAGAAAGCGGAGGGACACTGGCTCCTGGGGAGAAGACACTGCTTAGCCTTTGAGGGCTTGGAGTTTTTTAACGACAGGATTTGCACAAGGTGTTGAAGAATTGTCTCAGAGGACCAGGCCTCAGTGTGTGTGGCTGAGTTTGGGTGTCCTGGTTGGTTGCTGAGGGTGTGTAGGGTGTCCCAGTCTGGGTGCTGAGGGCGTGCTGGGTGCCCTAGTCTGGGTGCTGAGGGTGTGTAGGGTGCCCTGGTATGGGTGCTGAGCAGGGCCTCTGGTGACTCTGACCAGTGTTTTTGTCTGAGCTTTTGACGCATGCCTAGACTGTGTCTTTCTGTAAAGAAACCATGTTGGTGTTCTGACTTAACATCTCTTCTTAAAGCACGAGAAAAATGTTTACTGAAGAAAAATGAGAAAATACAGATAAGTAAAAGGAAGACAACAGTTGGACCCGCTGCATGAAGACAATGACTGTTGCCATCCTTCCACATGGTCTCCTGAGCAAAGAGATCATTCCAGATGTACATGCTCACACAGAAAACCCGGGGTGACACAAACAGTTAACATATTCAGTGGTTCACTACAAAGGTAGAGGTCCCTAGGACCATCAAGGGAGAAGAGCAGAGAGTGGGACCCTACCCAGAGAGGCAGTGATACCTGAAATGGAGGCAGAGATGATGACGTGGAGCGATGGAGCAGCTGGAGACTCTAGATCCAGAGAGGGAGAGCGACTGTGTGCTGAAGACCCGGGGGATACAGGGAAAGGATTGCAGGGTACAACTTTTGGTTGGTTGATGATACATGGAGGGGATTGTAACCATGGCAATGAGATGATATACAATAGAATGAATGTAAAACTAATGTTCTCCCATGTAAACTATCACATAATTCACAATAAAACATTTAAGGAAAAAAAAAAAGGTAGAGGTTCAAGTTGATCTAGAGGCACAGTTCTACTCTGACACACCATGAGTTGGAGTTGGCTCCATGGTAACTGGTTTTTTGGTTCTGAAGAGAGACCCACACAGCCCAGCGCTGACTCATCTCATGTTCCCCATGTCTCCCTTCTCCAGTGAAAGAAACCAGGTCTTTCTCAGGGTCACACTTAGTCCTGGGTGGAAAGAAAAAGATGCCCCAAACTGTTGTCGAGTCTGCCATTTCTAGACTCTCAGGAGAACACTGGCTCCCACAAATCAGAATGAGAAACTTAAATAGATTCCTTTTGATCGGAATCCAGGCTTGCGTTTCTAGAGCTGAGAATTTCTCTGTTTCTAATTCAGGAAAATATAAAGGTCTTTGGAGGGCCACTGCTAGCTGAAACTATTTCTAGAGGTAAAGACAATGATCAGGGCCCATGTTATCCCTTAGACTTGTGGGGTTTGGTCTATTTCTCTTTTGTTTCTTGGAATGATCAACGTCCCACCACGGTGGCCCTGGCTAGACTTGGAGTATGCCGCCACCACCAGGAGCCCACGGACGCAGGGGAGACAGGAGCCCGCCTGGGAGGAGCATCAGATGCGATTTTATGCTTTATTCTCCCGCCGTTTCAGATTATTCAGCACAGCCTCCCTTCAAAATGACCACTTGACCTTTCCCACAAGAGCCATTAACCTTCCAGAGTCAGCAGCGTAAACAGCTTAATTTTCTGACGGCGGCATGACAGAAGAAATTACAAAGCCAATTCCCACTCTCAGGTCCCAGCAGATGCCAAATGTAAATCACTCTGCTTCCAGGAGGAGGTCTCTGCCTCCCTAACAGTGCTCTGTCCAGAGCGAAGCTCAGACAGCAGCTCCCAGCCCCCTCTCCTTGTAGCCATTCTGGGAGGTTCAGAGCCAGCCCTGAAGCTTTTGGTTCCTTTCCCTGATTATTAAATCCCCAAACATAAACCAACTGAGAACCCTTGTCAGCTGCAGACCCCTAGACCCTTGCCTACTACTGGACTTGGCCCAACATTTCTAAGCTAATGGGGGAGGGGAATTCTCACCTTCCATGTGGGAGACCAGGGCTTAATTCCCAGCCAGTGTACCTCCTCCACGGCTACTGTCCACCTCTCAGTGAAGCTTGTGCGCTGCCATGATGCTGGACAGACAGGTTCAGGGGAACTTCCAGACAAAGACAGACTAGGAAGAAAGACCTGGTGATCTCCTTCTGAAAAACGAGCCAATGACAACACCGAGGAGCATAGCAGGATCAGTTACAGGATGGCACAGGACCAGGCAGTGTTTTATCCGTTTGTGTGTTGTTATTAAGTGCCCTTGAGTCAGTTCCTACTCATAGTGACCCTGTATAGGGTTTCCAAGGAGTGACTGGTGAGTTAGAACCACCAACCTTGTGGTTTCAGACAGACTTTGTGCATTACCCCCCAGTGCCACACCAGGATTACTTGTATGACAAACACACAAGAATATTTTTATTTTCTTAAACAAATATATCCTCTTTTTTCTTCCTTAAAACAACTATATTTGCCCTTATTTGGGTGTGATGGTAGGTATGAATCAGGAGTTAGGGTTAGGACTATGGCTAGATCCAGGCTAGGCATAGGACTTTGTTTAGTGTTAGGGTTCTGCTGGTGGTTGTTGTTAAGTGCCGTCTATTCGGTTCCGACTCATAGTGACCCTGTACAGGGTTTCTGAGACGCAGCTGGTGAGCTTGAACTGGCAACCTTGCGTTTCAAACTGACTTTGCAGTCTACAGCATCACCCCAAGACTCCAGGGTTATGGTTAAGACTACGGTTAGTATTAGGTGTAGGGTTTGGGTTAGGAAGTAGGCTTGGTGCAATTTTAGGGTTACAGTAAGGATTATTTTATTTATTAATTTTTTAAATGAAATCTGCTTGATTTCGTCTTTATTTGGAAGTTCTGTAACTTTTTATTATTCTCTCTTTTTACTGTATTTGTTGTTGTCGTTGCAAGTGTAATTCTGGTTCTCTATTTTCAGTCTTGTAGGTCTGTTGGACTTTAAATACTTCTGTATCTGGATTGAGTCCTGGGTGATGTGGTCATGTATGTTGTTAGTCTCAGCTTGTCTGCTGTTGTTGCTGGTTCTCTGGCCAAAGAACTCGTTTTAGTATTTTTTGTAAGTTTGGTCTGGGTTTTGCAAATTCTTTTAATTTCTGTCTATTTGGAAATTTCCTAAGTTCACCATATTTGATGGACAGTTTTGCTGGGTATATAATTCTTGATAGGCAATTTTTTTTCTTTCAGAGTTTTATATATGCCATCCTATTACCTTCTTATCTGGATAATTTTTGCTGAGAAATCAGAATTAAGTCTTAATGGTTTTCCCTTACAGGTAACTTTTCATTTTTCCTGAGCTACTCTCAGGAATTTTTCCTTGTCTTTGGTTTTGAAAAATTTCATTAAAATATGTCTTGGTGATTTTCTTTTGGGGTCTATCCTGTTTGGAGTTTAACTTCTTGAATGGCTATTTATGATACTTCACGATGTTAGGGAAGTTTTCTTCCAACAATTCTTGGATAGTTTCCTCTATCTCTATATATTTTTGTTCTCTTCCTGTTCTGGAATTTCAATCACATCTAAGTTCTTTGCAATAAAGCAAATAGAATAAAGAGAGTACGAAGGCTCTCATACAAAAGTTATGTTTATATTCAACAGTAGTCTACTAAGTGGAGTTAGTATTGGCTTATCTGAAAGGTCGGTGGTTCAAATCCTCCAGCCACTCAGTGGGAGCAAGATGAGACAGTCTGCTTCTGTAAAATTGTACAGCCAAGAGAAAGCCCGTGGGATGGTTCTGCTCTGTCCGGTAGAGTTGAAAGGAGTCAGAATCAACTTGATGACAGTGGGCTTGTGTGCACTTGTTGTTGTTGGGTGCCATCATATTAGTTCACAGCAGTCCCCTGTACAGCAGACGCAGCACTGCCTGGTCCTTCGCTGCCCTCACAAGTGTTCTGTTTGAGTCCATCATTGCAACTCCTGTGTCCACCCATCTCCTTGCGTGTCTTCCTCTTTTTCACTGACCTTCTACTTTACCAAGCATGATGTCCTTCTCCTGGGGCTCACCCCTCCTGACAACATGCCCAAAGTACAGGAACTGAAGCCTCCCCAGTTTCACTTCTGAGGAGCATGCTGGTGTACTTCCTCCAAGATGGATTTGTCTCTTCTTTTGACCATCACCGGTCATTTCAATATCTTCACCAATACCATAATTCAGATCATCAACTCTTCTCGGGTCTTTCTGAATTGGCCATAATTTAAATGCATCTGTTCTTCTTATTCATTGTCTAGCTTTCACATGTACATGAGCCATGGAAACTACCATGGCTAGGGTCAGATGCTGTCTTTTACTTTGTCTAGTCTCATACTTGAAAGCTGTTAGTTATCAGGAGGAACCAGTCCCTGGAGACAGCCACCATGTGTGGTAAAATGGAGGGTCAGTGACAGAGTGGATTGGGTTGACAAAGTGGCGTAGTTAACAATGAGCTCAACTATAACAACAGTTATGAGGATGGTGCACAGCCAGGCAGTGTTGTGTTGTGTTGTGCTGTGCATAGGGGCGCTATGAGTCGGAACCAACACGATGGCACCTACCAGCAACAGGGTCAGGCACACCTTAGTCCTCAAAGTGCCGCCTTTGCTTTTTAACACCTTCAAGAGATCTTATGCAGCAGATTTGTCCAATGCGATACATCATTTGATTTCTTGACTGCTGCTTCTATGAGTGTTGATTGTGGATCCAGTAAAATGAAATTCTTGACAACTTTTGTCGTTTCTCCACTTACCATGACGTTGTTTATTTGTCTACATGTGAAGATTTCTGTTTTATGTGAAAGTGTGCTCCATACTGAAGGCTGTGGTCTTGAATCTTCAGCAGTGTTTCAAGGCCTCTTCACTTTCAGCAAACAGAGTGTGTCGTGTGCAGATGACAGGTTGTTAGTGAGCCTTCCTCCAATCCTGATGCCATGTTCTTCTTCATATCATGCAGTCTCTTGGATTGTTTGCTCAGATATGGATTAAATAAGTATGGTGAAAGGCTACAACCAGGACACACACCTTTCTGGTTTTAAACCACACAGTGTCCCCTTGTTCTGTTTAAATGACTGCCTCTTGGTCTATGTACGGGTTCCACATAAGCACAAGTAAATGGTCTAGAATTTCCATTCTTTGCAATATTATCCATAGTTTGTTATGAGACACAGGGTCAAATGTCTTTGCATAGTCAATAAAATGCAAGTAAACATCTTCCTGGAACTCTGCCAAGATCCATCTGACATCAGCAATGATACCCTTTGTTGCACGTCCCCTTTGGAATCCAGCTTGAAGTTCTGGCAGCTCTCTGTTGATGGGCTGCTACAACCAGTTTTGAATTATCTGCAGCAAAATTTTACTTGTATGTGAGATGGATGGTATTTTTCCATAATTTCTATATCCTGTTGGGTTCTCTCCTTTGGAATGAGCACAAATATGGATGTCTTACAGTGTGTAGGCCACGTAGCTGTCTCCCATATTATTTGGCATAGACTCATAAATACTTACTGAAATCTTGGTGTGATGCTGTAGGGTAAGCACTGGATTGCTAACTGCAGGGTCAGTGGTTCAAACCCTCAGCTGCTCCTTGAAAACCAGGGTTGATATGAGTTGGAACCAATTTGAAAGCACTTAACAACAACAAAGTGAGTGTTTTCAGCATCATTGTGCACCAGCATTATGGAAAAGCTGGGAGTGGTGTTAATTACCAAAACCTGAGGCAGCAACATGAAATGAGCGAAGTCATTGGAGAAACAGTACCAGTAGACTGGCTCAACACCTGTTTGTCACAAACCTTCGGTTTGTTTTTTGTTTTTTAAAAAAAGGCAATATCTGTGAAGCCTGTACGTAAAGAGTTTAGCAATGGCCAGTGGCCAGTAAGCTGTTCACCCCACTGGCCGTGTTCAGAGGCTGGAGGCAGTGAGCTGTCAATCACCCAAGCTCCTAAACTGGGCTCTGCTTCCTCCAAGTGGGCCCCAGAATCCTGCCCCCCTGGAGGATCTGGGAAGGGACTTCTTGTGGCTTTAGGGACCTATGATTCTAAAATGCTAGTACTGCTTCTGTTGGTGAGCGAATAGAGTCACACTACTTCCTTAACAGCAGCTTGACAGTGTCTACCAAAGTGCTCACTCGGTCCTCAAGTTTGAGGCCACTGCTTGAAATACACAACGGTGTTCACCCAGCCTTACTGTCACGGGAAATCAGAAATAATTTGGACGTTCGTCAGCAGAGCGGGTTAAAAAGTCCTGTCCCAGAGGTATCTGTTTAGGGTTGATACAGAGTTTGGTGAAAAAGTGGGTTACAAATGAAGTCAGGCTTGATACTAGTATTGTGAATACAGAACCAAACCAACTCTTGACTACCCTGTGTGTGTAAGAGCAGAACCACGTCCCATGGGCTTTTCTGATCCATGCCATTGGTGTGGACCAGGGAGTGGCAGCCAGGGCACAGCCGCTGGGTCAGTGCAGCGTTCACAAAATCAGCAGCGAGACCACCCTTCAGTCAGATAGGGGAGAGGGAGTGGTCTGCGTGCAACAGCATCTGGTACCCACGACACTGGCACCTCACCTTGGCAGGGTGCTGTGAAACTAATGGGGTTGTCTTCTCCAGGCAGCAATTAGGGGTTAATGATAGTAATTAGGGGTTAGCCACATGCTCTGTGGGCCTACTGCCCTTTCCCAGAACACAGGCCAGTGTCTTTCTCTGTCCTGACCTGGAACCATCTGCCCTTGCGGCCCCCCTGTTAGTCACTGCTTTGGGGTCCCTCCGAAGCTGGCAGCAGGTGACCATTATGGGGCCGTGCTTTCCTGCCCACCATGGTAGCTGCTGGCCTCCACGGGTGATTGTCAGCATGGCACCAGGACTGACCCCTCCTAGTGACTCAGAAGAACCTGTGGGCCCTCTCTCAGCCCACCCCAAGCCCCCACTAACCTTGTCCCTTCCTTGTCCCTCCTCCCTCCCACTTTCTCACCTTTTTCTTCTTGTGAATCGGATGATAGTTTACAGAGCAGATCCTTTTCCATTCAACACGTCACACATCTTGTTTCATGTTCCAGATTGCCACCCCCACAGTGTACCCCCACGTGTCCCACTTCTTTCTTGTTTCCTGTTTCCATTCCCCCTCCTTTCCTAGCCCTTCTGCACTCTGTCCTTGGGCAGTGCTGCTCTTCTGACCTCATGTGGTTGATTCCTCTAAGGAGTGGATACCTCTCTGATGTTATTTTTCCCCTTGTAGCCCTGCCTAGGGGTGAGTGCAGTTGCAGACCTGAAGGTCCTAGCCTCAGACTCCACCAGTCTTATCTGACCGATGTGCCTGGCCTCTTTTATGATTTTGAGTTGTGTTCCTTCTCTTTTCTAGACGCTACTACAAAGAGGTCTCTGGCCTGATGCTGGATGTGGGTGCCTACGTGAAGGCCCTGGAGGTAATCTGCGTTGGGGTATCATGAGCCCCTGCAGACTTTCTGGGCCCATCTGGGGGCTTCCGATCTTTTAGGAGAAAAGGGATATGTTTACTGCCTGGTTAGGGTTAGGAAGCAGACTTGGTCTCTGGGCTCTGAGCTGGGGGCTCCCTCTTCTCTGAACCTCAGCTCCACCCTGTTCTCCCCCACTTCCTGTTCTCACGCACTCTCAACTCAGGAATATTCACCTGCACTGGCTGCCCTGCAGTACCTCACACTGGATATGACTTCACTGTGCACCTTCCAGCCCTTCCTCCAGTTTCCAAAGTCCAGTTGGCATGTCCTCATCCCACCCACAGGGGCTCCAGCTCCTTCCCACTCCCGTCCACACTGTTGTATGGTTCCTGGGTGCTATCCTAGCGGGAGGGAGACACTGATGGGAAATGGAGCCCAGGACTCCTCCCATAGGGATGGGCAGGGATGGGACAATTGCCAGAGCATGGGGTCAGGGTGGGAGCCCTGTGGCTTTGCTTCCAGCTGTAGGAGGATGCCCATGGGGGTGCTCTGAGTGTCCTGGCTGCCTGGGAGGAACTATGATGATCTCACCACGAGAAGTAATTCTCAGTCCTCATCATCCATTCTGTCCCCCAGACCCACTGACCCCTGAGCTCACACTTGGAACAGTCTTCCCTTTACCCAGGCTCTTGGGTGGTGGTAACAGTTTGCACTCAACTAAAGTACTGGACTGACTGCTAATTAATCACAAGGTTGGCAGTTCAAACCCATCAGCCGCTCCTCGGAAACCCTATACAGGGTCTTTATGAGTTGGAACCGACTTGACAGCACTTAATAACTCACTTGCAGTTTGGCACTGCAGAAGAAAGACTTGCCAATCTGCCTCCGTAAATATTACAGCCTCAGAAAATCTTATGGTGCAGTTTTATACAGGGGGCCATGAATCAGCAGTGGGTCAGGTTTGGTTACTTCATCTACCCAGAGGGAGATCTGTACTGCAGGCTGGGTGTATCTGCTCCCAGCCCCTAGACCCATGACTGCCTTCTCTGTCCCCAGTATGCCTGTGGCATCGAAGCTGAAGTGGTGGGGAAGCCTTCAGCCCAGTTCTTCCAGTCTGCCCTGCAGGAGATGGGTGTGGATGCTCACCAGGTAGGAGTCCCCGAATGCTGTGGGCATGGGCAGCCAGGAAGCCCAGGAGCTGGAAATGCACTAATGCTGATGTGGCTGGAGACGGGGCAAGGGACAGGAGACGAGTTCCACTGAAGAGTTTCAATTATTTTCAGTATAAAAGTGAGAAGTGGAAATGCTTTTGGCCGTTTCTACATGGCTTGATTGCTCCTTCTCTAAAAATCAGGATTGACAAGTCCAATCAGTGTACTGAAGCCCTATTGTGGCGCTGTAGGATAAGTACTGGACTGTTAACCACAAGGTCAGCAGTTCCAAACCACCAACTGCTCTGGGAAACCATTTGCAGGGTCACTGTGAGTCGAACCTGAGTGTACGGCACTTTAATAACAACAACATCAGTGTATTAAAACGATTCCATTGGAAAGACAGTGTTAACAGCAAGATTAGAACAATGTGCTAGAAATAAGAAATAAAATGATGGCTATTTTGGGGGACAGATTATATTCCAGACATATTTATTCAGAAGACAAAATGGGCAGACATGATTGTGGCACCCAGAGCGCCTCCCAGTCCTGATGGGGGCCGGGGGTGGGGGGCCCTCTGCAGGTGGCTTTCTGAGAGCTTTGTTGAAGAAGAGTGGACGAGCATTTGTGCCGACTCACATCCATACTGGGGGGTGGGGTGGGAGGAAAGTGTCCTTCACCTGTAGACATCCCGGGGCATTTCGAGGCCCCAGGATCACCACAGCGCAGTCTTCCCCAGGGGGCATTCTGGTCCAGAGCACTAGCCGCTCATGGAGCTTTGAGAAAAGATGAGCCACAGCTAAGGAAGTGGGGGCCACAGATCAGATCTCCCCGAGATTCTCTGAGGTTGTCCCTGTAGAACAGTGACAGGTCCCGCTCCAGGCTATTAGAGAACGTGAGAGAATGAAGACTACATGAATAAACACGGGGATTTCCACTACTTAGTCTCCTCAGCAGAATGTGTTTGTTGTAAAAACCTCAAACTTACACAAACGTAAAGGCACACGCTACAATGAAGCCTTATATGCCTGTCTCACTTTCAGCAAAGAAAAGATTCCACCTCATTTCCTTCTTCTCTTTTCTTTTGTTTGTTTCTTTTTAAAATCCCTTTTCTTTCTATTTACTTTTTCTTTCTTTTTTTCAAGCAGATTCCAGACTACTTCTGATGTGTGATTGTACCTTTTCATTGTAGAATGCTTCTCAAAAAATATGGTCACTTTAGGACACAACTCCAGTGCATTAAAACACCGAACAAAGCCAGCAGTAATTTTGAGTGTTGTCTAATACCCAATCCATTTCCATTTCCTCGGCTGTCTCAGAAACGTTCTTTGAAAGTCGGTTTGTTCAAATCCAGTCCAGCAAGGGTTGTGTCCTGCATGTGGCTGTCATTTATCTCCTGGCTCCTTTGAACTACCACAAAATCTCAGACATTTATAAAATTGCCCTGAGTTACTCTTCAACTCTTGACTCAGAACTGTCCTCTGAAGGCACCTTTAACTAAGTTAACAGTCTTGTTCAAAAAGAAAACAGTGTCTCCTCTGAGGATTGTGTTCTTTAAGAAAAATCATCTAAGGCCAAAGAGACAACAGCTGTCCATAGCGTAGAGGAGCAGGGAGGGGACGGGGTTTTTACATGGACTGGAGCGAAGCAGCTAGACAGAATTCACAAAGGTGCAGAGGCAGTGTGAAGACCGTCCGCAGTCACCAACCCCAGTGTCTAGAGACTAATCTAGACATAGGGGCGCGAGACCAGGTTTTGTATATCTTTACCAAAATAAGATATACTAATATTTTTTAAATTGCTGAAAGTTGAGACCGTAACATAATTCCCAGGTACCATCATTCATAATTTCAAATATATATATATATGAAAATATACCACCCCAAAAGTATTGTAACAAAAATGGGGGAGTAGTTAGTCTTACAGTCCAGAAACAGAGGACCCTAGGATAGTCAAGGGAGAAAAGCATGAGCAGAATGTGGGCCCTTATCCAGAGAAGCAGCAACACCAGAGATGGGGACATGGAGAGAGGGAGCAGCTGAGGACTAGTAGAGAGGAACTGAGAGCTGGTGGCCAGGAGGCAGACTTCCAGAATGTGCCTTTTGGTAGTTTAAATTATTATATATGCCTGAGTGTTTTTTGTGTGTTTTTTTTTTAAAAGAGCTAAAATGAATAGTGAGAAATACCGTTAACTGATGGTACATGGAGGGGATTATAATCATTGTAATGAAACAAAGTATTTGATTTGTTGGATGTTAAACTGATGATCTGCCCAGTAAACTTTCACTCAATTCACACTAAAAACTTTTTTTTTTAAAAAGAGAAAGAAACCATACCACCCCTCAGCACTCTCCAGAACTCATTTCAGTGGTCACCCAGAACTTAGACCCCATACTCATAGTTATGGGGTGTCTTAGGCTGGGTTTTCTAGGGAAGCAAAACCAGCGAAACATATTTATGAATAGATAGATAGAAAGAAGTTTACTCTCAAGGAAAGCACTTAACAATTGCCGAGTCCCAGGTCCCCAGTGGAAGAGAGAGAGTCCCTCCCACGTACCCATTATATTGGGAGCAGTCCACACCCCCCAAGGTAACATCCCTTCAATTGATTGACTGCTCATAGGACTCATCATGGAGCCAATTTTGTGTTGCTTTGTGTCCCCATGGGAATAAGTACATTCCAACTGCCAAACCTCTGGAAATCAAGTTGACAAAGAATGATTACATTCCACCCTTGTCAACTTGGCACCTGTAAACCATTTGCATAATCTCTAAAGAATTTGTGAAGTCATACTTGCTCTTAATGTAATATAACTAAAACACTTATAATCAAGAAGGTACCAGCCTTAATTTCATTTTAAATGTCACAAATTAACAAAGTAAAAGTATTTCATGCACACATGCAAACAAAACAAAAAATACATATTCATTTACATGTCCAAAGGGCACATTCTGCCAGCCAGCCTCCTGCCCCCAGGCACACAGCCTTACTCAGTCCATGGACCTAGAGTCCACAGCTGCTCTCTTTTCCATGCCGCCACCTCTGCTCTTGCTGCGATTCCAGGCAGGGATCCCAAGCTCCATTCAGGATCTTCCTTAATGATCCTGGGTTCATCTGTACCTGAAATGAAAGATAACTACTGCCCCCTTTTTAGTTATACATCTTCTACAATTACCGTTTTGACAATCACAATTACGCCTATTAACAGTTACTTATAATTGAAAGAATAAAACCCTATCAGCATCATCCCCCACCCCCTTTCATGGGCCCCATCTGGAAAAGAGGAAAACTAGTCAGTGGCAATTCTCCCTTGTCCCCTCATTCTAAAACTAACCACATCCATGAAAACTTGTAAGCCAGCCACTTTATTCCTTTATAGCCCCCCATTTTTGATAGCCAATGTCTAAATATCCTGTCCCTATCAACCCAGTACACTGAGGAGACAAGCGTTTCCTTGATATGACGAATCTTCCCTTCCAATTGGAATTTTGAGCAACTGTATCCATAAGCTATGGGTCGGAACCGACTCGACAGCACTTAACAACAACAACAACATCCATAAGCAAAAGTCTATTTCATCAAAATCGGAGCAGTTGACACTTGCTCACAGTATCAGACTTCTTTCTTCATCTGACCAGGTTCTGGGCAGCTCAGTCTGAGCCATCCAAGCTAGGTCAAATGCAAGTTTGGGAGGTCACACACACATCCTGGCACTTCAGACTAGCTGGCCCTTCACTCTTAGCCCTAGCCCCCATGGGCTCAGGAGTTCACACAGTGTCCTAAACTTCATACCAGTCAGCCTTCCCTCTGAAGGCCAATTGGTGCCAATAGAACACGTCCAAACTCAGACCATGTCTTCATTGTTGCATTTTCCCCAATTCCACTCATGTGTAGACCCAGGTGGTTACCAGCGAGCATATGGCGGCTCTGGTTTCTTTGAATTTTCAGTCCTGGTTATGGTTATGTGCCGTGGAGTCGTTTCCAACTCATAGTGACCCTGTACAGGGTTTCTGAGGCTGTAAATCTTTATGGGAGCAGAAAGCCTCATCTTTCTCCGTGGAACCGCTGGTAGTTTTGAACTGCTGACCTTAAAGTTAGCAGCCCGATTTGTAACCACTACGCTACCAGAGCTCCTTAACTTTCAGTCCTAGAAGGGGTTTTTTTCTGATGAGCCAAGATACCTCAAAATGCCTAACTGTCACTTTCTCTGCTGGAATCTCCTGTTCTCCACTTTTCAAATGCAAATGTACCAACTCTAGGTGGGGCTCAGGATTCCACCTAAAGCCCTATACTCTACAAAGGTTTAAGGAGCCTTTGTAGTGTAGTGGTGGAGCTCTGGTAGCCTAGTGGTTATGAATCAGGTAAGGTCAGTGGTTCGAAACTACCAGCCGTTCTGCGGGAGAAAGATGAGGCTTTCTACTCCCATAAGGATTTACACCCTCGGAAACCCTGTACAGGGTCGCTATGGGTTGGAACCGACTCAACGACACTTAACAACAACAACAATCTCAAGGTCTGCAATTGGAAACTACCAGCCTTTGCACGGGAGAAAGATGAGGATTTCTGCTCCCGAAAATACTAGGACACACCACCACCACCACCTACAAAGGCTTAAAGTCAGAAGCCTATTTTCCCCAGGCAAATTCAAACTCACAAATCCAATCAAGTATAATCAAATATGGCTGAAGGCCGGTGTGTAAACACTCTAACCCTAATTCCCAATTCTCATATCACTTATGCTTGTCTATTTTACAATAGTGGTGAGGGTGGTGTGCCATGGAGTGGGTTCCGATTCACAGTGACCCTGCACAGGGTTTCTGAGGCTGTAAATCTTTATAGGAGCAGAAAGCCACATCTTTTCCCATGGAACAGCTGATAGTTTCCAACTGCTGACCTTGAAGTTAGCAGCCTGACTCATAACCAGTACACTACCAGAACTCCTTATTTTAAAATCATAGGTTTATTGTTTGATGCCATCGAGTCGGTACGGACTCATAGCACAATAAAACGAAACACTGTCCCATCCTGGGCCAACCACACAGTTGTTGTCATGCTTCAACCCATTGATGCTGCCACTTGGCCAATCCAGCTCGCTGGGGGTCTTCCTCTTTTTCTCTGCCCCTCCACATGATCTCCTTCTCCAGCGACTGGTCCCTCCTGACAATATGTCCATTAAGTATGAGAGATGAAGTTTGGTAGGAGACACTAATACCCCCAAGAAAAACACTGTTGAATCACCCTCTACCTTGGACTAACTCAATTCATATGCATGGCCTTGGGCTTCTGCAGGATGGATTCCAGTAGGCCCTGGCCACAGATCAGTTCTTTTTTACCCAGTGTGACATTGGCTTTAGGCAGTTCTGGAAGCTGCCACTCTCCCCACTTAAGTATTTTGTCCCCACGCCCCTTTGTTATTCCTCTTACAAAACCTCATAATTTCATAGGCCTGGAGCCATTGCAGTGAATCCTGCTCACAGCTCCCACGGCTTAAACCAAGTGGGAACCATGTCTGTCTTCCTGACTCCACAGAGGGAAAGGGGACCAAACTGAAATCAGCCCCAGGCTGATTCCTAGGAAGTGGAAGTCAGACATGTCTCCACTCTATCTTGTTGTTGTTGTGAAGTGCCATCGAGTCGGTTCCGACCCATAGCGACCCTGTACAGGGTTTCCAAGGGTGTAAATCTTTACGGGAGTAGAAAGCCTCATCTTTCTCCCGCGGAGCGACTGGTAGTTTCAAACTGCTGACCTTGAGGTTCGCAGCCCGATTCGTAACCACTACGCTACCAGAGCTCCTCCCCACTCTATCTTAGTGCCTTTAAAATTAGTCAGACTTGAGAACCAATTTAAAGAACTCACCCTTATGATTTTCTTTCTCTAGAACCCCACTCTCTCAGTACCACATGCCTTAGGCCGGGTTTTCTAGAGACGCAAAACCAGTGAAACATGTATGTATCTAGTTGTTGTTGTTATTAAGTGCCACTGAGTCGGTTCAGACCCGTAGTGGCCCTGTATAGGGCTTCTGAGGAGCAGCTGGTGAGCTTGAACCCCTGACCTTGCAGATCAAATGGACTCTGCAGTCCAGCACATTAACCCACAGCACCACACCAGGACTCCATGTATGTATATATAGAGAGAAGTTTGTTATCAAGGAAAGAGCTTACAATTGCAGAGTCTCAAGTCCCCAGTGGAAGAGAGAGAGTCCCTCGACTGTGTCCTCTATCTTGGGAGCAGGCCACACCCTCAAGGACACATCCCTTTAATTGATTAATTGCTCATAGCTGCTCATCATAATTCTGCTTGTATTAGGTTTCATCACCATGGGAATAAGCACATCCCAACTGCTAAACCTCAGGAAATCCTGGCCTAGTCAAGTTGACACAAAACCCTGACCATTACATGGGGTTTACCAAGAAAGTTCACAGCTTACAACACAGGATCAGAAAGTGCTCAGGGCATCGTTCTTCCAGTTAGGACAGCTTCTCAAATGTGCCAAAAGGCAGGCCTCTCTGTGCTTGGTCAATGTTACAAAGCCCTTAAGGGCTTCTAATAAAATGCTCGGAGTCCTGGTATGGCGCTGTGGGTTAATGAACCAGAATGCAAAGCCATTTGAACTGCAAGGTTGGCCGTTCAAGCTTACCAGCTGCTCCTTGGAAACCCTATACAGGGTCGCTACGGGTTGGAACTGACTCAACAGCATTTAACAACAACAACAACAACAATAAACGTCCACAGGGTACACCATTCCACAATAAACCTCAGCCTGAAGGCTCTTGGCTCTAACTCTGTGGGTTAGCAAACCTCATTCCCCCAGTTCAGTGCCCAGAGCACCCCACTCTGCAAGCCAGCCTCCTGCCCAAAGCCACTCAGCTATAGTTTCTCCTTGGGCTTGGAAGTCCAATGCTGTCTGTGGCTCTGGCTCTTGGTTCTGCTGCTGACGCTTCTCTGTTACTTCTCTGTTGTCACAACTCTCTGTCTCTGGGTCAAGGAGGTTCAATGAGCAGGGACCTCAGGGTCAAAGGACACGTTCCACTCCTGTCTCTTCTTTGACGGTAGTAGGGTTCCCCGATCTTGCTCTGCGAAATTACAGTTAACCCTGTTAACCACTCACAGCTGAATCGTACAATCCTGTCAGCATCTTCTCCCGCGTTCTCTTACCTAGACCCAGCAGGGCAGAAACGTTTGGTAGGAGTTACAAGGACTATGGGTAGAACTATGATGTGGTTCACTGCATTGCAAAAATTATCAACGAATCCTTCCTGAAAACGACTTAACTTTCATTTTGAAGTCATTTCAGACTTAGAGAAAAGTTGCCAAGAAAATGCAAAGAATTCCCATACATACGCCAAGCTTCTTCAGATGTTACTTTTCATGCTGATTACGAAGCAATGGCCCAAATCAGGAATGACATTGACACACAGCACTGTTAACTCATCTCCAGACTTTCTTCAGCATCCCATTCATGTCCTTGTTGGGGACCAGGGTCAAGGCATTCAGCCATCATGTGCACTTGATCCTTCACTCTGGGAGAGCTCATGAGTCTTTTTGGAGGAGCATCAGCCAGTGGTAAGGAGCTCTGGTAGTGTAATGGTTACGAATTGGGCTGCGAACCTCACGGTCAGCAGTTCAAATCTCCCAGCAGTTCCATGGGAGAAAGGTGAGGCTGTCTGCTCCCATAAAGATTTACAGCCTTGGAAACCCTGTACAGGGTCACTATGTGTCGGAACCAACTTCACAGCACATAACAACAAAAACATCAGCCAGTGGTGGTGCATGCGATTAAGCACTCAGCTGCTAACCGAAAGGTTGGAATCTCCAGTCCTCCCACAGGCACCTGAGAAGAAAGCCCTGGCAATCTGATTCCCCCAAAATCAGCCGTTGAAAACCCGAGGAATAGTTTTACTCTGACTCACCTGGGGACACCCTGAGTCACAGTGGTTTCCATAGCAATTGGTGGAGAGTTGTTACTGGCCGGTTGTTTTTAAGCATGTCCCTCAATTTTTGTTTTTGTTTTTTCCCTGATGTTTTCACATGATTGAAATCAGGTTATGTATTTCTTAGCTAGAACCTCACAGATAGGGTTCTATGCCTCTCCAGGTACCTCCTGCCAGGAGCACATGATGTTACGTCATGTCGTCCCATTACTGATGTGACGTTTGAGGGCTGGCTGGGGCATCACAGCCCGGTTTCTCCACAGCATATGGATTGCCCCTTTGTAATCCAGTATTTTGTGAGAGCAGACTTGGACACTGTGTCATTATCCTCCTTCCCCTCCTACTTTTTAGCCTCCATCGACAATTCTTGCCTGGTTTTTGCTCTGGTGTTTGCCGTAAGATGACTTCCGGTTTCCGTCGTTGCTATTCCAACCACATCTCATTTTATTGGCTTCAGCGCGCTTCACAGATGTTGCATGTTTTACAAATTGAAGATGGTCTCCTGGCGCCATTTTTCCAACAGCCTGTGCCCACTTTCTTCTCTGTGCCCCACCTGGTCCATCTCACAAGGTTCCAGACTTTCCAGTGTAAACATCACTTTGGTGTTCACTGGTGTAGACATGGCATGGGGTGGGAGTGGGGGTGGCGCCTGGCCCCCTCTAACTTCATGAGGGAGAGACAAGGACCAGCATCAGCACTTGCCAAGGTTGATGGCTGTGAGGTGGAGGTCAGACCCCTGCCATCACTCCTGTGGCACTGTACTCCTCTGCTGGGTTTGACAATTTGTTGTAATGGCCTCGTGGGTCTCAGTGACCATACTCATGACTGGGGCTTTAGTGGAAACTGGTACTGGTCAGGGTCAGGGTCAGGGGCACACGAGGACATTCTCCTCTTGGCTGTGTCCACAGGCATGCCCAACCTCTCAGCCTCTGACCTACTAGGACAAGTGACACAAAGCTCTTCTAGCTCTTGGCCTCTCGGCCCCGTGGTCCTGCTGGGGCAAGGGTACCTCTTCCAGTAAGCCTCGGCCCAAAGGCACTCAGCTGTAGCTCCGTGGGACTGCTACCTACAATGTCAGCAGTTCAAACCCCCCAACCACTCCTCAGAAACCTTCTACAGGGTCGCCACTATGAGTCAGAACTGACGTGATGCACCTAACAACAATCCCTTTAAGTGATATAAGGCCAACAAGTCTCAAGCCCGAAGGCACTCAGCTCTTTCCCTCTATGGGCTGGGAAGCCGGCCACACCATCTCCTGCCTGTCTCCTGATTCTGTTCCCTCTGCTCCAACACTCCTCTGCCACTGCTTGCTGTCTTTGGATGGAGGAGGATCAGTGTGGGGAACTTGGGACCCAAAGGTTGTGCTCCACTCCTGGCTCTTCCTTTCCTTTTCCTTCTTTGGGTCTGGGCACAGTGTATTGCATTATTGATGGTACGTGACACATGACACAGTTGGACTCTCTAAGTCCCTCCCCTTCACTCAGAGTCTGGATGGAAACTGGAGAATGGGAACATCTCAGTGTGTTGCCAGATTGAGTTGGGGCAAGGACTCTCCAGCAGCTGAGGAGTGCTATTGCTGGTGATCCACGGGGCTCTTAGTCCTTGGAGGCCATATGGACCCTGTTGCTGTAGCACATTCATACCAGGAAATGACTTGGACAAAGAAGTCATTGAGGCAAAGCCAGCCCCAGCATCAAAGATGGAAGAGTAGATGTCACTGTTGAAGTCGCAGGAGATAATCTGGTCTTCAAGTAGCCCAGGATGCCTGCGAAGGGACCGTTGATAGCTGTTTTACCACCTTCTTAATGCCATTGTATTTGACAGTTTTCTCCAGATGGCAGGTCAGAGCCATGACCTATGTACACATTGGGGTCGGAGCATGGAAGGCCATGCTAGTAAGCTTCCCATTCAGCTCAGGGGTGACCTTGCCCACAGCCTTGGCAGCCCTGGTAGATGCAGTGATTATGTTCTGAGCAGCCCCACAGTCTCCTAGAGGGGCCAGCCACAGTCTTCTGGGTGGCCGTGATGGCATGTACTGTGGTCATGAGTCCCTTCATGATGTCAGAGCTGTCGTGGATGACCTTGGCCAGGGGGAACGCCAAAGAGTTGGTGGTGCAGGAGGCATTGCTGACAGTCTCGAGGGAGTTGTCTATTACTTCTCGTGGTTGATGCCCATCACAATCATGGGGCATCAGCAGAAGGGGCAGAGAAGAGTACATTTTTGACACCACCCTTCCAGTGAGCCCCAGCCTTCTCCAAGGTCATGAAGACACCGATAGACTCTGAAACATGCTCAGCACCAGCATCGCTTCACTTGATGTTGGTGGGATCTCGCTACAATGCCATTGAACTTGCCATGGGTGGAGTCATACTGGAACATGTAGACCACATAGTTGAGGTCAATGAAGGCTCATTGATGACACGAACCTTAGCAGCCCTGGTGACCAGGTGCCCAAGATGTCCAAATCTTTTTACTCCGACCTTCACTTTAGTGTCTCAGGGATGAGGCTGGGCCTACAGGAGAAGATACATCTGCCTGTCAAATGGGGAGGAGCAGAGAGCCCGCCTCTTCTTAATAGAAGGTAGTGAGATTCCCTACTCCCTTCTGAGATAGCTCATTTTAAACCTACTGAAATGGCAAAACTGGCCAGTAGCCATGTTAGGCTTCCGTGCACCTCATTTTCATGGCCCCACCCCCTTATTTACATTATTAGCAAGTTATCTAATCCCATTAGTGGACCACAAATAACTTACATTTGCTTAGTCCTACCCACTCATTAAAGAGTTCTGGTAGTATAGTGGTTACGAGTCGGGCTGCTAACCTCAAGGTCAACAGTTCAAAAGTACCAGCCATTCCATGGGACCAACATGAGGCTTTCTGCTCCCGTAAAGATTTACAGCCTCGGAAACCCTATACAGGGTCACTATGAGTCAGAACCGACTCCATGGCACACCACCACCACCACAACTGCCCGCTCTTTGAAGTCCTGAGGTGGCTCTGTAGGATAAGCACTGGATTGCTAAACACAATGTCAGTGGTTCGAGTCCACCAGCCTCTCCTTGCGAACTCTATACAGTGTCACTGAGAGTTGTAACTGACCCAATGG
This sequence comes from Chrysochloris asiatica, assembly GCF_000296735.1. NCBI lineage: Eukaryota > Metazoa > Chordata > Mammalia > Afrosoricida > Chrysochloridae > Chrysochloris > Chrysochloris asiatica. Next base: position 1,877,471 of record NW_006408623.1, read on the forward strand.
CATTTAACAACTACACCAGTTATTTGGAAGGGGTTACAAAGACGGTAGAAGGGTCGTATCAAGTGATTCACCACATCTGACTGCCTTGCTTTATCGCCCTGTTTGCTTCACTGTAGTCTGTAACCAACCTATAATCTCTCTGAAATCTCTCTGTATCTGGACTATTTCTATACAGGACAACTTCTCTCAGCAACTATCTGTTAACTTGCGTTACAGTTCAGTAGGAAATTCCAAATAAATGCCTGTTGTTGTTAGGTACTGTCAAGTCAGTTCCAACTCAGTTCCTAAGCAGAACAGAATGAAACACTGAACAGAACAAAGAAACATTGAATGGTTTAAGTCAGAAAAACTGTGCTCCAGGGTTGTATTCTTTCACCATACATACTCAATCTACACCTGAGCAAATAATTCAAGGAGCTGGATTATATGAAGAAAAACATGGCATCAGGATTGGAGGAAGACTCATTAACAACCTGCAATATATGGATGATACAACCTTGCTTACTGAAATCCAAGAGGACTTAAAATACTTACTGTTGACAATCAAAGAGCACAGCCTTCTGTATGGATTGCACCTCAATGTAAAGAAAACAAAAATCCTCACCACTGAACCAATAAATAACATCATAATAAATGAAGAAAAGATTGAAGTTGTCAAAGACTTCATTCTTTTTGGATCAACTATCAACACTCACGGAAACAGCAGTCAAGAAATCAAACAACGTATTGCATTAGGCAAATCCCCTGCACAAGACCTCTTTAAAGTGTTGAAAATCGAAGATGTCAATTTGAGGACTAAAGTGCACCTGATCCAAGCCATGGTATTTTCAATAACTTTATATGCATGTGAAAGTTGGACATTGAGTAAAGAAGACAGTAAAAGAATTAATGCATTTGAGTTATGGTGTTGGAGGAGAATATTGAAAGTACCACAGACTGCCAAAAGAACCAACAGATCTGTATTGAAAGTACAGCCAGAAGGCTTCTTAGAAGCCAAGATGATCAAATTTCATCTCTCATACTTTGGACATATTATCAGGAGTTCTTAGAGAAGGACATCATGCTTGATAAAGTGAAGGGTCGATAAATAACAGGAAGACCCCCAATGAGATGGATTGGCATATTGGCAGCAATGATGGGCTCAAGTGTAGTAATGAGTGTGAGGTTGGTGCAGGAGTGGGCAGGTTTGGGTTTGTTGTGCGTAAGGTCATTAGGAGTTGATATGGACTCCAGGGCACTGTGAACAGAAATGGACGCGTATTGGCCATTTCACATTAAACAATCTTAGGATCTACTATGCTGAGAATGACATATTGAAGAGGAATGCTGTTGCATTCATTGTCAAAAATAACATTTCAAGATCTATCTTAAAGTACAATGCTAGTGTTGTTATTGTTAAGTGCTGTTGAGTCAGCTCCAACTCATAGAGACCTTATATAGGGTTTCCAAGGAGCAGCTAGTGAGTTTAAACTGCTGACCTTGTGGTTCACAGTCCAGTGCTGATCCTACAGTGCCAATTATCAAGTATCTTGATTGCATGTTTTATCAATTTCAGACTGTGGAGGTTGATAAAAATAGTCTATTTCTTCATCTTGGCACTAGTGGGTGACACATAAACTTGAATAATAGTCATAGTAACAGTTCTTTCTTGTAGGCATAGGAATAATATCCTATCACTAAAGTATTGATAATATCT
>NW_006408623.1:1879946-1882942 GCF_000296735.1 Chrysochloris asiatica
CGACTTGATGGCACCAAACAACAACAACATACATGTGAACCTTACCAGATGGAAAACACAGGAATCAAATCAACTCCATCTGTTGAAAGAGACAATGGAGAAGAACCTCAATATTAGCAGTCAGAATAAGGTTAAGGGCTGGCTGTGGAACAGACCACTAATTGCTCATATGCAAGGTCAAGGTGAAGCTGAAGAAAATTAAAACAAGTCCATGCAAGTCAAGATACGACCTTGAATATATCCTATCTGAATTTAAAGACCATCAGAAGAACACATTTAATGGATTGAACACACTGACTGCAGACCAGAGGAGTTGTGGGATGGCATCTTCATGTTATACATGAAGAAAGATAAAGATCATTAAACAGACAGAAAAGGAAGAAAAGACCAAAACAGATGTCAAAAGAGATTCAGAAATTTGCTCATGAACATAGAAATTGAATGGAAAAGTGAAGTGAAAGAGCTGATCCGAAGATTTTAAAATGTAGCTATAATATGCAAGAAGTCCTGGGGTGGCGCTGTGGGTTAATGCGCTGGACTGCAAAGCTGTTTGAACTGCAAGGTTGGAGGTTCAAGCTCACCAGCTGCTCTTCAGAAACCCTATACAGGGTCGCTATGGGTTGGAACCGACTCGACGGCACTTAACAACAACAACACAATATGCGAAGACCTGCAGTTAGGAAACTGGGAGGGAAGGACATGGCCAGCATTTCTCAAGCTGAAAGAGCTGAAGAAAAAAATTCAACCCTCAAGTTGCCATACTGAAGCATTCTATGGGAGTCCTGGGGTGGCACTGTGGGTTAAGGCACCAGACTGCAAAGCCATTTGAACTGCAAGGTCGGTGGTTCAAACTCACCAGCTGCTCCTCAGAAACCCTATACAGGGTCGCTATGGGTTGATGGCACTTAATAACAACAACATGGGAGTCCTGGGGTGGCGCTGTGGGTTAATGCGCTGGATTGCAAAGTTAGTTTGAACCCCAAAGTCAGTGGTTCAAGCTCACCAGTCACTCCTTGGAAACCCATACAGAGTCGCTATGGGTTAGAACCAACTTGAAGACACTTAACAACAACAACAATTGGCAAAATTAAACTGAAAACCCCATGAAAGCCAGAATATGGTCTTGAGTATATCCCACCTGAATTTAGAGATCATCTGAAACACAGATTTGATGCATTAGACACTAACAACCAAAGGTCAGAAGAGTTGTGGGATAACTTCAAGGACATCATATAGGAAGAAAACAAAAGGTCGTTAAAAGACAGAAAAAACGAAAGGACCAAATTGGGTGTCAGGAGAGACTGAAACTTGCTCTTAAGCATAGAGAAGCTAGAACAACTGGAAGAAATGAGGAAGTAAGTAGAAGAGTCAAACAGAAAATTTCAAAGGGCAGCTCAAGAAAACAGAGTTAAATATTATAATGAATTAGGTGTGCCTGACCCAAGCTATGGTATTTTCAATAGCTTCATATACATATGAAAGTTGGACAATGAATAAGGAAGACTGTAGAAGAATTCATGCATTTGAGTTATGTTGTTGGAGAAGAATATTAAAAGTACCATGGACTGCTAGAGGAACAAACAAATCTGTGTTGGAAGAAGTACAGCCAGAATGCTCCTTAGAAGCCAGACGTTGTCTCTCATACTTTGAATGTATTATCAGGAGGGACCAGTCCCTGGAGAAGGACATCATTTTAGATAAAGTGGAGGGTCAATGAAAAAGAGGAAGACCTCCCAATGAGATGGACTGGTACCAGGGCAGCAGCAATGGGCTCAAGCTTGACAACGATTGTGAGGACAGGACAGGGCAGTGTTTCATTCTGTTGTGCTGACTTGACAGCACCTAACAACAACAACAAATGGAGAAAAGAGTAAAGTCATCAAAGACTTCAATTTTCTTGGATCTACAATTGATGCTCATGGAAGCAGCAGTCAGGAAATCAAACCACATATTGCATTATGCAAATCTTCTGCAAAATACCTCTTTAAAATATTCTAGAGCAAAGATGTCAGTTTAAGGACAAAAGTGCGTTTGACCCAAGTCATGGTATTTTCATAGCTTCATATGCATGTGAAAGTTGGACAGTGAATAAGGAAGATCGCAGAAGAACCTATGCCTTTGAATTACAGTGTTGGTGAAAAATATTGAAAGCACCATGGACAAATAAATCTGTCTTGGAAAAAGTATAGCTAGAATGCTCCTTAGAAGTGAGAATGGCTCTCCTAATTTGTACATATTATCAGGAAGGACTAATCCCTAGGGAACGACACCATGCTTCAAAAAGTTGAGGGTTAGCGAAAAAGAGAAAGACCTTCAACAAGATGAATTGATACAGCGGCAGCATCAACGGGTTAAAATGTAACAATGGTGCAGATGGTACAGGACCAGGCAGGGTTTCATTTTGTTGTGCATAAGGCCACTATGAGTTGGAACTGACTAGACGGCACCTAGCAATATAACTTGGGTAAAATATTGAATGGCACTGGAAGCATCAAAAGAAGATGGAAGGAATACAGAGGGTCACGATACCATAAAGAATTGGTCAGTGTTCAACCATTTCAGGAGGCGGCCTAGGATCTAGAGCCTATGTTATTGACCATTTAGAGAGAAGGAGTCTTCATATCAAGTATCAATTCTATCCCCTCTGTAGAAAGGGTAGATAAGGATGGGCAACTTAGACATTGGCTACCTAAAATGGGGCAAAGGGCTATAAAGGCATAGAGTGACTGGCTTACAAGTTTTCAAGAGGGAGTTTAGTTTCAGAGGATGCAAGGGAAGGTAGAATCCCCACTGAATAGTTTTCATCTTGTCTAGATGGGTCTGGTGAAAGAAGACAAGGATAAGATTCTTATGGTTCAATAGTGAGTAATTGTTATCATGACTAATTGTGACCGTCACAACTGTAAAGGTAGAAGTTTTGTAACAAAAAGTGGGGAGTATTTAACCTTACAGTCCAGGAGCAGAGGACCCTAGGACTATCAAGGGAGAAGAATACA
>NW_006408623.1:1885487-1907287 GCF_000296735.1 Chrysochloris asiatica
GAAGATAAGATATCCAACAGAATGTGGAAATTATCACACAAAAGCATTAATATCACATCTACATAAAATTTTTCTAAAGATAATTCAAAGACAGTTGCAGCAGCAGTACATCGACAAGAAACTGCCAGAAATTCAAGCCAGATTCAGAAGAGGACTTGGAATGACGAATATCATTACAGATGTCGGATAGCTCTAGGCTGAAAGCAGAGAATACCAAGATGTTTACCTGTGTTTTATTGACTGCAAAGGCATTAAATTGTGTGAGTCTTAACAAATTATGAGTAACATTGAGAAGAATGGAAATTTCAGAACAATTAATTGTGCTCATGAGAAACCTGCACATAGATCAAAAGGTAGTGGTTCAAACAGAACAAGGGGTTACTGAATGGTTTAAAATCATGAAAGGTGTGTTTCAGCATTGTATCATTTCAGCATACTTACTTAGTTTATAGGCAGAACAAATAATCCAAGGAACCAGTCAGTGTATATGAAAAACATGGCATCAGAATTGGAGGAAGACTCATGAACAATCTGTGCTATGCAGATAACACAGCCTTGCTTGCTGAATGTGAAGAAGACTTGAAGCATTTGCGCATGAAGATCAAAGACTAGAGCTTTTAATATGAATCACACCTCAACATAAGGAAAACAAAATCGTCACAACTAGACCAGTAAGCAACATCTTGATTAATGCAGAAAATGTTGCACTTGTCAAGGATTTCATTTTACTTAGATTCACCATCAACACCCATGGAAGCAAGAGTTAAGAAATCAAGGGATGTATTGTGTTAAGCAAGTCTCTTTAAAATGTTAAAAGGCAAAGATGTTGCTTTGAGGACAAAGGTGCACCTGACCCAAGCTATGGCATTTTCATGAATGTGAATAAGCAAGACCAAAGAGGAATTGGTTCCTTTGACTTACAACATTGGTGAAGAAGAATACTGAATATGCCATGAGCTGCCAGAAGAGTGAGCAAATCTGTCTTGAAGAAGTATAGCCAGAATGCTTCTTAGAAGCGAATGGCAAAATGTTGTCTCACAGAGGGAGCAGCTGAGGACTCTAGATTCATGGGAAGAGAGGGACTGAGAGCTGGCAGCCAGGAGGCAGACTTGCAGAATGTGCCCTTCGGTGGTGTAAATTAGTATATATATATGCCTGAGTGCTTAAAAAAAAAAAGAGCTAAAATGAATAGAGTGAAATACCATTAACTGATGGTACATGTGGGGGATTATATCATTGTAATGAAACAAAGTATATGATTTGTTGGTTGTAAAACTGATGCTCTACCCTGTAAACTTTCACTCAATTCACAATAAAAACTTAAAAAAAAAAAAAAAAAGTAGTCTCACTTAACTTTGGACATGTTATCAGGAGGGACCAATCCCTGAAGAAGGACATCATGCTTGTTAAAGTACAGGGTCAGTGAAAACAAGGAAGACCCTCAACAAGATGGACAGACACAATGGCCGCTGTTAGAGCCTTAAATGTAGCAATGACTGTAAGGATGTCATAGGACTGGGCAGTGTTGGTTTTGTTGTGCATAAGGTCACTATGAGTGGAACCAACCCAACAGTACAACCAACAGCAGTCAACAGCATCATATCTCATTCTTTCACCACTAGACTTTCAGGGCATTAGTCCTAGCTATGGACTATGTCTGCACCATCTGGTAGAGGCCTATGGGTAGGGACAAAATGTCTCTCATTTCGAACCCCTCATTTCCTCATGGTCTCCTCCCACCTCTAGGCTGCTATTGCAGCCAGCCCATCCCACCTCTCCGAGCCTCTCTTCCAAGCCAGGCTCCACACCCCCAGGCCTCACTCAAGATAGGACCCACCTCTCACCGTCCAGGCCCTGCCCCCATCCATGTGCATGCCTTTGGGTATCATCAGTGACAGTTGGCTCTCTTCCTAACAGGAACTGGGTGGGTTGCTGGGCACCAAGGAGTGTGTGGATAAGAGACCATATCTCCTCCTTTCACCTTGTTGCGGATTTGGCTCAAGACTCAGAGCTGCTAAGCTGCCTGTCTGAGACTGATGGCGTTCTCAGGAATTCTAGTTCTAGAATTGTCTTTGGTGCCTTTAAATGACATTTTCCTGAGACCTTTTCTCCCCTTAAATTTAGCCTTCTGTACTCATTTTTATTTCCTCCTCCTCAAAGTATGAAGGAAGTGTATTTTTATCTGAAACCCTCTCCAGGGCTGCTATGAGTTAGAGTCAAGTTGATAACACTTACAACAAACAATGAAGATCTTTATGTTCTTTAAGATGGAAAGGAGAAATTCAGGAAAATGTAAGAAGAAAATGAGAACTACCATCATTGCAGCCTGGAATAACACCATCTCACCCTTGACCTCTCCAATGTTTTTTCTGTGCCTACATGTACATTTTTTTCTGTGCCTATATGTACAGAAGAGCTCTGGTTACGAGTCGGGCTGCCAACCGCAAGGTCAGCAGTTCGAAACTACCAGCGGTTCCGCGGGAGAGAGATGAGGCGTTCTGCTCCCGTAAAGATTTATAGCCTCAGAAACCCTGTACAGGGTCACTATGAGTCGGAACCAAATCCACGGTACTTAACAACAACAAATATGTACATTTTACAAATCAAGCTGCTAACCTCAAGGTCAGCAGTTTGAAACTACCAGCTGTTCTGTGGGAGAAAGATGAGGCTTTCTGCTCCTGCAAAGATTTATATCATACGACAACAACAACAATATACAGAAAGCAGATTGTCAAGTCATTTTTGGCAACACTGGGTGGGTGGGTTTGAACCTAAATGCAACTTTTAGGGTAGTTGTTGTTGTTGTTGTACAGTGCCGTGCAGTCAGTTCTGACTCATAGTGAGCCTGTATAGGGTTTCCAAGGCTATAAATCTTTACGGGAGCAGAAAGCCTCATCTTTATCCTGAAGAACAGCTGGTAGTTTTGAACTGCTGACCTTGCGATTCGTAACCACTACCCTACCAGAGCTCCTTTTAGGGTAGTAGTCGAAAGTGAACTGTATCATCCAGAGACTTTAGGAATGCTAATTTCTCCGCATTCTTACCAACAAAATGACTGGTCTTCAAGCCTGGACATGTTGGTATAGCTCTCCCTGAATTGTCAGACCCTGGAAGAAGTTATTCAGCTGTGAGACAACTCTGGGTTTCTCATGAAGCTTGGATTTCTTTGGAGTCTGGAGGCTAGGGGTCTGGCCCACTCTTGGGTTAGGTGCCTCCCCTGCCTCAGTGAAGGGCGTATGCTCCCCTGGGTTAGTGGCTGAGGCTGAGCTCCCCGCACCCCTGCCTTATGATGGGGAAAGGGCTGCTCCCAAGAGTCCTAGAGTAATGAAAACAGTGGGTGAAAACGTGGGCTGTGGTTTGCACACTGAAACCTCACCTCAAGGGTTCTTTCCCCGGAGGTAAAGGAGGAGACCCTAGCAGGCAAACACGTATTTAAGAAGGATGAGCATTTTGAATCCATACCAGAAAACCTGCCTTGGCCACTGTGGTGCCTCCTTGCCATCCTCGGATTCCATGGGGCCGGGCTTTGCCATCCGAGTCCGCCCCCTTTCCTACACTGCAGTCAGAAAGGAAGCGAATCCCAGGACTGACAGGTAGAGTTTTTTTTATTTCCCCTGACAGCGCACCTCTTGACCTCTATCTTCTTGCCAATGATTTTTTAAATCCTAAATGATTTGGCAATAATTGCTCCTCCTGGTGTGATTATTACCCTTCACCGACAGTAAATCTGTGAAGTCCCCAGGGCCCTGCGTGCAGTTTGGTATGCGGAGCCCACAAGCTGGCCCAGACAGGCATCACTGCCCCCGGCAGCTGCACGCCTCTGTTGTCCCCGTTTCAGTCCCCCCACCCACTCCTCGTCACCCTGCTTCCCCCTCTCCTGTGGCTCGCCCTGGATTGGGACACTGGTTTATCGTGTAGAATCATGTATTTTCTCTAAGGCACCATATCCTCTGGCTGCATGGCCATGGGTCACATCAACAAACAGCCTAGTCCAAGATGTCCTGGGAGGGGATTTCTGCTGCTGGACACATGGGTGTGCGTGTTCTTTCTAGAAACATGGGCAGTACCAAGTTTGACATGAACTAACTGGTTGTTGTTGTCATCATTGTTTTGTGCCATGCAGTCAGTTCTGACTCACAGCGACCCAGTAGGACAGAATAGAACTGGCCCATAGGGTTTCCTGGACTGTAACGTTTACAGGGGAACCCTGGTGTGGAGCTGTAGGATAAGCACTCGATCACAAGGTCCGTTTGAGCTGCAAGGTTTGAGGTTGAAATTCACCAGCAGCTCCTCGGAAACTCCATTAGTTGGAATGACTTGATGACACTTAACAACAGAAAAGTTTACAGGAGCAGATCACCAGCTCTTTCTCCCTCAGAGTGACCGGTGGGTTTGAAATTGCTGACCTTAGGGTTAGCAATTCAGTACCATAACCAGGACTCCTAATAATAGTTGAAAGACCCATTGTATTTATAAGGAATCTTCTAGCACAATTGCCCCTGAAGTCTCTGGCAGCAATGGAAACCACAACCAAGCCAGCGACCATCAAGTCACTTCCTGCTCTTAGCGACCTCATGTATTATAAAGCAGAACTGCTCCATGGAGTTTCCTGGCTGCCATCTTTAGGGAAACAGATTGCTAGGCTTGTCTTTTGTGTTGCCGCTGGATGTGTTCAAAACACCAACCGTTGAAAGAACAGTAAAGCGTAAACCTTTGGGTCCTAAGCAGGAAACACTGGAACTGTTCCAAGACACCCAGAGGTGTCAGGCCAAGCCCTTGGGAAGAACCTAAGAGGACACAGCTGCCTGAGGCCCAGCCCGCTGCTCCTGGTCCTTACACGAACCTCTATGTGCTGCCGACTCAGGCTCTGTTGGCATTCTAGGAAACACACTGCCACGGGCTGTTTATTGTCAATTGGATGATTTTTTTAGTTTGATAGTCCCAGTGTGGCACTGTAAGGTATGCACTGGACGGCTAACCAGAAAGCTAGCACTTGAAACCCACTAATTGCTCCTTGGGACCTCTATACAGGGTCATTATGAGTCGGAACCAACTCGATGGCACTTTAACAACAACAATTTGATAGACTGGTAGTACAGTGGGTTATGCATTGGGCTGCTAACTGCAAGGTCAAGAGTTTGAATCCACCAGTCGCTCCTCTGGAGAAAGGTGAGGCTCTGTGCTCCCATAAAGAGTTACCACCTCAGAAACCCTATACAGGACTGCTGTGAGTTGGAACCGACCTGATGATACTTCACCACCACCACCAGTTGGTGCCATCAAGTCAGTTCCAATCCATAGCAGTCCTGTGTAGAGTTTCTGAGAAGTAACTGGTGAGCTTGAACCGCCGACCTTGAGGTTCAAACCGACTTTGCAATCCAGCACAGTGATCCACAGCGCCACACCAGGACTCCACCAGTGGGACAGACATAAACAATGAAATTCATTTGGGTTTTGGCAGTTTCCCCGAAATCAATCATTCTGGAAAAATAAATTCGTTTTTACATTTAGCACTATTATTTACGGAACGTTTCTTTAAATTGACTCATTTAAAAAAATAAGTTTAGTGAATGGATTTCAAAAGGTGTTTTTGATCATGATTACATGCCAGAATCCTACGCTTACCACATAAATAGATGACTCTAAAAATAAACACAAAAATATTAACATTAAAAAACACATGTCCCGTCATATTCCTTTCCTTCGTGGCCCAGCTGCACCAGGAGGAGGAAGGTGGAAACCCTCTTCCCACCAGAGCCGTGTGTTTTTTGCTAAAGGTCTCACTGTGGCTCCTCTACACTCAGTAAAAGGATGGGAAGTTCTCAGACAACAGACTCCTCATTTCTGCATTGGTGTCAGTTAAGGGGACAGGTGGCATGGTCTGACATTCTCAGAACGTCAGGAAATAGGGTCTTTTTCTCCGCTTGGACTCATCTTTTGAATACAGGCTGAAGGAGGACTGTCTGCCTTCCTTCCACTCTCCTAAGATTTGTGGGGTGGATGCTCCCGGGTTTTGTGCCCACTTGAAGTTGTTTGCTCTACTTCTAGAATGATCTTTCTGAGACCGGCTCAGACCTCTTTAAAGTGTTGTTTGGCACCAGTGTTTTGTCTTTCACTTTTATATGTGATTGTGCTATCATTCTGTTTTAATCTAATGGGTTAGTGGATTTGTTTATAATGTGGTCTTTTCTATTATATCCAATATTTTCAGCAACAAAAACAATGAAAAAGATGTCCTTTTTCTACCAAAAATCGGATAGTGTATCAGTAATATGGGGAACACTGTTTGGGAAACACAAGATTCGAGGAAGCAAGCATTAGGAAAAGAACTTGATTATAGCCGATTTAGGGGAGTCCTGAGGTGGCGTTGTACGTTAATGGGCTGGACTGCAAGGTCGGTTTGAAACACAAGGTTGGTGGTTCAACTTCACCAGCTGCTCCTAGGAAACCCTACATAGGATCTCTGTGAGTCAGAACTGACTCGACAGCACTTAACAACAACAACAACGAGTTTTTAGCAGCAGGTAGAAGGGAATCAGCTGTGTGATGTGTAGACACAGAGGTAGCCAGCCTCAGCATCTCCCCCAACCCCTGCCTCCCACGTCTTTGTGGTGCCAAGATACTTTGATGTCTGCTGGTTATTTCAAATTGCACAAATATATACCATTCCGAGCTGTGGCCCTATGTGGCTTGGGATACCTATTCAAGGTGGGCTGACTTTTCATCAATACGATGACAATAGTATCTGGTTTAATTTGTATGATGGTAGTTTTCAATATCCACTTGAGCAGTTTATGATGTCAAAAAGATGAAGGGGCGCAGGAATAAAATTCTCCGGACCCCTCTGAGTGAGTGTATTCCACTGCCCTGACAGGCCATCATGATTGGAGATGACATCGAAGGCGACATTGGAGGGGCCCAGCGGTGCGGGATGCGGGCACTGCAGGTGCGGACCGGGAAGTTCAGGTCAGTGCCAAGAATGCTGGTTTGCCTGCCTTCCCCTCAGATCCCCAGCCTGGCTGTTGTTTCATTTTCCAAAACAAATGTGGTTATTTTCTCCAAATATCAGCACCATACGTGAGCACTCGTTGACTTTTATATAACTGTTTTCTGAGGAAAAGTCTGGGTGACCATTTGTACCAGAAAGGGAAAGGAAAGGCAATTAAAAAAAATTTTTTTTTCTTTCTTTAGCATCTTCTCATGCGCATTTGCCTATTCATATATCTTTTTTTGGAGAAATGTCTGTTCAAGTCATCAGCCTGTGTTTTCATTGTGTTGTTGGTCTTCTGTCGTCGTAAGAGAATTTTATATAGGCCCTTGGGAGGTATACAGAGCCCTGGTGTGGTGCTGTGGGCTAATGTGCTGGATTGCAAAGTCATTTGAACCATAAGATCAGTGGTTCAAGCTCACCAGCTGCTCCTTGGAAACCCTATCTATACAAGGTCGCTATGGGTCGGAACTGACTCAGCGGCACTTAACAACAACAGGAGGTGTATGATTTTCACGTGTTTTCTGCCATTCTCTGGTTGTCTTTTTGCTTTCTTGGTAAAGTTCTAATATGCAGTCCAGTTGTTGTGTTTTTTCCCTCAGCGCAGCGCTGTAGAATTCATATCTAAGAAAACATTGTCAAATCCAAGACCACAGGGATTTAACCCAATGGTTTCTCCTAAGAGTTTTCTCGTTTTTGCTCTTTGACGATAAAACCTGCGAAAGTAAAACTTGTCAGAGAAAGAAATCTATCAGAGAAGGAAAGCTCAAATCCTTTCCACTCACAGAGAGAGGTAGTAAAGTGTCAAAAAAGTGGGAAACTTTCAAAAAACCTGGAAAAGTAAAGCAATTCCATTGAATTCTGGTTTTCACTGCATTTAGATTGTTGATCTAATTTGGCCACAGAATCAGTCTAAAAAGTGACACTGGACTCTGGGACTATGTGTACATTACAGAGGGAGTGCCTAGGTGGTGAAAACAGTTAACACGCTTGGCTTCTAATCCTGAGGTCAGAGGTACCTCAGAAGAAAGACCTGGTGTTCTTTCCCCCAAAGATCACAGCTATGTGAACCCTCTGGTGCACAGTTCTGCTCTGACCACATGGGGGGTGTCACGAGTCAGTGGGGGCTCCATGGTAGTGGCTGCTCTGCTCAGCACAGGGTCCAACTCGACTGCTCTGCGGACCACCCCCACCCCCCGCCCAGCCTTCTCCAGTCCAGACTGCTGTGCTGTCCTTGGTCGGTGTGGTCTCGAACAGATCACTGATGGCCACCTGGGGATGTTGGCCACCCCTGGGACGGGTGCAGCTGCTGCTGGTGACCAGCTGTACCTCACTTGGCTGTTGGGAGCGTACCCCGCTTCATTCTCAGGGGTCTCAGTGTGGCATTCAGGGTATAGATAACATTGTAGATGTGGAGGGACTGATTCACCATGGACGCCCAGTGAACTTGTGTTTGAGGGAGTTTGTGGCATCTGACCTGGGAGAGCAGGTAAGACAGATGAAGGCCCTGACTCCCATTCAAGACCCCTCTCCTGCTGAAGGAGCCAGGGAACCTGTGGAGCTGGGGCAGGAGGGGGACACAGGAGAGTAAGGGTCTGCAAGCCCAGTGCCTTCACTCTCCTCCTTCCCAGGACCAACAGATGGGCTTCCTGTCACGCCTGACCCAAGGAAAATCTCATTCTCAGGCCTTAAAAACGTGCTCCTCCATAGGCCAGCCTGGGGCCCTAAAGTCCCTAATCCTGCCTCTCCTACCCCCAAGTTGTAGCACCTGACCCTGCCAGACTTCTGGGCCACAGGCTCCACGTGCAGCAGTTGGACTTGGTGCCCTTTGGTATTCCTGCCTGGTGCTGCCCAGCCCAGCCTGCAGACGTGACTGGTGTCTGCTTGGAAAAACCAAGGGTGACATTTAGCAGCAGGTGAGGCTTGTAGCCAGGTGGCCCTTTGCAGTGGGCTTCTCCCAGTGTCTTGTCCTGATCAAGTGTGGCCTCCTCTGGGCTCTTCCCAGGGCTAAGAATGCTCCGGCCTTGCTCTGAAGAAGGTCCAGTCTGTAGCTAGCCGGGAAGCCCACCGTGGGCAGGTGCATGTTGAGGAGACTGTGAGCCACCCCGTTCTGCCAGATGTGACATTTTTCACAGCCCCCTGACCTGTGTGTCATTTCAAGACAGTAAACAGTCACCATGACCCTGTCTCCTAGAGAGATGGTAGATGGAGCCAGGTGACAGTTTGCTTGATCTTCCAGGCTGTTTCTCTCTGTTGAGAAACATCAAAGTAATGGTTTGTTTTGATTTGACAAAAATGGAATTGTAAGATAAAGTAACTTGATTTTCCTGCTGACTGGTGTTTTGTGGCACATTCCCATGAGCACACCTGGAGGGCGGGCTTCGTCATACTTTGGACACTTGGTGAGTCGCTCTGCACAGCGCTCAGCAGCAGGTCGGGGTCCCGATGGTGCTAGAAAAGATCTCAGATTGCATGTGGAGTGCTGATGTTTGGGTTTCTCGTGTTGTATAAATGCATTAGTGATATTAATGTCACCTGTGTATGTTGGATTCCATTAACGAGGCTCCTGTACAGTTTTAAATCGCACCTGTACTTGCACCTGTCCTGCTTTCTAGGGCTGGCCCTCACCTGCACTTCCCTGATCCGCCTGCAGATGGCACTCTCCACCTGCTCCTGGTCATGGACTTGGCCATGACTGGCTGGGGTCTCACTGTGTTGAGACATCAAGACTGGTACTCCCAAAAGTGGAGTGACCAGCCCACCAGGGACGGCCTCTGACATCAGCTGGGCACCCTGTCTACTGAGTCAGTGCCCATATCAACAGCGTTGGCTCTTCTTCCCAATGCTGCTCCCACCCTCTGGCTGCCTCTCTAAGCAAGTGGGCAGCATAGGTTTGAAGCTCAGCATGGCCGTGTCTGTGGTGCCATGAGCCCTTGGCTTGAGGGCAGGGTCTTGTCTGCCAGCGAGGCTCATTTCACCTCCATGCAGGGCCCCAGGATGGGCCAGCTGTGTGCAGAGGGGCCTCCTGGGCTGGTCCCCGTCTGTGACCTTGATTTCTTTGGCTGAATCAGTGCATGCCCTTGTGTCAGCAGAAGTGGCAGAGCTGTGTGGTGTTGAGTTTCAGGTGGGGAGGCCAAGACACCAGACAGGGTCACCTGCTGCAGGGTCCCATCAGGCCAATGGTCATTGTCTTTAGGACCCCCTCCCCTTCAGGCTGCCCCCTTGGTGTTTCTTCTGCCCTGTCAGTCCCCTGAGCAGCCCAGGCCGGGCCAGGGAGCATGGGGCCTGGACACTGTCCTCGGCTCTGTGATCTGTCTCCCTGCTTCTTCCTGCTGTGATCCAAAGTGCCCAGAACAGAAGGCTCTGCCCGGATAGGGTGTGAGGTAGACAGGTTTCCTGGACTGTCCCAGCAGGACACAGAGTCTCTGGGAAGGAAGCCCCGGAGCTCTGCCTACTGCATTTGCAGTTACCTCCCTGGGAGAGCTGGCAGGGCCCAGAACAAAGCCTTCCCATTCTGAGAGTGTGGCACAGGGAACCTGCTGGCAGACCCTGCCCCAGCCTCCCTAAGCAAGCGTCCACCTGACCTGGGGCACTCCAGTCATCCAGGCCTGGCTGAGGGGACATCCTCCATCTACAAGTTTCAGGCCCTGGGGGCCCGGGAGGCACTGGCTCCCCCTTGGATGTCACTGCCGGGAAGGCCTGTCTTGTCCTGAGGTTGCTGCGTCAATAAACCGGTTCTCAGAGTGGGACCGCGGCTTCTCCATTCATGCTGACACAGGGCTGGAAGTGTACCAGGAGGAGCCTGCCGGGTGCGGGGCCTGATGGAAGCTCACCCTTTAGGACTCCTGAGGCCAGGATCCCCGATGTCCTGCCCGGACTCCTTCTCAGCCAGGGTCAGCTAGGGCCTGGGCATGGCTGGGGGCCATGAATGGAGGACCTAACCTCAGGCTCAGAGATGGGGGATGAGGGGAGGTTGGCTCAGGCAGAGGCTGGGTCTGAACCCCAAAGTCTCTGTGACTTTGCAGCCACTGCCCTCAGAATGGGCCCTAGGAAGAAGCTAGTTACTGTAATGTCAGGTGCCCTTGGAGGGACAGGAGTGGACTGCTGTGGTCACACTGGTCACACGGTCACAGCAAGCCATAGAGGAGATCAGGGTGGTGGATGGCAGGAGACTTTGGTCTCTGAGTCTCCGAGCATCAGCATGTGGCCTGAGATGTAAACACCCCTCAACCTGCAGGAAGGATGGGCCAGACGCAGAGGGTACAGCCCCCAGCTGACTGCAGTCTGGCTGGTGGGCTGGTGGGGGGGAGGAGGGGGACTGGGACTGGACACTGGACTTGAGGCTGCAGCCCAGCTGCTGGGGAAGGGACTCCAGGAAGAAACCCTCCCTCTCTCTTCACCTGGTGGGAGTGGCCAACAGGGCCATCTATGACTTGAGCAAGGACTGGCTTCAGGGGTTTCTCAGCCAGCTCAGAAGTAGGGTGTCTCATCACCCTCAGCACACCCCAGGGCGCTGCGGGTGCCTCTGTGTGCCTTCCCAGGCCCCCCGCCCTTCCCTCCCCACCCACTGCCTGTGTTGTGGGGACTGGGCAGGGATGGGGGCCAGGCAAGTCTGGGCAGCACTAACCAGCTACGTAACCAGCATGCCACTCTGTAATGGGACACCACGATGAAATGGCAGCAGGAACTGGGCCCGGCCACCCTGCCCTGGAGTAGCCATGTGCCCAGAATGTTCTCTGACCCCGGCATGGACCTTGGATTCGGCCGCTGCTCCCAAATGCTATCAGGGAGGTCTTCATCTGGGGTCTCACTTGTCCTCTCTTACTGCCCTTTCTACAGAGGGGTGGCCCAGGCAAGTCAGCCCCAACCCCTGAGGGGCATTCCTGAAGGCAGTTACTGTTGCTGCTCCGTCTGAGACCAGGAAAGCCGCATTTTTTATCCTTATCCACTGAAGAAATCTGGATTCTGCATCTTCCTCCAGAAAAATGAAGAAGGGGGGAAGGACTTTCCCTAATCCCCACAGACATATGTCTGTGTGGTCCTTACTGTGTGCCCTCAGGGTCTCCGGGAGGCCTCCCAGTCCAGCTCCTCACATAGCCCCTAAGAGGAACACAGTTCCTCGTGGGCAAAAAACCTGAATTTTGACAGTGTGTGTGGCCCTGCAGAAGAGGGTTACAATTCCACAGGAGGGACCGGGTTAGGACAGACTGTCTGAGAAACGCTGACTTTGGCCTATGGCCTGTGTGGCCAGGTGGATAGGTGGGAGGAAGCGCCATGGACTCACCTTGCTGGGGAGGGGAGCTGCGGGGGGCAGACATTGAGGAGGGCCTGGGAAGGGGCATCCTGGTTAATTCTGAAGTGGGAATTGGGCCCTGAGCAGCAAGGGAGAGGCCTGAGACTGGGTGTGACCAGAAGATTCCGCGTCCTTGGCTGTGACATGAGGAACCTTTTTTGTTTGGCTTCTGAGTCCTGTCCTTCAGCTATGGTCCCTGCGTTCTTTTGGGGTCGAGCTGCAGGCTCAGGCCTGGGACTCAGCATACGAGAAGTCTGCCACAGAGATGGAAGTGTGTGATTGTGTTTGGCCGCCGGTGAGTTGGTCCCAGAATTTGCTGGAACTCCTGGAAAGGTGGTCAGTGAAATGTAAGCTGGAACTACAATGGCCACCTCTGTCAGCAGAGACTGGGCCCGGCCACCCTGCCCTGGACTGGCCATCTGTCTGGAATGTTCTCTAACCCCAGCGTGGGCAAGCAGAAGCAAGCAGGCCAAGGGCAAACAGCATGGAGGGGAGAAAGAGGCAGACCCCAGTTCCATCATTCAAGCACCTGGATCCAGCTCATCCTGAAGCCAGCCGACTCTAATGGAAGTGAGTCAATGGTGAGCTCTGTTGCTTGCCGTGTAGCCCCGGAGCACTGCAGGTCCCTCGGGTTGACTCAGTCTGCGTTCAGATCTGTCTTCTGTCTGACACATACCCACAGGTGAGGTAAAGCCATGTGTCTGCAGTCCCAGCAGCAGATAGAAACCTCCACAGTAGCCCCTGGTTCACACCACTCATTTCTCTGTGCTCTGGAACGTGCTAGAAAGGACTTGGTTTGACCTTGGAACTATGACAGAGTTGCCCGAAGTAGCATGGGCTTCCTGTGGGGTGAGTTCCTGTCTCTAGGCTGCACTTACCCCCCCAGCGTGTTGACTGGCCCTGGTTACCATGACAACCCCAGAGCCTGGTCTTGTCTCCCCTCCACAGTTGAGAGATAAGTCTGGAAGATGTGGAAACTGAGGCCCAGAGGGCAGGGGCATGGTTTCACATCATTAAGCCTCCTGGCTCTCCCCACTTCCCTGACCTTCTTGTCCAGGTCACAGCTGCTGGCATCACAGCTGGCTCCCAGGAGCCCACACATCTGGCCTTGTTTTCTCCTGCAGGTCCTCCCCCGCAGTAGTTCTCCCCTCCTGCGGGCTCAGCCCTGGGCTAGGTTGCCTCTTTTCAGACTCTTTCAGAGCTACTTTCAGTTCCTCTTTGCTCTGGATTGAATTGTGATCCCCCGCCCCGCGAAATACGGGCTCCAAAGTCCCGTTTGGGAACAGGGTGTCTTTGTTATGGGAGTGAAGCAGGATTAGTGGAGGGTACATCTTGAGTCCATTTCTTTTGAGATATGAAAGAGAATAAACAAAGTAAGAGAAACAGAGAGGAAGCCAGGTGCTGGGCCACGTGAAGCTCGCCCCGAAGCAGCCAGCAGAGCCTTCTCCAAGAGCCAGTGCCCTGACTTCAGACTCCTAGTCTTCTAAACTTCCAGAACATACATTTCTGTTTATCAGAGTCACCCATTTGTGATATTCTGTTGTAGCAACTCTAGGAACGGACACCTGCCTTACCTGCGGTTTCTGCTGGGGCCGCTAGGGGGCACCGTGCTGTCTGGTATGTGGCAGAGGCACGCACACACTCGTGCGCGCACACACACACTCACATCTGGGTCTCCTTATAGTCAAACACTCACACCTGACTCCTCATGCACACTCACACACACGCTTACACCCAGATTCCCCTCACAGGTACACACATACACACACTCAACACCTGGTCCCACATGTACACACACACATACACCTAAGCCCTCCCCACGTACACACTCACCTCCAGGCCCCACACTTGGACCACACACACACAGACTCACACACAGACTCCACTCTCTGGCCCTCTCGTCCTCTCTTGGGCTGCTGTGTGTCAGCCACCAAGACGGGCTGCCAGAGAGTCAAACCCCAGGAGTGCTGCCCAGGCCCCCATAGCCTGCCAACCCCTGGGCTCTGCCCCCCTCCTGCCCCTTCTGTGGACACAGTCCTCAGACATAGAAGACACTGGGTCCCCCGCAGCCTGGGGACCCCAGGACGTGAAGCAGGTGGAATGGCCTTTTCCTTGCCTGCTGGCACCTTCTCAGGGAAGAAGTTGAGAGGCTCTGGGTGTGTGTGTAGGGGGGTGGGTACCATGGCCTCCCACATTCCTGAGATTGCAGGGGAGGCCCAGGGTCACCGGAGTAGGAGTAGCCTCCCACCCCGGGGCCCGCTTCCATGCCTCCCAGCCTTGTTCACTGCCCCTTGGCCACCCCCTCCCTCAGCCTGTCTGGCTCCTGCCGGCTGGCTCTTCCAGGCCTGTCTTGGTGATGGAATTCCCAGAGTCTTCCTAAATGGATGGGCTTTCAGGGGTCGCTGGCTCCATATGGGGAGTCCTGAGCCCCTGCCGTCATCCCATAGCAGAATGGAGCCATTTCTCTTGTACCCAAAACATTCCTCACCTCCAGGAGAATTATTGGGGCCCTCCCTTGAGTTTCCACCCTTCGCATTTCAAAGCGTTCTGAAAGGTTTCAAAGCAACACAAAGAAATTCCACATCCCCAGTCCCGAGAGGCCCCGCTCACGTCCACTAGAGGGAGGTAGATTCCCTCTGCTGGAGCCCTTCCCAGCCTGACTCTCACGACCTTGACAGCTTGGAAGGTCACAGGCCATTTTATAGAGTGTCCTTCAGTTTGGGTTTCTCCAGGTTTTCTTAGAATACCACCAGGGCGTGTGTGCATTTTGAGTCAGAACATCACAAAGGGGCGTTACATTCTTCATGTGTGTGTTGTGTTCTCTGTCAGAAGGCACGCCATGTCCAGTCTCCCCAAGATTGGTGATATAATATAAAGTGATGCTTTTTTCCTCTTTGTGTATTTGTAAAAGACACTTTGAGATCACATGAAACCACCTTCCTCACCCTATTTTCTTTCCTTGTTTTCTTGTGAACTTGGCGAAGGTTTACAGAACAGATCTGTTTTCCATTCCAGGCATACACATTTTGTTTCATATCCTTCATTGCAGTCCCCACAACTAACATCAGATAGCCCACTTCCTCCCTGTGATTCTGGGTCCCTAACCCATTTGAACATTGCCCTTGGGCAAATGCTGCCATTTGATCTTGAATAGATGATTGTTTAAGGAGTGACTACCTCCCTAGCCTTACTGTTCCTTCCCCTTGTGTTGTTGTGAAGTGCTGTGAAATCCATCAGGACTGCAATCCAGTGCATTCCCCTGCATCGCCAGCCACACCAGGACTTGGTTCCCCTTATAGACCTGTCTGTTGTTCGGCTGGAAACTAAACCATGGGAAAGAGTTTAGTTCCAGACCTGAAGGGTAGGGAAGGAGGTTCCATACGTCTTTATCAGAGCAGTAAGCCTGTCTTTTTTTTACAATTTTGAATTTTGTTCCACATTTTCTCCCCTTTTGAGTAGTTGGTTTTGGTAGCCGGGCATAGTTGTTCTGGTCTCAGGATCGTGGAGACCGATATTCACTCTATTTTCATCCACTAGTTTAGGTATCCATCGCTGCTTCTTGTGTATGTTAATTCTTTCTGTGATGGTTGCCAAATAATACCACCATTTTTTCTTTACAAAAAAAGTTGTTGTTGTTAAGTACCGTCGAGTTGATTCCAATCCATAACGGCCCTGTATAGGGTTTCCAAGGAGCAGCTGGTGAGCTTGAACTGCTGACCTTGCAGTTCAAACGGCTTTGCAGTCTGGTACATTAATCCACAGCGCCATACAAAAGCAAAAACAAAAAATAGTTTTGAGTTCATGGAAAAATTCCATTACCTTCTGATCCCATTTTTCCAGGAACTTTCTGAAGCCCCTTTGTATACAACAGAGCATTTGCCACCTCCACCATTTTCACACAAACAAGTTAGTGACTTTAGTTAACGTTTGTCGTGTTGTGTAACTGTCCCCATTATGGGTTCAGAGGTTTTCGTCACGCTTCACGCAGAGACCCCTTAAGCAGCGTCTCCCCAGCCCCCGCCCACCCATCCCTGGTGACCACGCTGGTGTCTGCTTTTGCCTCCACTAGATACGGTGTATACTTTGGTGGGATCACACGGTGTTTGTCCTGTTGTAACTCTTCCTTTCACTCCATGTCGTGTTTCCCAGGCTCATCCCTGTTGGGCATTGACCAGAACTTCATTCCTGCCATTGTGACTGTACCACATTGTGCTTCTCCCTTCCTCTGTTGATGGGCACTGGGGTTATTATACATGTGGGGTCGTTGTTGGCATTATCCTGTAAAGAAGGGTGTTTCCTCCTCCCCGGTTATTCGTCTGCGTGACTGTGGACTCGAGAGTGCGCGTTGTATGCCTCAGCTTGGAGCCTGCTGCTACCATTGCTAGCTTTCATAACATGACCAGTGGCTAATTCCGTGACCAGTGGCTAATTCCATGATCAGTGGCTAATCCATGATCAGTGGCTAATCCATGATCAGTGGCTAATCCATGATCAGTGGCTGGTTCCATGAGCTGTCAGGTAATAGCTGATACTTAATTCCCATGTTGGAGTCCTGGGGTGGTGCTGTAGGATAAGCACTGAACTGTTCATCACAAGGTTGGTGGTTTAAACCCACCAGCCACTCCTTGGAAACCCTGCACAGGGTTGCAGTGAGTTGGAACCAACTCAGTGGCACTTAGGAACAACTTCCATGCCGATAGCCAGTCTCATAACCTTACCAGACCACTGAGTGTCTGGCCCCCACTGGACTGCCATCTCGTCTGTCCAGCTCTAAAGCTCTTACATGGAGCTCTGGTCCCTCCACTCTGCCTTCCCACTAGGATGTCCATCTCGAATGCCCAGTCTCAAACCTGTCTTTCCCTCTACCAGGAAGGGAGGAGGGGAAATCCCATACCTTTTGCTAGTTTGTCTATTTCCCTGCCCTCTCTCCACTCCCCGCCCAGGGCCAGTTTTGCCCCTGCCTTCGGTGAGGGGATAGAGACTTAGCCTATGTGGTTAGCCCCTCAATACCTTGCATAGAGCAGACACTGTGTTTGTGAAGTGTACACCATTAGCACCTCAGACCATGTCCCAGACCAGGCCAGAGCCAGAGAAAATGCCCTGTTCTCGGGACACAGAGGGTTACCCTGCTGGCCAGGGTGGGCCAGGACCCTTACCAGCATCTCTCCTCGTTGTCCTGAGGCCCCTGATGAACATGTATCCATGTGCATCAGTGTGAGCAAGGGCAGCTGTGGACCAGCATGGTCTCCAGACCGGGAGACAAGTCCCGGGTTCAAGTTCTGGCTCAGGGACTTTCCAGTGAGGAGACACCTGAGTGCCTCAAATTTCCCCATCTGTAAAATGGAGCATTTTACTCTCTTTGATAACCCCAGGACCTTCAGAGAGTTTGAGAACTATGCAGTTGCAGGAAAGGACCATTCCGTGAGCCCCACACATCCAAGGCTGCCTGGGTCATCCCGTGAGCCTACACAATCTTGGTGCAGTTTGGGGAGGAGAGCTCTCTGCCCAGTAGCCCCACACATCCGGGGCTACCTGGGCCATTCAGCCAGGCCTGACCTTGGGTTCATTTCACAGTTCTGGAGGCTGGAGTGTGAAATCAGGGTATCAGCTGTGTTGATTCCTTCTGAGACCCCTGAAGCCTCCCCCTTGGCTTTTAGTGGTGCCAGGCGTATGTTGGCTTTTAGCTGCAGCATCTGTCTCTCTGTCTCCTCTGTCCTTGTACAAGCAGCCCAGTCACGTAGGGCTCGGGCTGTTCCTTCCCCAGTATGACCTCATGCTAACCAGATAGTGTCTTTCCAGGCAGGGATTAGGGTGTTGACATGTCCTTTTGGGGACACAGTTCAACCATATGGGTGGGAGAGGAGACACATCTGCCTGGGCACCGACATTTTAGGCTCCCTTGGCTGCTCACGACCTTGTGGAACCACACGAGTGTATGCGCTGAGTGGGCACGCAACAGCGCCAGCCACTCCTTGGAGCATGGGTGCTCGATTGGAAAAGTTACACTTTTCTGGCATAAGGGTACAGCCATGAACATTAGGGCCTGCTGCATGTAGAGGGGCTGTTTCCCTTCCCTTCCCTGGCTCCCTCTTCTTCACAGCCTCAAAAACTCTATACATGGTCACTGTGAATCAGCACCAACTCAATGGCACTTAACAACATAGTATGTGGTGAGCTGGGGAGCTGAGCCGGAGCTCCCCGGCCCAGCATACCCCAGAGCAATGCTGGGCAGAGAGTGACATACAGGATGCAGAGGGGCATATGGGTGGGGTTGGCTCATGGTTTCTGGGCCACCTGTCAGCAGGGACCATGCCACCCTGGTCAATTACCCACCCAATATGGAGGTGTTTAAGGGACTGGGGCTGAGGATGTAGGGACTGGGGACCAGAATTGGACATCCACTAAATGAGGCCCTTTACTGGGGCAGAAAGACCTCCTAAACCACGGAATACCTGAGAAGTGGGCAGAAGAGAGCCTGCAAAAGGAATTATGATCAGGTGTGCTTCCTAAGGACCAGAAACTCGTCTTCCCAACACTGCAGGGAGGTGTTTTGTTTTAAAAGTCTCTTTTAAGACTTTTGTCGGTTTGAACTGCAAGGTTGGCGGAACACCAGCCACTCCTCAGAAACCATATGCAGGGTCGCTATGAGTCAGAACTGACTCATCGGCACATAACAACAACAACAACGGTCTACATAAAGTGTTAAATAGCAAAGATGTCACTTTGAGGCCTAAGGTGCACCTGACCCAAACCGTGGCATTTTTAATTGCTTCATATGTTTGCGAAAACTGGACAATGAATAAGGAAGACTGAATAAGAATTGATGCCTTTGAGTCCTGGTGTTAGAATTATGGAATACCAAATGCACCATGAACTACCAGAAGAATGACCAGATCAGTTTTAGAAGAAGTATCGCCAGAATGGGACTTAGAAGCCAGGATGGTGAGGCTCCATCTCATATACTTTGGACTCATTATCACGGGGACCAGTCCCAGGAGGAGGACATCATGCTTGGTAGAGGGTCAGCGATAAAGGGGGAGCCCCACGGTGACACAATGGATTGACACACATCTGCGCTGTGGGCTCAAACGACAAGGGCTGTGAAGATGCCATAGGACCAGGCAGTGTTTTGTTCTGTTGTACATAGAGCTGTTCTGATGGCAGCTACCAACAACTCAGTCTCCTAGGAGGAGAACCTAATGGCCTGACCACATGTCAGGCCCAAGGCAGGGATAGGCTCTCTGACCCTCTGCTGAATCCACATGTAACCTCTCACCTCTCCATGCTGTATAGGAAGCTGTGAGGCCCCTCTTAGAGCTGAGCCTGTGGTGAGTGTCAGCCCTGCCCCCACCGGTACCTGACTTGGGGAAGGGCGGCTCAGGTGGCTTTGTCTTGGCCAAATCTGACCATTTAATTGTTCCAAATAGAGACTTTTGTTGAGTCTTGGTGCTTTCTCATGAGACCTGAACTCCCTCTGGAATATTCTCTGTATAAGATGTATCCTATTCAGTTCGTGTAGCTGCATCAGCACTCAGGATGAGGATCCTGGCTCAGCCAGCTGTGTGACTCTGTGACTCTGAGCCTCCTTGCAAATGATGCCTCCTGCGTAAGGTTACTGAGAAAATAGGAGCGGACAGCAGACAGCCAAATAATCGTCAGGGACTCACTAACTCACTCAGCCCTAGAAACCACCCGAGTTGATGAATCGATCTTGTCATTGTTTCCAGGTGATGGCTTGTGTGTTTTCAACTCAGTTCCACAGCGACACTGTGTAGGGTTTCCTAGGCCGTATGGGAGCAGAAAGCCTCATCTTTCTCCTGTGGAGCAGCTGGTAGATTTGAACTGCTGACCTTGCAGTTAGCAGTTCAGAGAGGTCCACTAGCTTGAGTAAGGTCACACAGCCAGCGTTTGCACCTTGGGAGGCTGTGTGCTTGACCACCACACCATCTGTCTCCACACACTTTTAGTCTGGCTCGTGGGCTGGCCTTCAGGGTGCAGGCTGCTGAGACAGGAGCCTGGTACCAGCCCAAGCTGCTCACCTTCACAAAGGCACAAAGTTGGAGGGGTCTTCAGCCAAGGGTCCCAGAAGTCCAACCTGCTCTAATCCTTCAGGGGAATTAGGGCCTGGTGTGGCGCTGTGGGCGAATGCTCTGGTTTGCTCCTCAAGTTTGGCGGTTCAAGCTCACCAGCCGCTCCTCAGAAACCCTACAGAGGGTTGTTATGGGTTGGAACCAACTCGATGGCACTTAACAACAACAACACCTACTTCGGCCAGATCAGCTCTTTTATTTGTGTGGGGTTCCTTGTAAGCCCCCCACACCCCGAGCAGGGCTAGGAATGATGGCTCTGGAAACATAAAAGTTTCAATGTCTCTTGCCGTCTATCCAGACCTTGCCCTTCACTTTACAGATGGGAGGACTTTGACAGGCTGCCCTTTCCTACCCACCCCAGGCAGCCCCACCTCGGGTACAGTGGGCTCAGACCTGGCCTGCTTGGGGGCTGGCAGGGTGGGGAGCATGTAGAAGTGGGTCCCTGGTTTGCTCTAAAAGGAAAAGGTGTTAAGCAGTTTGGAACCTGCTCGTAAGGAGGGACCCTCAATGTTTCCACAGGAATAAGCAGGTCCCGCCCATCCAATGACCACATAGATCTTGCTAGGCCCGACTGGAACAGGCTGTGTTGCTCTGCCTCCCTCAGGAGCCTGCCTGGTGGGTATGGGTGGGCCATGGATAGCCGGAGGCAGCTGCTCCCCATGTTCCTGCCATGTGACCAGAGGGCTGGTGAGGCTGCAGGGAGGTGGAGGTTAGAGGGGGAAGGGAACAGAGAGGAAGTCAGATGTCACTTTGGAAGGGACCGGGCGCCCTCTTCAAGGCCCAAATTGGAGTAAAAACTTCATCTGGCAGAAAATGTAAGAGGACCTAAACTTCATAAACAAGCACTGTCCTGCAGCACCAAGCACTGGATGGACCGGGTGAGGGTGGGACATGCTGGAAGCCAACCTGCAGGAACAAGAGCATGAGCAGACTGCTTCTGGGCCAGTGGACCTCAACTCTCCAGCATGCACAGCGTGCCGGACACTCGCTCCTTCAAGGCTGAATCCACACGCTCCTGAGTGTATCCTGTTGTCTCCGTTTTCAGCAAGGACTCAGAGCGGCAGGGCCATTCCATCCTGACTTGGGGACCCTGTTCAGCTCACCCATGGGGCTGCTGGAGTATGGCGGGCACAGTGTCCATGAGAGTGCTCCGAGTTGTTGCTGGAAGTGGGGGCCTGGTATGAATTAGGTACAGACAGTGGGCGGCGGGCATGCCCTGCCTGGAAGGGGCTTAGGAAATAGGACAAGGTGGGAGTGTGACCTGTTGATGGCCGCTGGTACATGCAAAACTGCCGCTGCTTCCCTGCACGTCCAGGTCTCCCCCCCCACACACACCTCCCTGCACATCTGGGCCTCCCCCGCCACCTCCCTGCATATCTGCCCCCCCCCACCTCCCTGCACATCCGGGCCTCCCCCCACCTCCCCCTCA
>NW_006408623.1:1907612-1916259 GCF_000296735.1 Chrysochloris asiatica
TATCCGGCCAGAGTCACCCAGAACCCTGGTAAAGCACCATCAAGAGGTGCTGGGTTAAGGATAATGGCCGGGCAGCCCCACAGCACATCTTTCTCAGGCCTTCTGCTTCCCGCTGCACCCACTTTAGAGATGCAGAAACTGAGGTCCAGAGAGCCAAGTAGCCCATGTGAGTTCTGGGCCTTGTTCCTATGACCCCCACCCCTTGGTGGAGCAGGGCTGGTATTGCCCTAGTTTGGCGTTCTCAGTGCAGGTGTGAGTAATCTAGGTTTGTTGTAAACAGAAATCACAGGGATCATTTTCACCTCGTTAGAAACTAGCATGGGCTTGTGCCTGGAGCACCCTGGAGTGCATAACCCCTGGGGTGGGAAGACTTTTTTAGAGCCTGGCTGTTTTCTTGACCTCTCTGCTCTGACAGGAGTCTGGTCTGAGGCACTGCTCCCCAGTTCCCCTTCCTGGATGACAGAAACCTCGAGGAGGGGTTTCCTTCTGGTCTGCAAGTCTTTGAGCTCTGTAGACCTCACCAGCTCCCCATTTTGCCACTGCCTTTCCACCATCCAGGGTGCCTGAGTGTTGCCAATGGTTAACCAGAAGGCCCAAGGTTCATCTACCCAGAAGCACCTTGAAAGAAAGAGCTGGCATTCTACTTCTGAAAAACCAGCCATTGCAAACCCTATGAAGCGCAGTGCTACTCTGACAACTGATTTTTCCCACCTTCTGGCCTTGTGGTCCCCGGATGTTGACTCTACTCACCCTATAGGGATGTTCTGTATGAAGGAGAGAGGCCTGTTGGGACAGGCTCCCAGTCTGCACCTTTCCAGCACCTGCAGGAAAAACATGCAGCTTGCTGTGAGCATTCCCCCTCCCTGAAGACAGGGTGGGACCCCCGCCCAGTGCACGTCATTTCTGGCTTCTTTGAGGGGAGACAGAAAGGTGACAATGAAGTCATGTGGCCAGATACTCTGTGTGTTCAAACCCCCCGTGGCAAGGAACCCTCTGGGGTGACTGGGGCTCACAGAAAAGCCAGCCTGGGGTGGGTTTCACTTGTCCAGGCCACACGGCAGGGTTTGCTGATGCAGATGGGCTCTCACGGCCATTTCATGGAGCCGTGGAAGTGTACCACGAGGGAGACAGTTCTGAGAAGCTGGTGCTACTGCCCAGCCATCTCAGGACAGTTTTCTTTCTCTGATCCCATGAGAATAAGGTTGCTGCAACATGGACAGACAGATAGACATGGACTGTGGGAGGATTATTCAGGGTCTCTTCCTGGGGACACAGGTAACTGGGGGCTATGGGGTGTACTAGAGGGCAGCGTCCGTCTTGAAACCAATACCCACCCCCCTCAAGTTCTCCTGTGTGCAGCGAGTGATGTTTAAGGGGAGGCAACAGAGTACCATCCTGTGAGCACAGACAGCTTGGACTGCTTGTTCTGCTTACCTCACTGTGGGCCTCAGTTTTCTCATCTTTAAAATGGGAGCAGGAAGTGACCGTACCATCTGAGGTGGGGAAGGAGGGAAGGACGTATTCTGCAGAGAGCGTGCAGCATGGTTTCAGGCACAGCAAGTGCTCAGTGTCCCCCAGTGTCCCCAGGCTGACCGACACAGCTCTTCACCACCAGGACCTTGTGTGGCTGTGTGTGCCTCCGTTCCTAGAGGTGCTGTGGGTGGGTGGGTGGTGGCTCCTACCCCACCCAAGCAGGGGCCTGAAGCTTACTCTCCCTCACCCCCCAGTCCGTCCGACTCTTGCCTGGCTTCTCTTCCTGGGCCACCTCCCTGAAGCTGTTCCAGAATATTCCGAGGGCCATCTGCCTCCCACCAGGTGCTTGCCAACCCATTCACACGGCATGGCTGCCCTGTTTCAGTCAGCTGACCTCATCTGCAGTTTCTCCCTCAGAAGAGGCCTCTGCCCCTGGCCCCCCGGGCTGTCCCACACTCCTCTCCCCTCCTCACACTTGGGCTCCACGGGCCAAGGCAGAACCCATCTGAGCTCCACTGACAGCAAGAGGGTCCTGGCCCAGGGTCTGCACAGATGTGGCTCCGAACTGGTGGTCACAGCCCTCAGGTCTGGCCTCCAAGATCCTACCATCCCCTTCTCCTGCCAAGGATTTCTTAATACCCAGACTCAGAAACCTGCGCCCCCACCCAATATTTGTCTTCTTGGGGGTGGGTAAGCAGATGCACCGACATTCCCTCACTAGGTGTTCAGAGATGCCCCTGGAATATGGGTGACTGAGGGGATACAGCCTGCTGCCTCAGGACAGAGACTCTCCAGGAGCTTCTGGGCCTCTGCTCTGACGTGGCCACGTAGACTGCCCAGCAGGAATGAAACCTCGCCTTCCTCGTCTGCTGTGTTGGGTTTAGTGGGCTGCCAGACTTCAGTTCATCAACTCACCCACAGAATGGTCTCCCTGCAGATCACCCTTGATGCTGCCCCTGTTCTCAGGTCTAGCAGCGCCTCTAGTGGTTTATTTTTTCCCTTTTTTAGAATGCATGTACTTTTTCTAACCATAGAAGAAATGCACGTCCTCTTGGAAAACACAGAAAAGCACAAAGAACGCAATCCACAGTCCCACCTCCCAGAGAGATCCACGATGAGCATTTTGGTCTGCCTGTTTCTTTAAAACAATGAAGGACTGCACTGAACACAGTGATTTATAAAGTTGATTTTGGAGCTAACAGTCACATCCCAAACATCCCTTTGCAGTTGACCTCGGTCCTCTCTCATAGGTGCACTGCCCTTTCAGCCACCCACCCTAAGCTACTGGATCTGGAACCCAAGAGTTCAGGCCGAGCACCCACCCCACGGGCGCTGACCATTTCCCCTCCATTACCCACCAGGGAGGCCTCCTTGTCCCCCACCCCATCCTCAGTGCAGAGTGGAGGTAGGAGCAACACTAAGTCAAGCCAAGGCTCCCACTTTGCTCCCTGCTCTCTCCCTGCTCTGGAACTGGGGAGAAGAACTACGTCCCCCCGTATGACGATTTCACAGCTCAGGGCAAACCCGTTGGCCCAGAACCCTGTCTTTGTTTGTTTTGGTGCCGATGAGTTGATTCCAACTCACGGTGACCCTACATGAAAGAGTAAACTGCCCCATAGGGTTTCTAGGCCAGATCAATCTCCAGAGGGCTTGGTTAGCAGCCAAGTTGTTAACCTGCGCTCCACCAGGGCTCTTTGCAAATATCCTGTTGTTGTTAAGTGCCGTTGAGTCCGTTCCAACTCATAACGACCCTGCATAGGGTTTCCGAGACTCTTAAACCTTCAAGAGAGCAGAAAGCTTTGTCTTTTCTCTACAAGTGATGGTTGTGCTCAAACCTTGGACCTTGTGGTTCGCAGTCCAGCACTTTTTACCGATGGAGCCACCACATTCCTTGCAGGGCTCCTGGGGGGCCTCTTGATTGGATCAAGACCCAGCACACAGCAGCCTCCAGCAGCAGTCTGACACCGTGGGAGGGGTGCTGTCGTGGGTGGGGGCTGTGTATGAGATGGGCAGGCCACTTCCAGGTGACAGGGTTTGTGGAGAGCACTCATGCATCTCCTCTCTCTGATTAGGGGCTCAGCTGGCCCTAGGCATCATCCTTTCAGACCATACTCTTCGTGGACGGACAGGTGCCCTGTACTCCCAGGGGAAGCAAGGGGCAGAGGGCATACAGGTGTGTTGCCCCTCAGTGACCTTTGCCCATCCTAGCTACTGTTAGCCCCTAGGGTAGGGGTGTAGGCCAGGGTCTCAGTCCCTAAACTTCCTTTTACTGTGGTCCGCTTCTCTGTATCTTTTAACTTATGATTGGAACAGTTATCCTGGGGTGCTCTGCCAGCAACCCACCCCTTCTCCCCCAAACCAGACTTCCCCGCAGTGGCTCCTTGAGCAATCTCCCCTGGAGTAGAGACAGGGATTTACAGGCCTTTCCCTGGCCCCCAGCCTCTGTGGGCCCCAGGAGCCTTTGGGAAGCGTGGAAGGATAGAGAAAGCTATCCTAGGACAGACGAACGAGCCGGGGTTTGATTTTGACCACAGGCCCTTCCTTGGTTGAGCCATTTCACCCTTCTAGGCAACAGTTTTCTCATCTGGAAAATGGGGATATATGCTTGTATGGATTTCATATGGCATCACAAGGGTGAAATGAGAAAATGCATGTCAGTAGCTAGAATACACCACGTAGCTCCATAAACCATCATTGCCTCATTTAAACTCCTTGAATTTTCAGGTCCTCTGTTTGGGGCCCAGCTGAAGCCTCTCACTGGGGCCCTGAGGGTCTTTTCTGTGGCTCACCAGATGCCCAGCTCCAGGGACGCCATTCACGAGGCAGCAGAATGCTGCCCTTTGTTCTCTAGGCCCAGGCTCATTTATTTATGGGCAGTGTCAGCTTGCCAGTGAACACTCTCAGCACCGTCTTCCTCGCGCTTGCTTAGTAATCTGGAGTGAACGGGTTCACATGAGTTTCACGTCAAAGATTCTGCTTCCAGGTCTGGCTGGCATCTGTCTTTCCCCCAACCCCACAACACCTTCCTACGGAGTCAAAGCTTCTCTTCAAAATTACAGTCCCCAACAGGGACAGAAGACCTGGTCAGCAAGATCAGCATGGACTTCCTTGTGCTTACTAATCTATAGTGAACAATCTCATGGTTCTTCACCATACTAAGGATCACCTTCTAAGGAGCTCTGGTAGTGTAGTGGTTATGAATCGGGCTGCTAACCTCAAGGTCAGCAGTTCACAACTACCAGCCGTTCCGTGGGGAAAGATGAGGTTTCCTGCTCCCGTAAAGATTTACAGCCTTAGAGACCTTCTACAGGCTCACTATGAGTTGGAACCGACTCCGTGGTACTTAACAACAACAACAAGGATCAGCTTCAAGCTGCGGCCACCATCTCTCTCCCAACCTCAGTCATAGCACCTTCCCACAGAATCTATGCCTCTTTTCACATTTACAGTCTCTGACAGAGTTTCATGTGAAACGGTTCACTACAGATTAGAAGTAAGCACAAGTAAGCCCATGCCTACCTTGATTGCTGAGTAATCCACCTCTGTTTATGGGCAAGAAGTCAGGATGCCATGTGGAGCCAGGTGGAGCCAGTCTGGGCTCGTTAGCTTCAGGAATGTCCAGGCTCCTGGGAAGAGGTCAGCAGCTGGTCAGTCCGCTGTCAGCATGGAAGACTCAGCTGTGGCGTGTCTGTGCATGCACGTGGAGAATAAATACCGATGATTTCTTAACACATCTCTTGTGGTTTTCGATTTCCTTATCTTTCAGAAAACCAATACAAATCTGAAGGCGTAATGTGGGGAGGGTCTCTAAAGGCTGACACTGTCACTCAGCCGGAGTGAGGCGGGAGTTGGGTCTGGGAGAAAATACAATTGCCTGTCTATCATTAAGAACTCTTTGCAGCCACTTGTGGGCCACGGAAATCACAGCTCGGATCGAGCAGGCAAGAGATGGGGTGTTGACGGTGTGTCTGCTTCAGAGGTTCATGTTAGAATTGGGGTTCTCACTGCTTTGCTGTCCTCCCTCCTTCCTCTAAAGTGGGAGGTTGGAATGGGGATGTGTATGGGGGCGCATCTGTGGATGGGAAGGGGACCTGGCCTGACAAGGCCACTGCTGGGAAGTGTGGGAAGGGTCATTTAGTGCTATCCATTCTCACATCTTTATCGAAGACCTCCTCTGGGTCCAGTCTGCAATAGATCCACAAACAAACCCCTAGGGCATTCCCAGACCACGGCCATCAAGTCCATTCTGACTCATTGTGACCCTATATGACCCTATGTGGCAGAGTAGAACTGCCCCATAGGGTTTCCAAGGGTGTCACCTTATTTATTTTAAAGCTTTTATTGTGAATTGAGTGATAGTTTACGTGGGAGAACATCAGTTTTACACTCATCCTATTGTATTCTGTTTCATTACAATGACTACAATCCCCTCCACACATCACCATTCAACAATATTTGCTTCAGTTCTCTCTGTGTTGTTTTTTGATGTACACAAAACACTCAGAACTATGTCATCATTTAAACAACCCAAGGGCACTGTCTACAAGCCTACCTCCTGGCCGCCAGCACCCAGTAAGGCTGTCCCCTGTACAGAGACAGATTGCCACGTCTTTCTCCCAAGGAACAGCTGGTAGTTTCAAACCACCGAGCACTTGACCACTGTGCCACCAAACATTAGCTGAATAGTAACAGTGAATTTTTATACTGTCCTTGAGACAGGCACAGAGAGAAGTCCATGGTCATCCTAGATTGCCCACCTCCATAAATTCTTTCACCATATCATTTCACCATAGAAAGAAATCAAGTACTGATCCATACGCCATAAACTTCCTCACCTCCATTTCCTGCCACCACGAGTCTGACTGTCCCTTCTCTGAGTGCTCTGGAGGATAAACATGGGACTGAGACCCACAGGTGAGTGGTTGGAGCCCACCAACCACCCTGCAGGAGAAACATGAGGCTTTCTGCTCCTGCAAAGATTTAAAACCTCGAAAACACTATATAGTCCAGGGTCACTATAAGTCAGAATTGACTCCAAGGTACTGTGTCTGGGATATCCGTCTTGATCCATTCCATTTCATTTTTGACAACTTACGATATTCCTAGATTCATACTTCGTGCATTCCGTGTTCCAATTATTAATGGACATTTACAGCTGTTTCTCCTCATTTTGAGTTGTGCCCCATCAGCAAATGAAAGTCCCAAAAGCCTTACTCCATTGGCATCATCATCATGGTCGACTCTACTTTGAGGAAGCAGCTCTATCCCAGTCATATTTTGAGTGCCTTCCAACACGAGGGGCTCATCTTCCAGCGCTGTATCTGACAGTCTTCTGCTGTTAGCCAGAAGGTTTTCCGTGGCTAAACATTCAGAAGTGATCTACCTCTCCTTCTTCCCTGTCTGTCTTTGGCTGAAAGCACCACTGAAGCCTGTCCACCGTGGGTGACCCTGCTGATATGTGAAATACTAGTGGCAAAGCTTCCAACATCACAATGACACGCACGCCACTACGGTAGGACAAACTGACAGAGCAGTGCTGGTACCTACCCTAATGGCACACATTTATTCTACATTGCTGTTAGGTCTGGTCAAGTTAGTTCCGTCTCATAGAATCCCTGTGCACAAAAGAACAAAACTCAGTCCCTTGCGGCGCTGTCCTCACAGCTGGTGCAGTTAAGCCCATTGCTGTGGTCACGGTGTCAGTCCATCTTCTTGGAAGTCTTCCTCTTTTTCACTGACCCTCCACTTTACCAAGCATGAGGTCTTTCTTCAGGGACTGGCCCCTCCTGATAGCTTGTCCGAAGTATGAAAGATGTAGTCTCGCCATGCTTACTTCTAAGGAACATTCTGGTTGTACTTCTTCCAATGCAGATTTGTCTGTACATCTACCAGGCCACAGTGCTTTCAGTATTCTTCTCCAACATCATAATTCAAATTGATTGATTCTTCTCTGGTCTTCCTTATTCGTTGTCCAACACGCATCTAAAGTGATTGAAAATACCATGGCTTGGTTCAGGCACACTTTAGTCCTCAAACTGACATTTTTGCTCGTGAACACTTTAAAAAGGTCTTGTGCAAAGCTTTCACCACAGTCTTTAATTTTTCCTGTCTGGTAGCGTAGTGATTAAGAATCGGACTGCTAATCTCAGGGTCATCAGTTCGAAACTACCAGCTGTTCCGTGGGAGAAAGATGAGGCTTTCTGCTTCCGTAAAGATTTACAGCATCGGAAACCCTGTACCAGGGTCGCTATGAGTCGGAACCGACTCCACAGCACACAACAACAACAACAACAATTCTCTCCTCTTCCCTTTCAGAGTGTTCCATATTAACAAGCCCCCATGCTCGTCTTTCTGAATGCATGCGTATCTGTGTGCTCATACACACACACACACACACACACACACACACACACACACACACGGGGTGGTGGTATCTTGTTTGTTTTTTTCAGATGGTATCAAACTGTTTTCCTTTGCACCTTGATTTTCTCACCTTATGAGGACACCCTGCCAAGTCAATAGCAAAAACACTAACACCTGCTTTTTAACAACTGCACGCCTGGCCATGGTGTGGCTGTTCTGTGCATTCCTTCACTTCCCTGTTCATGGACAGTCAGGTGGTTTCCAGTTTTTTCCCACTACAAACAAACAAACAAACAAACAAACAAAAATATTTTCTTAAGCTGATTTTCATATATCAAAAGTATTTCCAATTTCTCACTGAAATGTTTTGGACTCTAGACTCTTGATGGATTTCTAAGTATTTGGAGAGATAAAAGAATACATTCACATCATGTTTTCACCCCAGTGGGGTCTTTCTGGGCCTGTGTTGATGGAATGGGAGACCCCCTGCCCTGGCTCCACGCTGGGTGACATATCACTTCAGAGCAGAGCAATTCTGCCTTATGGTAGAGGTCTGGGCAGACAATTTCCCTTTCGGAGAGAAATCCCCGATCTTGGGAGAGGGTGTTCTCATCTTCTATCTGATGGCTGCCTGTTAAGCTCTGGCCACTCACACCTCATGCCAGGGGGGTCACGCCTCAGTCGCCATGGTCTGCCAGCCTCATTGCCGCTGTTCCACTGGGGATGGAACTTTTACAAGAATGAACAAAATCCCCAGTGGCTGCTTGGAAGGGAAGGTGAACGGGGCTGTCAGCACTGTCCTTTCAGAGTT
>NW_006408623.1:1916849-1918739 GCF_000296735.1 Chrysochloris asiatica
ATAGACCACTCTTGAAAAAGCTTAATGATCAGGACAGATTGTTTTAACTGGGTCTGCTAAACTACTGTTTGGTTTCAAGGTGACTTCAGTTTGCTTTTAAGTTTAAAGATCATTTCAGGGCAGTAGTTTCAGAGCTCTTCCATCTTCAGAAAGTCTACAGTCTATGAGAACTTCAAATGTTTTCCTGCATTTCCCTCCACCCTCCTTGATGAGGATTCTTCTATGGGATCTTTGATTACAGTGTTCAGTATTGATGAGCCGGGCACCACCCAGTTCTTCTGGTCTCATGGAAATGAGGTGGCTGTTCAGGGAGCCACACATTCCACGTCCTCATCCTATTCCTGTCTCTCCTTCTTCCTCTTGCTCCAGGAGAATAGAGACCAACTGTTAGGTCTCGGAGGACCGCCTGTAAGCTTGTAAGACCCCAGGCACTACCCATTGAACCAGGAGGTAGAACAGAAACACTAAATGTGTTATTAGACCCGTCAACTGGGGTGTCCCATGAGACCATGACCCTAAACCGCCACAAGTAACCACATCCCATGAGGTGTTTGGTTGTACACAAGCAGTCTTAGCAGCTGTCCTTTTGTGTATGTGTGCCATTGTTGTAAATATATCTTTCACACAGTTTTCGCCAATTCAACTTTTTGCAGGTATGTTGTTGTTGTTAAGTGCCGTGGAGTCGGTTCCGACCCATAGCGAACCCTGTACAAGGTTTCTGAGGCTGTAAATCTTTACGGGAGCAGAAAGCCTCATCTTTCTCCCATGGAGTGGCTGGTAGTTTCAACCTGCTGACTTTAAGGTTCGCAGCCCGATTCATAACCACTATGCTACTAGAGAATTGATTAACTGCAATTACAATAATTAGCTGTGCAATCCTACCCTTAATCAGTGCATTTTTCTCTTCATCATCAGCTCCTTTTCCCCTCCCTCCTGCCCCTGGTGGAGTCCTGGGGTGGTGCTACTGGATAATGCACGGGACCACAAGGTCAGTTTGAACTGCAAGGTTGGCAGTTCAACTCCACCAGCTGCTCCTCAGAAACCCTATACAGGGTCGCTATGAGTTGGAACTGATTTGATGCCACTTAACAACAACAACCTGCCCCTGGTAACCACTTAAACTTTGGCCTCTATACGTTTGCTTTTTCTTATTTATATCTCAGTGAGATTATACCGTATTTGTCCTTTCAGAACTGATTTAGTTCACTGCACACAATGTCTTCCAGCTCCATCCACACTGTAGCATGTATATAGACTTCAGTTCTCCTGCTGTGGCATATGGATGGACGTACATTTTGTTTATCCATTCACTGTTGACGGGCATGTGCATGGTTTCTACCTTTTGCCTATTGTGAATATCACTGCAATGAACATGGGTGTGTGCGCCTCTTTCTGAGTCTTTGTCTTTACCTAGAGGTCATCTGGCAGTTATGGACTCCTGGTGTGGTGCTGTAAGATAAGCACTGGACTGCTAAACTACGAGGTGACAGTTCAACCCCCCCCACCCCCCAGCCACTCCTCAGAAACACTATACAGGATTGCTGTGAGTTGGAACTGACTTGGTGGCTCTATTTTTAGGTTTGTTTTGTTTTGTTTTTGACATGTCCTTACTTGTCTACAAGGTTAACAGTGTGTTTCTTTCTGGTTTGTTTTTTAAATCTCAGCCCTTCTTCCTTTTGTTGTTAAGTATTGTTGAGTCAGTTCCAACTGATAGTGACCCAATATAGGATTTCTTAAGAGCAGCTGATAAGTTTGAACCACCAACCTTGCAGTTAGCTTGAGGTTAGTAGTCTAGTACTAACCCCACCATGCCACATCAGCACTCCTGTTGTTGTTGTTAGGTGCCATCGAGTTGGTACTGACCCATAGCAACCTTATGCACAGCAGAAC
>NW_006408623.1:1919824-1921176 GCF_000296735.1 Chrysochloris asiatica
TGATTGCAGCCGTTTCTGTATTACCTTTAACAAAACTTTACTCACATGGGATATCAAAGAGATTGTCCAGGACTCCTAGTCGAAGTGAAATGGCATCTCTTTGTGGTTTTGTTTTATATCTCTGGAAGGCTAGCCCTGCTGAGCATCTTTTCCTGTGTTTGGTAACCATTTGGATGTCCTCTTTGGTGAAATGCCTGTTCAAATCCTTTGCCCATTTATGACCAAGTTATTTGTCTTTTTGTTGTTAAGTTGCCAAAGTTTTGTGTATATTTGGGTTCTTACTTTCTTGTTGGATATATGGTTTCTGAAGATACTATGCCCTTCAGTAGCTTATCTTTGAACTCTTTTGGTAAAGTCTTTCAAGGAACAAAAGTTTATGCTTTTTATGCGGTTCTGTTTATTTACATTTGCTTCTGTGGCTTGTGCGTTTGTTTGCGAATCCATCATTGAAAGTGAGGCCGATAGTGTTGCCCCTGCTCGTTCTTCAGACGATTCAATGGTTTTAGTTTGCAGGTGCTTAGCCCATTTTGAATTCCTTCTTCTGTGTAGTGTGAGACAGGGATCCTGTTCAAGTAGAAATCCAATTTTTCCAGCACCTTTTACTGAAGAGACTTCTTTCCCCATCAAAAGGACTTAGCACGCTTATCAAAAATCAGCTGACCAGAGATGTGTGGGTTTATTTCTGGACTCGCGATTATATTCCACTGCTGTATGGAATACAAGTATTGTTCCTGCTCAATACCAGGCTGTTTTGATTACTGTAGCTTTAGAATGTGTTTTAAAATCAGGAAAAATGAGTTCTCTTACTTTTTTTCAACATCATTTATTTTATTGCTATTTTCTTTAATCATTGTTTTTCATTATTCAGGGGCTCTTGCTACTCCATATAAAGTTGAGGATTGGTTTTTCGATTTCTGTAAAGAAGGCTGTTGGAATTTTTATCAGGATTTCATTTTATCTGTAGATCTCTTGGGATAGTATTGGCATCTTAACAATACAAAGTCTTCTAGTTCATGAACACGGATTATGTTTCCATTTATTTAAGTCGTCTTTAATCTCTGTCAACAGAGTTTTACAGTTTCCATTTTATAAGTCTTTCACATTCCTGATTAGATTTATTCTTGAGTATTTTATTCTCTTAGATGCTATTATAAATGGAATTGTTTCCCTAATTCCCCTTTCAGATTTCTCATTACCTATATATAAAAATTCAACGGATTTTTTTTGTTTGTTTGTGAACCTTGTAGCCTGCAACTTTATTACATTCTTCTATTAGCCTTTCATGTTTTTTTGTGGCCTCTTGGGGAATTTTCTTTAACATTTCATTCACAAATAGAAAAAAAAATTTTTTT
>NW_006408623.1:1923160-1933438 GCF_000296735.1 Chrysochloris asiatica
CATGCAAACCTGTCTCAGTGTTCCCCTATCTGTCTTGTTCTTCTGCCTCCTCCCCATTTTTGTATTGCCCTCCCCAACACCTGAACTAAACCCCTCACCCCAACCCCATTGTTGTGATTACTTTATATTCCATTAATTCTTCCCTCCATTTAAGACAGTCTATTTTATCCAGTAATCTACCTGACCTTCCCACCACCTGGGTCTCTGTGCCTCTGTGTTTGCTTTCTTTCACATTGCAATTGTTTTGATCATAGACTGACCTCCCAGATCTTCTGTTCTTATGATTTTATTCTGTTCTTGACTCTTCTATTTGTCCATTGAGTTCAGGGTGATGCTGCCACGTATGTCATTCTGTAGTTGTTGTCTGTTCTTGTTGGTTCTCAGTCCACGGAATTTCCTTTAAGATGTTTTTCGTAGCGGGGTTGGCATTGGCAAAATCACTTACTTCTGTTTATCCTGGAATGTTTTGATTACACCATTGTATTTGATTGACAGCTTTGCTGTGTAGAGGATTCTTGGTTGGCAGTTTTTTTTCTTTCAGGGTTTTATATATGTCTCCCCATTGCCTTCTTGCCTGCATGGTTTCTGTTGAGAGATCCGAGCTTAATCTGATTTGCTTGCCTTTGTATGTTACACTTCTCTTTTCCCTAGCTGCTTTCAGGATCCTGTCCTTATCTTTGATTTTGGAAAGCTTGATTATTATGTCTTGGTGATTGTCTTTTAGGGTCTATCCTTGCTGGGGTTCGTTGAGCTTCTTGAATGCTTATCTTTTCGCTCTTCAAGATGTTAGGGAAATTTTCTTCCAGATGCTCTTCGTCTATCTCCTCTGTGGACTTGTGTGATTCTTCCTGTTCAGGAATGCTGATAATTCTTAAGTTATTCCTCTTCATGTTGTTCAACATGAATCTTAGGCCTTCAGATCTTTTTTATCCTTTTTTGTGTTTGCTCTTCTATCTTAGTAGTGTTGAGAGATTTATCTTCTAGCGCACTAATTCTGACTTCTATCTGTTCAATTCTACTCCATTGCCCTTTCAGTATATTATCCATTTCTGATATTCTATTATTAATCATTTGGACCTCTTTCTATAGGTTTTTAATTATTCCAGTGCTGTATCTATTTTATTTGATTGTTCTGTAGCCCTTTCCTGACTTCTTCCTTATTTTTCTCAAATCCATTGTATAGTGTTTTGATACATTTTATAATCTTTTTCTGAATATCTTCTCAGGCATTTCCAAAGCCTGCACATCTTCCATTATGGAGTGCAGGTCTACTTCCAGCTCATTTGCCTCAGTCACTTTATCTTGTTTCTGGACATGTGCTGATATGGTCATCTGTTTCTGTTTTTTGGGCATATTCAGGAATTATCTGTGGCCTTAACTGCCTCCAGGTGGAGATGATCAGGAGATGGGCTTCCCTTCTTCCTGAGAAATTTCAAGATGCCAATATTTGTCGTTGTGATGTAACTCAGGATTTAATTTTCGGTCTGTTTCCTTTTTCGTCTGCCTGTCCTGCTCCACAATCCCCATTTTCAGGCCTTTTTCCTAGTGATAAACTGTTCCAGACTGGTTGTGGAAACTGCTACTTTAAGTTTCGAGGAGATCTGTGCACATGCATAGTAGAACCCTCTGGGGATGGGGGTGGGGTGTCCATTTGCTCAGGCACCCCCTCTAGTCACCAGAATGGAGGTGCGCAGATAGCGAGACACCAATGAACAGATACCAAATAAAAAGAATGTCCACACCTTTATCTCCTCACTTCTGTCAGGCATCTGTGGCTGCTCTGATCCTTCCCCCACTTGGTCTTGCCCAAGATGGCGGCTCTGGGAGCAGCTGAATGTCTTGAATTAGAAAGCAATGGAGTTTTTGCTTCTGCTACAAATTCCTCTAGCTGTAAGTCTTCCAACCTTCTAAATATTACTGTATATGTGGTTCAGAGTTCTGACACCATCTCCTTAGCCTGCTTGGTTTGGTATTCTGTGTTGTTGCTGACGGAGCTCTTCACTGCACTCCCACCCAATCCACCATCTTGTTTGTTCTCTCAAATAGAAATAATTTTATTTCTTCTTTCCAATCTGGATACCTTTTCTTTCTTCTTGTTGTCTTAGTGCTCCAACTAGGACTTCTAATACAGTATTTAATAAAAGTTGAGAATAGACACCTTTACCTTGTATTTCATTGATTGATTATCTAATGCTGAACCATCCCTGCATTCCTGGAAAAAATCTTACTCAGTCATGGTGTAGGACTCTTTTAACGTGCTGTTGGATTCTGTTTACTAGTATTTTGTTGAGAATTTTAAATCTATATTCATAAGAGTTATTGACCTGTATTTTCTTATGGCTTGAGTATCAGGTTTATGTTTGCTTCTTAAAATGAATTAGGTAGTATTCCTTCCTTCTCTGTCTTTTGGAAGGCATAAAACAGTATTGGTGCCAATTCTTCTTGACATATTTGGTGGAATTAGCTAATGAAGACATCTGGTCTAGGACATTGCTTGTTGTTGGTTGGTTTTTTAGTCACTGGTTTGATCTCTTCACTTGATATAAGTCTGTTGAGATTTTCTACTTCCTTTTGGGTCAGTTTGGGTGAGTTATGTGCTTTTTAGAATCTTTCCATTTCATCTAGGGTGCCCCATGTGCTGACATACAATTGTTCATAGTATCCTGTCATAATTCTCTTCCTTTCTGTTGCTCTTGTTGTTGTTGTTAAGTGCGGTCAAGTAGTTCCACCTCATAGGGACCCTGTATAGGGTTTCCAAGGGGCAACTGGTCAGTTTGAACCACTGACCTTGCAGTCTAGTGCTTATCCTTTGGTCGGTTGTAATGTCCCCTATTTCATTTTTTTGTTTTATGCCCATCTATTATTTGACTGAATGGTGGTTCCTCTTTTAATTATGGTTATTTGCATCTTTTCTTTTCTCAGCCAGTCTAGCTAAAGGTTTGTCATTTTTATTATTTTTTCTTCAAGAACCAACTTCAAGGTTTATTGATTCTCTCTCTGCTGTCTTTCTGGTTTTAATTTTATTTCTTTTTCTTCTGATGTCTGTTATTTATTTTGTTCTAGTAAGTTTAGGCTTGTTTTGAGCTTCTTGTTCTAGTTTCCAGAGTTTGTGAGCTAGGCTATCTGAGATCTTTCTCATGTAGTTTCCCTCTGAATGCTGCCTTCGCGCATCCTGTAAGTGCTGGTTCATTTTCATTGGACTCTGAGGAACTTGGTACTTCTTCCTACTTCCTTGGTATTTTCATGATGTGCTGTATAATTTTCATGTGGCTGTGTCCTTTTGTTTCTTGTTTTTTAACTTTTAGTTTCTCCCAGATACTCCCAGACTGGCCATGCGGTGGTCAGTCTGTCTACAAGTGGGCACAGTCCCTCTCTCTGGGTATTACTTACTTCCCCTCATGGTTTCTGCAGTCACCTTTTTAGTTGGTAAACCCACACTCAGTGAATCCACCCTTGGGCTGGGCTTTCTGGTTTCCCCCAAAGATTCCTTCTCTGACCGCCGGGGATGCTTATGTCTGAGCACAGGCAGACTTGCTTCTGTTTCAGGACCTCTTGGTTTCAGGGCCCCAGGAGCCCTGTGGTGGGTGGGGGCGCCATCTCCACTTAGGTGCCCACCTGACTCCACTGTACGGAGCCTTCTGAGCCTTCTCTGGAGTGTCTGTAGGTGTGGCCTCCACTGAGAAAGATTGTCGTCTGGATCTAGAGGCTGGAGGCTGGGCACTGTGTGGGCAGGAGAGGACCGGGGAAGCTGATGTGGAGGCTAGGGGGTGAGCAGTTCTGCTTTGACCTCATGACACGAGGGTCCTGATAGACACAAGATGGAGATACTTGGCTGGAGTTGGGACCTTCCGGTCTGTAGGGCTGAGTGATGGGGGCTGAGATAGTGACCGGTAACTTGGTGACCTCCCCTTGGAGGAGGACCTTGCCCCTGACACCTACACAGAGTTTCCAGAGGGCCCCCAGCCTCCAGCTACCTGCTCTGGTCCTGGGGTCAGTTCCTGTTTTATAAAGGACTCTGTGGAAGGCTGTTGTCCTGGGTTTGTGGCCTCAGAGACATTAGGGTCCTCCAGCCCTTTGACCCCAGGTCCTTCCTGTCCAGCCTTTGTGCAGGGTTACACTCAGAGGCTCCTCATT
The DNA here is from genome assembly GCF_000296735.1 of Chrysochloris asiatica. Lineage (NCBI taxonomy): Eukaryota > Metazoa > Chordata > Mammalia > Afrosoricida > Chrysochloridae > Chrysochloris > Chrysochloris asiatica. The sequence goes on from NW_006408623.1 coordinate 1,927,295, forward strand.
GGGCTCCCCCAGGAGGAATCAGGGGGGCTCTCCAACATAGCTACCCCACTTGTCAGAAATGGCTGGATGTTTGGGCACCTCCCCCCAACCCAGTTGGCCTTGGGCCTTCCCCAGAGAGTGGGTTAATCATATTCCCAGCTCCTCTCCAGAGATAAGGTGGGAAGTATGTCCAGGGGCTGCGAATGTAATTAATGGTCTCTCCCTGAGGGAGGGCAAGGGGCTTCTGAGCTGTTATCTCAGAGCGGCTGAGCTGGGCAGACCCTTAATCCCCCCTTACGTCCAGCCCACTGTCACCTGCCATCACCTGGACATGGGCCCAGATGGGGGGGGGGGGTGGGAGGGGAAACACCAGGACCATTTAGAGCACCCTCTCTCCAAACCCCAAATCCCCCCACCCCACTCTGTGTAAGGGCCCTGGAAATGTAGCCCAGCCCTGCCTGTGCTAATTTAGATGCTCCACATTTGGGGTTTAATTGGAGTATAATTGTAATCCATATGCCTGTTAAAATAATTACACTTATAAACCTAATATAATCCATAGATCAATGGGTTCGGAGCTAATTAAAGCAACTAATTAACGTTTACAAAAAACCTCCCAATTACTGGAATATCCTTTAAGCTGGCCTTCCAGCGGATGATAATGAGGCCGGCCAGGTTGGCAGGCAGGCAGAGGCGGCAGCTGTAGGCTCCTGGTCACGGGTGGTAGTGGTGGGGTGGTGGTGGGGGTGTCTTGGTCCTCAGGGCCATGCCTGCCTTCACAGGACTGGGGCCAGTGCCCACTGTCACCACCCCAGGGCCCAGAGACTGAACTCAGTGACCCATGTAGAGCCTGGTGAAATCAGAAGCTGTGATGTGGCTCCCCAACTCCCCTCCGTCCCTGGCTTAGTAGAGCCAGCCTCACAAAGCGCGTCTCAGAACAAGGACCAGAAACCTGCATGGTGAACTGGAGGCGAAAGACAGACCTAGAGGCATAGGGTGGGGTGGGGGCCGGACCTGCACCTGTCACAGCTGGAGGCGATGGCACCTGTTCCCTGGAGATGGCTGTCCACGTGGGCTGTAGGGGAGACTGCGGTTGTCAGGGAAAGGGCCACATGGGACCCAGGAAGGCTCTGTTCAGTGCTGAAGGTGTGGTCAGCCCAGGACACCTGGATGCCCTTTGGCCAACTGGGGTTCCTGCACAGCCTCCAAATTCGTGTGTCTGGGAAAAGAACCTGTTCTGAGACAGAATGTTCCTGACTCTCCCTTTACCCCGCAAGCTACAGCCCCAGGAAAAAGCCTGTGAGCTGTACAAAGGGTCCCAGCATCAGCTTGTGGTTCCGGTCCTGCTGTCCCTGGCTGCCCAGTGATAAAGTTCATGATGGCCTAGGCATATCCGTCTGCGAACTGCCCTTCCCTGCCCTCTGCTCAGAAACCAGGGGCCCACAGCCAGCACACCTGGGTTCATTTTGAGGGTTCCAGCAGAGAGATCAGGGAGCGTGGGAGCAGTGGCCAGCCTGGCCTGGGCCAGTGGAAGTGAGCTAACCATATCAAGGCTCAGTTCCCACGCAGTGGGATAACCCGAGGATGGAATGAAACAGTGTGCATGGCAAGCTGGGCCTAGGGCCTGTATATAGTTGTTGTTCAGGGTTGTCTAGTGGGATCTGACTCATAGCGACTCTAGGTAGGGTTTCCGAGGCTGTAAATCTTTTCAGGAGCAGAAAGCCTCATCTTTCTCCCATGGAGTGACTGGTGGGCTTGAATCACTGACCCTGTGATTTGCAGTCTAGTGCTTATCCTACAGAGCCTATGACATCCAGATATTCATGTGAGATCTTTGGCAAATTTTTCCTTAATAGATGGTCTTCTGCTACCCAGGTGTGTAAGTAGAGGAGAAACAAACAAATGCAAAGACCAGAGTTTATTGTTAGCAGGAGGTTGCTAGGCTGATAAATTCTAGGTGAGAGGCAAGCTAGGCTCTTCTCTGGGTGGCCCTGTAGGAGACTATGATTCACCTCCTTCCCAAGTGAGTTGGAGCTCATCCCCAGACTCCCGCTTGCCTCTTCCTGAATATGTCATCTGGCCCGGGGCGCCCAGGTTGAACAACAGAGCCAAGCCCTCCCTCTGCAAACCAGTAACTATGTCCCTGAGCCATGACCCACACGACAATCATCAGCTGCATATCTGAGTGCTCCAGGTTAGCCTTTTTCCGCCCAGACTGGCTGCTACTGGAGGCGGCTTGGGCAGCGCTGGGGCTGGGCCTGCGGGGGGTGGGGGGTGGGTAGGGGGAACAGCCCAGCGCTGAAGGGGCGGGGCCAGGTGAGCTTGGATAATGGCGTGGGACCCGGTGGTGGGTGGGGCTGTACCTGGGGCGGGTGTTCCTGGTCTCTTGCAAGATGATTAGACCTCTTTCTTCATCGCCCTGGTTTCTCTCCTACGGTCCACCCAAAGAGTCTGCAACTTTGGCAGAAGCCCCCAGACAGGGCGAGGTTTTGTAGTGGAGGAACGAGACAAATGTGCACAGAGGATTTCTCAGGGGGCATCGAGGTTAGAGGCTGCATGGTACTGGACTGAGTAAGTCGCCGATATGAGTCACTGATTCCTGACAACAGCTTTATGTGGCTGACAGTCCCATTTCATGGATGGGAAAACTGAGGCCCAGAGAGGCTGAGTCATTGGTCCGAGTTTGTCCAGGAAGGCAGTGACTGGGCCAGATTTGGACCTAGCCATTCTTTCAAGATGCAGTCCTGGTGTGACTCTGTGGGTTAATGTGCTGGACTGCAAGGTCGGTTTGAACCACAAGGTTGGCAGTTCAAGCTTACCAGCTGTTCCTCGGAAACCCTATACAGGGTCACTATGGGTCGAAACCAAGTCGACAGCAGTTAAAAACAACAACAACATGCTCTCAAGGTTGTGCTTTCTGCCTCCCAAGGATCGATTCCCTTCTGGGGTGGGCGAGGAGGACTGAACAAGGGGGTGCATGTTTTCTCACCCAAATAGTGGAGAAGAGGATGGAGTAGGGAGGGCTGGGGACAGGGAGTCGGCACAAGGTGGGCAGCCCCTGGCTTGAGTCCCTAGGAAGGAGCAGCCTGCAGAAAGTTTTGGGAGGCACACTCTCCAAAAGCACATGAGAATTGCAAGTCCAGACCCCTACCAAGGGCCCTGGGGTGGGCTGGGGCCTCCATGAAGGGTCTCCTCTCTGTGGTGACCTCATGTGAGCCCCGCACAGCCTGTGGAGGGCAGGCCCCTCTTCAGGCTGAATATCCAAGCCTTTGTGGAACTTGTCTTATTTCTCTTCTTTCGGGAACACAGCGCTCCTGCGTGTTTCTGGGCTATGAACATCGATGTTTTCTCACTGTTTTAAAGTGGAAAAGACACTCTATCAAGACCATGAGGACAACAGAAACCCCAGCTGCCGTCAAGTCGACTACTGATGTCTTAGGCATCTTGTTGTTGAGTGCCGTCAAGTCAGTTCCAACTCAGAGCAACTGTGTATAAGGTTTTCTGAGGAGTAGCTGATGGATTTGAACCACCAACCTTGCAGTTAGCAGTCCGGGGCTTATCTTAGAGTGCCACACCTGGACCCACCTTACTCATCTAACATTGCTATAACAGAAACACCACAAGGGAGTGGGTTTGTTGTTGTGAAGTGCCATCGAGTCTCCTCACAGTGACCCTACTGTGTGCTACAGAACATAACACCACCCGTTCCTACGCCAACCTCACAGTTGTTCCTACATGTGAGCCCATTGCTACTGCCACTGTGCCAATGCATCTCATTGAGGGTCTGCCTCTTTTTAGCTCACCGTCCCCTTTACCAAGCATGATGTCCTTCTCCAGGGACTGGTCCCTCCTGGCAACATGTCCAAAGTAGGAGAGACAAAGTCTCCCCATCCTGGCTTCTAAGGAGCATTCTGGTTGTATTTCTTCCAACACAGATTTGTTTATTCTTCTAGCAGTTCATGGTACATTTAGTGTTCTTCTCCAACACTGTAATTCAAATGCATCCATTCTTCTACAGTCTTCCTTATTCACTGTCCAACTTTCACATGCATGTGAGGTGATTATTATCTTAACAGTTTAGAAAACTAGAAGTCCAAATTCAGGTGCCGACTCTAGCGGGAAGACGCTTGCCTCCTTATGTCTGTGGACCCTAAGTTTTCTGCAGCCACTGAGCTCTCTGTTTTCATAGATGCTTAGTAAAACCACCGACAATTACTCAGATCCCAGCCCTGAGCTCGTTCCCGTGTCTCCTCTCCAAATCCTCCTGCTGAGCCTGTGATGTGGGCATCATTACTCCACTGTACAACTGTGTCCCAAAGCCCTGGTGGTATGACAGTTAAGGGCTTGGCTGCTAACTGAAAGATCCATGGTTCGAATCCACCCTACACGTCTGTAAAGACTGCAGGCAGGAATCCACTATGGGTGCAGTTCCACTCTGCCACACAGGGCCACTCCAAGTCGATATTGACTCAGGGGTATCTACCGCATAGATGTGGACAGCTACATGCTGGACATCACATAGTGGAGCTGAGCTGAACCCTCGCCACCTGGCCCCAGCTTCCCACATTTACTCGGGGCAGATAAGCACTCTTTTCTTCTGTCCAACAGCCCCTGACACCCACACAGTTACTGTGTGGTCAAGGCACTATTCCAGTCCAGACAGCTGGCTCCCCAAATTATGCTCATGGCCTCTAGGGAACATTTAGGAAAACCAGAGAAGTGAAAGTAAGAAAATAAGCCACCTACCATCCCCTTCTCTGGAGTCTCTGCATGGTGCAAAGGGTTAATGTGCCCACTGCTTACTCAGAGGCACCTCAGAAGAAAGGCCTGGTGATCTACTTTGGAAAGATCGTTCATTGGAAGCCCTATGGAGTAGTTTTATTCTGACTTGTACGGGGACAGGATTTGGGGTTGCCTGGATACTAGATCCCACTCATGTACTTGTCCACCTTCTGAACATTCTTTCTCTGCGTGTGTGCACCTTTGTGTATTATGTACAGGCAGACTTTAGAACGACTGCAAGTTCAGTTCCAGACCACCAAAGTAAAGCAAATATGGCACAATAAAATGAGTCACACGAATGTGTTTCTTTCCCAATGTGTATAAAAGTTATGTTGACGCTCTAGCTTACTGGGGGTACAATAGCATTACGAGAAAGTTTGAAATATTATGAGAATGACCATAATAGGGCGAGTGTGTGTTGTTGGAAGAATGGTGCCCATGGACTGGCTGAAGCAGGATTGCCATACTCCTTCACCTTGTAAAAAACCCAAAAAACATTCTCTCCAAAGTGCACCCAGTAAAGCTTCTTAAGCACAGTAAAATGAGGTCTGCCTCTGAGTGCTGTTTAAAACTAGGGACCCCCTGCATGAACTGATTGGATACTGACCATGTCACTGTTTTAGGGTTTCCTCCTGCTCCCTTGAATGGGTGCCTCATGAACCAGCCCTTCGTGGTCAGACCTGGTATGTGATTCCAGTTCTTATGGTGGACACAGCTGCATCGGACATTCTTGGAGCTCAGACTTGTATTTATTTGTGATTTTGTGTGTATGTGTGCAGTGATAGAAATTCCCACATACAGAATTGCTGATACCAAAAGTGCATGCAGAATTCTAAGGCTTTTGATACTTTTGCAAAATTGTCCCTGTCACGTAATTGCATTGATTTCCATCTGCAGTATAGCCAATGCTGTGCACTATAGTATAGCTGTGTGTGCTTATACCTCCACGCAGCCTATCATTAACAATGTAACACTGTTATAATATTATTAATATTATTGACAATGTACCATTGTCATAATGTCATTAATATCATTAACAATGTAACGTTGTTGTTAAGTGCCGTCGAATCATTACCTACCCATAGCGACCCTGTATAGGGTTTCCAAGGAGCATCTGGTGAGTTTGAACCACTGACCTTGCAGTTCACACCAACTTTGTAGTCTAGTGCATTAACCTGCATGGCCACACATTGTTATAATATCATTAACGATATATATTTTTTCTTAAATGTTTTATTGTGAATTATGTGATAGTTTACATGGGAGAACATTAGTTTTACATTCATTCTATCGTATATCATCTCATTGCCATGGTTACCCTCCATGCAATCCTTCCCCCATACCCCTCAGGTCTTCAGCACACAGTCCCTCTCCCTCTCTGCA
>NW_006408623.1:1935348-1937010 GCF_000296735.1 Chrysochloris asiatica
CAGAAAGCCTCATCTTTCTCCCGTGGAGCAGCTGGTATTTTTGAACTGCTGACCTTGTGGTAGCTGCCCAATTCATAACCACTACGCTACCAGAGCTCTTTCAAGATACAGCCTAGTCCTGTAGATTGTGTGTGGCCTCATGAACATCAGAGAAGTGAGGGTTTATAACACAGAGGATAACTACATCAGATCAGAGCTGATCACATCATATGAGATCTCAGCATGGAGGTGAGAATCCTGGCCCAGCCATGTGGACTCAAAACCTTAACTGTCACATCCTCCTTTTCTGAGTTGTTCCAGCCCCACTGCCCCGCAAGGTTCCTAAGTTTCAAGTTGTTGACGATCTGATATCATATATCATATATGTAGGTAATTCTTAAAAGCGCACAGAGACGAAACAGTTTTTACATCTTCATCGGTTGTTTTAATTTCTCCTGTGAATGACATCTTCACACCCTTTCTCTCTCTTCACTGACTGTTTTTCAAAGGGAGCCTTCTCATGAAAAATCTGCATTTCATCAAAGGTGGAATGCAAGTCTGTGGCTCATTTATTTGCTGGAGAAGGAGCTTCTTCATTTACTCTCTTACCCAATCAGATACCAAAGCTAAAGATGTTGGCATGTTAATCTCATGCATACAAGACTTGAGGTCAGCGTATAGAAGGATCCAGACCCAGGAAACCACTTTGTTTTTTGTTTTTTTAGGTTTAAAGTATAAGCAATCCCTGGATTATGAACAAACTCCATTCCAAAATCTATCTTTAAGTTGAATTTGTATGTAAATTGGAACAGTTAGGTTCAGTTAGCTTTGTATCTAATATTGGTGGTGTGCCATGAAGTTGGTTCCGACTCATAGTGACCCTGTACAGGGTTTCCAAGGCTGTAAATCTTTATGGGAGCAGAAAGCCTCATCTTTCTACCGTGGAACAGCTGGTAGTTTCGAACTGCTGACCTTGAAGTTAGCAGCCCAATTTGTAACCACTATGCTACCAGAGCTCGTTAAGTGCCGTAGAGTTGGTTCCAACTCACAGCAACCCTGTATAGGATTTCTGAGGAGGGACCGGTAAGTTTCAGCAGACAACCTTGCAGTTAGCAGTTTAGTGCTTATCCTACAGTACCACACCAGGACCCCATGATTCTTCCTTCTCTTCACTGTTCATCTTGCTGTTAAGTGTCATCGAGTCATAGTGACCTTGTATAGGGTTTCTGAGGAGTGGCTGGAGGATTTGAACCACCAACCTTGCAATTCAAACTGACCTTGCAGTCCAGTGCATTATCCTGCAGCGTCATACTATATGGAGTCCTGGTTAATGCACTGCAGGTTAATGCACTGGACTGCAAAATCCATTTGAACCACAAGGTTGGCGGTTTAAGCTCCTTGGAACCCTACACAGAGTCAGAACAGACTCGATGGTACTTAATAACAACATATACTATATAGGAGTCCTGGTGTGGCTCTGTAGGATAAGCAGTCAACTTCAAGGTCAGTTCAAACTCACCAACCACTCCTCAGAAACTATATACAGGTTCACCATGAGTCAGAACTTACTCAACAGCACTTAACAGGACGTTAATAACATATACTATAATAACAACAACAATTGTTGTTGTTAGGTGCCATCGAGTCAGCACCAACTCATAGCGACCTTATGCACAGCAGAAC
>NW_006408623.1:1938700-1941147 GCF_000296735.1 Chrysochloris asiatica
TGGAAACCCTATACAGGGTCACTATGAGTCGGAACCGATTCAACGGCACTTAATAACAAATGCTATATATCTTAATATATAGTATATAGTGTACCTTTGCTTCTCATAGGGTATAGTACATATTGCACCTTTGTATGCATAAAAAAAATTAAAGAAGCACTTCCGATACACTGAACCATCTTTAACAAAATAATGAAATAAGAATGTTTTGATGTGCTTCATGAAGTATAGCGGTTTTTATTAGGAATCATTGTATGGACCTTGAATTTTTAATGCAACAGGCTTTGCGGGAGCTGGTTCATAACTTTGGGTTGTATGTGTTAAGTCGAACATTTGTAATCAGAGACTCTTGTCTTTTTATTTCCTATACATTGCCATTTCAACACAAAAATCTTGATACAATGTATTTGTACCGATCACAAGATTTATCAATAATATCAACTGATAGTGTAGAAGCTATGTGGTCTGGTACCCGGAGGAAACCAGTTTTGATCCCAGCTACTCGAAGTTGTAGAGTACCATCGATTCAATTCCTACTCCGAGGGTCCCCAGGTGGCAGACTAGAAACATTCCACAAGGTCTCTGGGCTGTTACCTGTATGCAAGCAGATCAGCAGACCTTCCTATCCCTCAGTAGTTTGGTGGGTTCGAGCCTCCGCACCTCCAGCCTTTTGGTTAGCAGCTGGGCAGTTAACCATCGGGAACGTCTGGATGTTGGACCCTGGCTTCCTGTATCCTTGCTGGTGTCCAACCTGGCTGGGCCTGGAATGTGCTCAGGACCCTGGGCCTGCCTCTGTGGTGGTCAGCAGTGCCTGTTGAGAGGGTGCCCACGTGTCCCTCTTGTGCAGCCCCCAGAGCTCCATCATACCAGCCACATTGTTGGGTTTTGGAATTTGATTCAATAAGCAGTTTTATTTGGTGCTTTGCTCTCACACCCTGTGTCCTCAGGAATAAATAAATAACAACTCCCCATCTGAAGTAAATCACAGTCCATTTGAAGACCTAGTCCCTAGAGGAGGGCTAGGGGTCTGGTCTCAGGGCAAGGCTGGGAGCCGAAGCCTCTTGTGGGCTGGGTTGCCTCTGGTGGGGCTAGTTGTCATTCATACCCCAGTGATGGTAGCCAGGGCTGACCACACTGGGGGAGGGCAGCGACATACAAGCAAACCATGGGTCATTCAGGGTGGGCACCGAGTGGTGGGTCACATTGACTGAACACAGGAAGCCATGGGGAGTCTGAGCAAGAGGACCCGCCCAGGCAGGGGGGCGGGTATGCAGGAGGGGACACAGCCAAGGGGTGTGGTCTTGCCCCAGAGAGGACCCCTCTCCTACCCTACCTAGAGGACCACCTGCAGCTGCTTGGTCACCTGCGGCTTCCAGCATGTGCTCTGGAAGAGTTCCTGGTAACACCGTGGCGTCTGAGTCCCGTGTCAAGCTGCAGCTGGCAGGGCCCCCGCATCCTCCCAGATCTGTGTGACCTTACAATCCCATTCTCCAGGTGTGGACAGTGAGCCGTGGCAGGGAAGCCACTGGCCTACGATCCCACCAGTGAGTGGTATATGGGCTGAGGAGACAGGACGCGCTGGGCTTGTGTTTGTCCCATTCAGAACCAGAACCTCCTGGATCAGAACAGAAGCCCCAGGTGGCCTTCTGGTGGGCCTGGCGAGGCAGGTGCTCCCCCAGGCCTGTGTGCTTGTACGACCACTTTGATTCCCGTCGAGTCTTTATCCTCATTTCCACACTCTGCTCCCCTTGCTTTCCCAGATGCGGGGTGAGCCTAGCCCGGCTGTCTCACCACACAGAAGAGGCCCCTCTCTGAAGGGCGTTGTGGCCCTAGACATTCTCAAACTCTCAGCAAAACCAAGCTCCTTGCCAAGCGCTATTTGGGAGGATGTTTGGAAAAAATGTCAAGGGTTTCATTTTTCTCTCAGCCTATTTGGTTGAAGTTGCAGAGTCTCAACACTGGAAGCAGAAGTTATAAATAAAGACAAGGCCAACTTCCTGGGCCCAGGCCCGGCCCTGCTCTTCCAACAGCCTTCAGCAGCTTCTCTGCAGATGTTCCTGAGCACGAGGGTCCAGCAGAGATCTAGAGCAAGGTTCCCAACCGCAGGCCAGTGAAGCTGAGGAGAGACCCCCCTCTCCAGAGAGAAAGACAATGAAGGGCACTGAGGGGCTCGAAGGAGTGTGGCTTCCAGAAAGAGAGGGCATTTTAGCTCTTAGGAATGTCCCTGGGTTTGACCTGAGTCTTGGAGGTGCTGTTTCCTGGCTGCCTTGTTGGCCATTTGGTGGCACTGGAGTGTGGGTGCTGCAAGGGTGTGGGCGCTGTATGTGTGGGTACTGGAGGAGGGTGAGTGCTGCAGGGGGTGGGCGCTGTAGGTGTGGGCGCTGTAGGTATGGGCACTGTATGTGTGGGTACTGGAGGGGAGTGAGTGCTGCAGGGGGTGGGCGCTG
>NW_006408623.1:1941266-1960522 GCF_000296735.1 Chrysochloris asiatica
TGCTGCAGGTCTCTGGCTTCCCCAGAGAAACCCCAACCCTAAGTGACTTACAGAAATGGAGACCATCCCCCAAGGCCACAGGGGACCTGGTCATGGGGTCAAAGGTGTAACTGCTGGGGAGGGTGGCATCCCTGGGCCCTGGTCTTGCCTGATGCTGGGAGCCACCCTGCTGGGTCAGGTTCTGGCCAGCACCCTGAGTGGGCCCGTTTGCCTCTGTTCTGGATGACAGTCACCAGCAATAGTGGGGGAAGCCATAGCCCATGGGGATTGGTTTGGAGTGTTCTTTCTTGCTACCCTTTGGCCTCTGATTCCCTGTTGGAGGGTGTGTGGAACACCTCCTGGGGGTGCGCACGGCTGTCTCAGTAGCCCGTGGAGAAGGGCTTTCATGAGGCACATCTTCAGTCAGAGCTGCAGTGGGGGCCCCATGGGAAACAACAGTAAGATGTTGTCACTGTTCCCACTCAGGGTGGTACTAACGGAGGCCTCAGTGGGGAGCCAGTGGCGTCCTGGTGTGGTGCTATAGGGTAAGCACTGGACTACAAGGTCAGTTTGAACTGCAAGGTTGGTGGTTCAAACCCACCAGCCTCTCCTCAGAAACCCAATACCGGTTGCATGAGTCATAACTGACTCAATGGCACTTAATAACAAAAGGGGAACCAGGTCAAGGAATGCATAAGACAGCTACCTGGCTAACTGATTGGAAGAGATCCACATTTGTGACCATTCTAAAGAGAGGTGGTAAGCATCGAACAATATCTTTTAATATCACATGCAAGTAAAATTTTGCTGAAGATAATTAAAAAACAATTGCACCAGTACATCGGCAGGGAGCTGCCAGATTTAGAACAGGACGTGAGATGAAGGAAATCATTGCTGATGTCAGATGATCTTGCCTGAAAACAGAGACTATCCGAAGGATGTTTACTTTGCTTTATTGATTATGCAAAGACATTTGACTGTGTGGATCATGACAAGTTACAAAGTTGTGATGAATGGCTATTCTAGAACACTTTATTGTGCTCATGAGGACGCCGTCCATAGGTCAAGAGACAGTTGTTCAAACAGAACATAGGGATAGTAAGTGGTTTCCGTCAGGAAAGGTGTGCACCGGGGTTGTGTCTTTTCACCATACTTAGTTAATCTGTACGCTGAGCAAATAACCCGAGAAGCTGGATTATATGGTAAAGAATGTGGTACCAACCTGTGATATGGTACAATCTTGCTTTCTGAAAGCAAAGAGAACTTAAAATCCTTACTGATGAGGATCTAAGATTGCAGCCTTCAGTATGGACTACATTTCAATGTAAAGAAAACAAAAATATTTACAACTGGACCAATAAATAACATCATGGTAAATGGAGAAAAGATTGAAGTTGTCAGAAACTTCATTTTGCTTGCATCCACTATCAATCCTCATGGAAGCAGAAGTCAAGAAATCAAATGATGTGTGGCATTAGGCAAATTTGCTACAAAAGGCCTTTTTAAGGTGTTCAAGAGCAAAGATGTTCGTTTAAGGAGTAAAGTGTGCCTGACCCAAGCCATGCGATTTTCAGTTGAATAAGGAAAACTGTAGACAAATCAATGCCTTTGAATTTTGGTGTTGGAGAAGAATATTAAAAGTATCATGAACAGTCAGAAGAACAAACTAATCTTTGTTGGTAGAAATACAACCAGAATGCTCCTTAGAAGCCAAGATGGCCAGACTTTGTCTCTCGTATTTCGGACATATTATCAGGAGGAACTAGTCTCTGGAGAAGAACCTGTTTGGTAAAGTAGAGGGTCAGGGAAAAAGAGGAAGCCCCCCAATGAGCTGGATTGGCACAGCGGCAGCAGCAATGGGCTCAAGTTGAACAATTATGAGGTTGGTGTAGGACTGAGCACTATTGTACATAGGGTCGCAATGAGTCAGAACCGGCTCGATGGCACCTAACAACAACATGGAGAGCACGGTGACTCCATACAATAAGCACTGGACTTTGAACCACAAGGTCCACAGTCTGTGCCCACCAGTTGCTTCAAGGGATAAGGATGAGGCTTTATGCTCCCTTGAAGATTTAAAGCCTCAGAAACCCTACACAGGGTCGTTATGAGTTGGTATCAACTCCATAGTACTATACATACTCACTAAAAAAAAACTGTACAAAGAAATACACTCAAAACCAAAAGAAAACCCCAAAGGCATTATATAGAAATGAAAATGGACTACAAAAACGGTTCAAGTAGCCCATAGGAAGTCAGGAAAGAGAAAACATCATGGCAGATTAAACATAAAAATATACCAGTTGCTGCTGAGTCAACTCCAGAACCCAACAGCACCCTCTCTGGTGTGTCAGAGCCCAAGTGTGCTCTACAGAGTTGGCAGTGGCTGATTTCTTTAAAAAACACAGATCTCCAGGTCTTTCTTCCAAGGTACTTCTGCGTGGACTCAAACTTCTTTTAGTTAGCTAGCAGCCGAGTGCACCACCTCGGGACTCGAACATGTTTTACTATTTTTGATCATGGAAAAAGTTATCTATGTATTAAAAAGATGGAAACCACATGAGCAAAGTGAACTCTCAGTTTGTTATTCTCAAGTTGCTCATAGGATGCCCTGTGTTACGGAAAAGTCATTTGTCGACAGTTCTGGCTTCTAGGGTCCCACTGGTCAGACGGGGAGGAATCTGCTTCTGATCAGTGTGCAGTCTCCTCAGGGAGTTCTAGCAAAGTACCCCACCCTGGAAGGCTTCCAGCATCAAGCATGTGCTCTCTCAGTTCTGGAGACCCAAGGTCTGAAGTCAGGGTGTCGCCAGGGTTGGCTCCTGCTGGAGACTCAGTTGGAGAATGTGTCCCTGCCTCTCTCGTCACTTCCGGGACCATCTTGGGCATTCCTTAGCTTGTAGCTGCATTGCTCTGGTCTCTGGTTCCCACCTTACCTGACCTTCTTCTCTCTGGGTCTGTGAACCCCAGTCATTGGGTTAGCACCCACCCCATCCACTATAACCCCCATTTGACTTGATTACATCTAAATATGGTCACATTCACAGCTACAGGGGGTAGGGGTAGGAAGCACATTCAATCCTAACACAGAAACAGGTGGCTGGTAATGGGTCTGCCCTGGTGCCAGACACAGCTGCTCTAACCTGTTCTCGTGCTGAGCAGCGAACCAGGATGTAGTTCACTGGTAACACGCTCCCCCTCCACATGTCCCATGTTTGGCCACATGCGTTCTCCATCCTCCCCGCCCCCTTTTTATTTATTTTGGTTGAGGAAATTTACAGCGAAACATACGTGAGTCCAACAGTTTCTACATGTACAGTGTAGTCACATTAACGACATACTCCAGTTGTGTGACCTTCATGATTCTCCCCTTCATTCACATCAACTCACAACTCACGAAGTTTTCTATGTAACTTTCAAGTTAGCTTTGTCACTGTGATGCTGTATTTCTACACAAATACCATAAGCCCACCCACCTTCTTTGTTCATTTGTCAATCATGCCCTTCCCCCTATAAGCATTATGCTGTATTTTCTTACATGTTGCTATACAAAAAAAAAAAAAAATCAGCACAACACGATTATGAAAATACCTGGGTTAGGGGAGGGCATAGTTGGCAAACTAACAGAAGGCTCAATTTGTTTGCCTGAAAATATGGTAGATCTTAAAAGTGCATAATGCTTAAGACAGAAAAAAATTTTTTTTTTTCAAGGCAGAAAATTTTTACTAGTTAAAGGAGCTCTGGTAGTGTTGTTGTTGTTGTTGTTAAGTGCCGTCGAGTCGGTTCCGACCCATAGCGACCCTGTACAGGGTTTCCGAGGGTGTAAATCTTTACGAGAGTAGAAAGCCTCATCTTTCTCCCATGGAGCGGTTGGTAGTTTCGAACCGCTGACCTTAAGGTTTGCAGCCCAATTCGTAACCAGTAGTGGTTACAAATTAGGCTGCGAACCGCAAGGTTCTATGAAGAAAAATGTGGCATCAGGATTGGAGGAAGACTCATTAACAACCTGCAATATGCAGATGATACAACCTTGCTTGCTGAAAGTAAAGAGGACTTAAAATATTTACTGATGAAGATCAAAGAGCACAGCCTTCAGTATGGATTGCATCTCAATGTAAAGAAAACAAACATCCTCACCACTGGACCAATAAACAACATTCTTATCAATGGAGAAAAGATTGAAGTTGTTAAGGACTTCATTCTTCTTGGATCAACTATCAACACTCATGGAAGCAGCAGTCTAGAAATCAAATGATGTATTGCATCAGGCAAATCTGCTGCACAAGACCTTTTTAAAGTGTTGAAGAGCAAAGACGTCAGCTTGAGGACTAACGTGCGCCTGACTCAAGCCATGGTATTTTCAGTAACCTCAAATGCATGTGAAAGCTGGACAGTGAATAAGGAAGACCATAGAAGAATTGATGCTTTTGAGTTATGGTGTTGGAGGAGAATACTAAAAGTGCCATGGGCTGCCAAAAGAACCAATAGATCCATTTTGGAAGAAGTGCAGCCAGAATGCTCCTTGGAGGCCAAGATGACCAAACTTCGTCTCTCATACTTTGGACATATTATCAGGAGGGACCAATCGCTAGAGAAAGATATCATGTTTGGTAGGGTGGAGGGTCAGAGAAAAAGAGGAAGACCCCCAACAAGATGGACTGGGCAAGTGGCAGACCAGGCAGTGTTTTGTTCTGCCGTGCGGAAGTTTGCTATGAGTTGGTACCAACTCGATAGTACCTAACAACAACAATCCCCCATTTTTGGTCAAGATGGGAGCTGGGCACCATCCAGTATTTCTGGTCTCATGGCAAAGGAGGCAGTTAGTTGTTCATGGAGGCATGAAGGTTACATGCATTTTTCATGCCCACCTGTTCGGAGGTCTCCAAACATAACACCTGGCAATAAGTAAGGCCCATCTTGGACAATGAGGGGCTACAGTTACTGCCTGCTGCCTGCTGAGCTTGCAGCAAACTGAGAAGTTGGTGTGTGGAGGGCATGGCAAGTCATTACAGTGAGGACTTGTTTGGCTGTTCTTTAACACCTTCCACTATAAGGCCGGGTCTCCTGTGTCACCCTTTACTGGAGACCTATAAGGACCATGGGCAGTGTTGGCTCCCCCAGTGAGGAAGGAAAGCTGGGGCTCACTTGTGTTTACTCATCTGCAGTGACCCCTGTGACATGTTCTCACCACAGCAAAGGTTTTGCTCTTTGGCCTGGCTGGCGTCTGCCTCTCTCCCAGCCCCACAGCCCCGTCCCACAAAATCAAAGTCTCCTTCTGCATTTTCAGTTCCTGACAGGGACCGAGAGCCCAGGAAATCAGGTAAACACAGGCCTCTTTGTGCTTACTTACTAAGCACTAGAGAGCAGTTTCAGATGTGGTGAAAACATGAAACTGTTCACTGCAGGTTAGTAATAAGCACAAGTAAACCCGTGCCTACCTGGTGTGTGGGTCATCAGCCCCTGAACAGGAGATTTCGTGCTCACTGTATGGGGCGGGTATGGAGAATCCATTGGCTGGTGTTTTTCTGTTGGAGTCTGTTTATATTTAGGGTTTTAGTTTGGTTAGGAGGAGAGAGAGGCCAGCTAAGCTGGGCTGCTGGGCTGGGGTCTATTTTTGGAAAGGGCACTATTTTTAAAACCATCAGCATCCAGCCTGAGTACTGTACTGACCCGACGTCCTCCCGAGATTGTGTTAGGAAGGGATCTGATGCTCAGGACCCCAATCAGGAAACATTCCATGTCCCACCCCCCACGTCCTGTGGACTTCCTGGGTGGCCACTATTGTCCAAGAATCTCCAGTATCAGTTCCTGGCACGTCTGATGCTGTTAGGCGGCAATGTGCCCATTGTCCCAGCATGCAGCAGGGATCAGGAGGGCGTTTGGACCTTGCCGAAGGTCACCGGAAGGCAGCTGAAGGGAGAGGCAAACAGCATTATGGGAACAGGGCTGACAGCGGCCTGCCTCTCCGGGATCAGATTGCCACGCCCTGCTACCACTGCAGCTGTTGGAACCACCACCCTGTCCTTGTGCTCTTTTGTGTGTCTGAGGGAAAAAACTGGACTCGTAGTGGTTACGAATTGGGCTGCGAATCGCAATGTCAGCAGTTCAAAACTACCAGCTGCTCCACGGGAGAAAGATGGGGCGTTCTGCTCCCGTAAAGATTAAAAGCCTCGGAAACCCTGTGCAGGGTCGCTATGAGTCGGAACCAACTCCACGGCACATAACAACTTTATACCTTTAGAGACTTGATAGAACCAGGGTGTCAAAGAAGCAGCGACCCCTCGCTGTCCTCAGAGAGCCTCTGAGGAGGTGGGCTTGGTGGCGCTGAATCTGCCATGGTGGCCTGCCGGGCCAGAGGAGGCACTGGACAGCGTTTGTTGTGGGCTTTGGCTATGCCTGCGCTCAGACCCTCAGCAGGAGAGGTGGGGGGACATGTGTGGCCGAGCCCAGTGTTTCCCCAGCTGCCAGGATTCTGAGGGAGGGGTGTGCATAACCCCTCTCCCCTGAGCTCTGGTTTTTTTCAACACAGGCCCAAACTTCAGGGTCTTTTGGGCAGTGCTGACCAGCATACAGGATCAGCCGTACATCTCGTGCCAGTGGTTTGCCACATGTCACAGATTGAATTGTTACCCCCAAATACGTGTCAGCTTGGCGAAGTCACGATATTCCTTGTTTTGTGGTCAGATTAATTATCCTCCCGTTTCTGATGTGTTACAAATTCTAACCTCTGCCTGTGGTTAATGAGGCAGGATTAGGGGTCACAGTTCTGAGGTGATGTGAGGGGCTGTCCTTCCGGCCTCACTTTTTATTTGACAAGAGATGAAAGGAGAGAGAAACAAGCAGAAAGAGCGGAATCTCAAAACACCAAGAAAGAAGAGCTGCGTGATTATAGAGTGTCCATGCATGGAGAAATTCCTAGACCTGGGGGAAGATTGGTTCCGAGACGCATGATGATCTCCAAGAGATGCCAAGCCCACCCATTCTGAGAGGAGACGAGGACCTTTCTCAGAGCCCACAAAGAGAGAAGGGCTTCCTCTTCTAGCCTCCTAAACAGGGAATGAGTACATTTCTGTTTGTCAAAGCCGCGCTGGTATTCCTGTCACTGCCGCTGCTCCAGACAACAAAGACACCGTGCCTTGGACACCTGGTGGCTTACATCGGAGTCGGGGAAGAGTATTTACACCATGGAAATAGGTTGGCCCTGGCAGTTTGGGGCCTGCCACTGTGAGGGTGGGAGGTGAGGGCACCGTGCTGTACCCTAGACAAAAAAGCCCAGAGTCTGAGGGAAGCAGTGAGGCCTGTTGGGTCATGGTGGGGAGCGCTAAGCCAGACTTTTTGCTGGACTTCCGAGGCACCTTGCCCACCTCCCCAACTCAGGCCTCCACTTCCAGAAGAGCTGGTATCCCCAGACTGAATGCGCTCAACAGCCTGGCTCCAGAAGAGAGGGTGTGGACCGCGTTAGACTGTGTCCATCCTGTTGTTCTCAGCCTTCCTCAGCCAGAGCAGGGCAGGTAAACACGTGCCACAGAGGGGATGCTGCTCATGACTGCCCAGAGACCAGGTTCAAATCCCCGCCCCATCTTATTGCTCAGGTGCCTCTGGCCACCCCCCTCAACCCTCCACTTATATCTGGGGACAGAGAATAGAATAGAAAACCCAAGGAGATTTCTTGGCATACAGTCTGGCACATAACAAGATACTTGTAAATCATAGTTATTATTATTAACAATAATGCCGTGTGGTATGTCTTCAGTCACCAGATGAACACAGAGCAACATTCTAGCTCGACAGAGACGAGACTGCTGGTTAATACCACAGGTTGACCTCAGTGACTGGCTGGTGACAATCATTCACGTCCTCAGTCACACACACATGCCCACACACCAGTGCACATTCATACACACCAGTGCACACACGGGCACGCCTAGCTGCTCGCTGTGACGCCGCTAGTGTGCAGTTTTAATAGCTATGCTTGAGTCTCTGGCTCCAACTTCCCTTTCTTGAAATTATGATCATTGTAGAATAACATACTGCCATTCTCAACACCCCAGAACTGAGAGGAACTTGGGACGGGGTTAATGAAAAGCAGACTCCAAGAGAGCCAATGGCAGGGCCAACTGGTTAGCGGCCAGTGTACCTGTTTCCAAAGCAGGTCTGGCAAACCCAGGTGTGACCCGCCAAGTCCTTCCCCACTGACCAGGACAGCTGAGTGTCCACCACTTAGAGGGAACAGCAAGCAGTGTTCCAGGTGTGACTGAATGGCCCGCAGCTGAGGACCCAGGGCTCTTACAAAATTGGGATTTTTTTTTCTTCTCTCTGTGTTTTTTGTGGTTTTGCAGATGTAGGTCTTTGGCTTGTTTCTATAGGCCAGCTTGCACAGATCCCCTGGGGGGCAGTCAGCACGCCTACTTCTGGGGAACTGCAGCAGGCCCCTACCCCCAGCCCTCCTAGGCCAGCGGGTGTGGCAACTCTGAAGGCAGAGCTGGAGAAGTGTGTTTCCAAAGCAAATGGAAACAGCAAACAGGAATGAGTCTGCTCTTAGGCTCCAACATAGACCTGCTGAGGCTGGCCTCCTCCCCCAGACAGGACCCTGCTGGGCTGGACAGAGCCCCAGGCAGCCCCCTGCCCTCACAGCATACAGTCTGCACAGGGAAGTGTCCCCCACATTACTGCCCCAGTGGGAAGCCTGCTCTGAAGTTGCTCATCACTGATGCTTCATCTCGTCTTTCTTCTTAGTTTATACTGAGGTATAGCACCCTGTAAAGTGCGTTACTCTTCAGTATATGGGGTGGTGACACTTTACACCTGTCTACACCAGTGTAAGGAGCCCTGATAGCCTAGTGCATTATAAGCTGGCCTGCTAACTGCAAGGTCAGAAGTTCGAATCTATCAGTCACTCCACAGGAGAAAAGAGGAGGTTTTCTGGTCCTGTAAAGATTTATAGCCTTGGAACCCCTATGCAGGGTTGCTATGAGTCAGAACCAACTTAGTGTAACCACCACCCAGATCAAGAGATGGAAAGAATCCCAGCAGGCTCCCTCAGGCCCCCTCCCCCATGCTAGTGACTGTTCTGTCTTCCAGCTCAGAGATGAGCATGGCTGCTCGGATCTGGTCTTCACAGCTGAGGAGCATCCTCTTGGGAGAACAGTAGTTCAGTGTAGATTTTATGTCTAACTGGCAGGTCTGACTTCCAGGATGACTCTCGGGATTCCTAACACTGCTCTACCTTGTCTGCCTGCCCTCCCCTGAACCCTGAGACTGGAGAAGGGCCTGTTCCTGCCACCCATGGACTCACCGTGTCCCCACTAGATCCCACTGTGTCAGTCTTGAACACCACCATGACCGGGGCCCAGCACTTTAAATTGAGTCCATTCGGTTTGCTTCAAGGATGGCAGTGGTGGCTTAATGGCACAATTCTCACCTTCCATGTGGGAGACCCGGGTTCTGGTCCCAACCAATGTGCCTCATGTGCCGTTAGCCATTGCCCATTTGCCAGTGGAGATTTGCATGTTGCTGTGAAGCTGAACAAGTTTCTGTAGCGCCCCCAAACTAAGAGGCCAGGAAGAAAGGCCTGGTGATCTACACCCAACAATCAGCCACTGAAAACTGATTACAAAGGTCTGGTTCTGCTGTGCATGAGTCCCATGAGTCAGGGGCCAACCAGAAGGCCGCTAGCAGGTACCACAACCATCTGCTTCAAGGCAGCTAGCACTTGTCGTAAGGGGCGATTGTGAGCCTGGCTTGGGGCCAGTCCAGTTCCTGCTGTGGTGTTGTTAAGTACCGTGGAGTTAGTTCCGACTCATATAGCGACCCTACACAGGGTTTCCAAGGCTATAAATCTTTACGGGAACAGACCGCCTCATCTTTCTCCCGCAGAACTGCTGGTAGTTTCGAACTGCCAACCTTGAGGTTAGCAGCCCGATTTGTAATCACTACGCTACCAGAGCTCCTTAGTTGCTGCTTTAGGAACTGAGAAATCAGAGGTGTTAGCCTATAAACAGCCAGGCTTTCAAATTTATTTCAATTGAATATATAATTCATATACCATACAAGTGATTACGAGTCAGGCTGCTAATCCCACTGTCAGCAGTTCGAAACTACCAGCTGTTCCGTAAGAGAAAGATGGACTTTCTGCTCCTGTAAAGATTTACAGCCTCAGAAACCCTATGCAGGGTTGCTGTGAGTCAGAACCAACTCCACCACACATAACCAACCAACAAAAACCAATACCATGAAACATGAAATCCAATTTTTGGGATAAACATAAAAAAGTCACTCAAACACCACCACTTTCTAATTCCAGAATATTGTTATCCCCTTAAAAAGAAGTCTCATCACGCTTACCTGCTGCCCCTCTGTTCCCCCACGCTGCCCAGCCATGCTGTTGTTAGGGATCATCAGTCAGCTCTCATTCCTGATGATGCTGTATCCTTCAGAACCATGGCAGCAATGACTGATCACTGCCAGCCATCAGCATTCCCTGGTCGGCTTCCTGTCTCCATGGATTTGCCTGTTGTGATGCTTTGCATAAGTGGAGGCATACAACATGTGGTCTTTCACGCAGTGTGGTAATGGTGTCCAGGTTCATCCTGTGGTAGCGTGACAGGAACTTCATTTCTCTTGATGGTTGAGTGACATGGCAGTGTGTGGATGGGCCACATTTTTGTCTGCATTCATCTATCCATGGGCATCTGAGTGGTTTCTCCCTGCTGGCCACTGTGAGCAGTGTTGCCTTCAACATCCACGTCCAAGTGTGGTGTCGTCAGCTGTCCTCATCGTTCTCAGGCTTGTACACAGGAGTGGAATTACCACATCATCTGTGGGTCCCATGGTGACTCTGTGTCTAGTTGTTTGAGGAACTATGAGACTGTCTTCCAAGAAACTGCATGGATGAGCTGCTGTATCGAGACAAGAGGGATGCTGGGTAACCCAGAGGCGCAGGTCACTCAGACAGACATAGAACTCCAAAAGCCCACTGCCTTCGAGTCGGTTCTGACTCACAGTGGCCCTATAGGGCAGACTAGAACCACCCATGGGGTTTCTGAGACTGGAAATCCCTACAGCAGACAGCCTCGTCGTTCGTCCAAGAGCAGCCAGTGGGTTTGAACCACTGACCTTGTGATTTACAACCCACCGCTTCACCTTCTGCACCATCAGGGCATACTGTAGACCTTTTTCAGATAATGTAGCAATAAGAACTCTAGGAAGTGCTATCTCATCATTATATTTCCAGCAGTAATTGTCAGGGTCACAGTTTGACATTTGTTCCCCTGAACTCAAAACAAGCAAGGGCTTGGAGAGCAGTGTCTATCTGGAACTCGGAGCACCAGTACCGACCCAGACCCCTGCCCTCATTACCCATGGGTTCATCTCAGGCAGCGTGGGGTGGGGGGTACCTGAAACCTGCACACCAGGAAGATGGCTGTCTCCAATCCATGGCTCCGTATACCTGCGACCCAGGGAGACTATGTGTCAACCTTAGGGCAGGGCCTCTATTCCATAGGGACCATGTGGGGAGGTGGGGGCTGGGCCGCTGCACCTGGCACCACACAAGTGACAGCCCCCCGCCAGCCCATCGTCTATAGGATGCCTGTGTCTGTGTGTGCACATGTTCAATCTGCATGATGAGCAGATGAGACCACCTGCCAAAATATTTATTGCCACACGGAAGAGTAAATTGTTTTTGATATATGGCTCGCGACATATAGCTAAACCAAACAACAAAACAGCGCAGTGGGTACCCGGTTACTGTAAAGCAGGAGGCGGAGCATTTCCAACAGTGAGCTCATCTCCCCGCTCCCCCTCCACCCCCACCAGGGTTGCTGAGCTGGGAGCTCTAAACCAGTAAACCAATTGCCAATCAAGTTTATTTTGACTCCCATGTGTGTCAGAGTTGTTCCATGTGTGTCAGAGTTGTTGTTGTTAAGTGCCGTCGAGTCGGTTCCGACCCACAGCAACCCTGAACAGGATTTCCGAAGCTGTAAATCTTTACGGGAGCAGAAAGCTTCATCTTTCTTCTGCAGAGCAGCTGGTAGTTTCGAACTGCTGACCTTGCGGTTCACAGCCCGATTCGTAACCACTACGCTACCAGAGCACCTTGTATGTCAGAGTAGAACAGCTTTTTCAATGGCTGATATTCTTGGAAGTGGAATGCCTGGACTTTTCTTCCAAGGCTCATCTGAGTGGACTCCAACCTCTGATCTTTCAGTTATCAGCTGAGCAGCACATTAACTGGAACTTCACATTCATAGAGCTTGGCTCAGGAGGCTTATCCTGACTTTACCTCACCTTGGTCTATTGTGTGCAGATGGCTGAAGCTTTGTGGCCCCCAAGCCCTGACCATAGCCGGGGAAGGGACGGGCTGGAGGAGAAGTGAGCCTCTGAGTTGGGCAGGGAGGTGGGAAGGGAGATTTACAGGGCAGAAGCAAGAGGAGAAGGGCTTGCAGACAGAGCGAGAATGAGGAAGCATGGTTCAAAGAGCCTCAAGTTCTGGGTGTAGCAAATAGTGAAAGCATTTTGCTGCTAACTGTAAGCAAGTCCACCCAGAGGTACCTTGGAAGAAGGACCTGGTGACCTACTTCTGAAAAGTCAGCCACAGAAACGCTACAGATCACAGTTTTACTCTGACACACATGAGGTCATCGGGAGTGGGAGCCAACTTGATGGCAGTTGGCTGGTTGGGTGGCCAGATGGTTGATTGGTTAGTTGGTTGATTGATTGGTTGGCTGGTCAGTGGGTCCGTCAGTTGGTTGAATGGCTGATCGCTTGGTCGGTCATTCTGTCAATTAGAACTTTTCTTGCTTCAGACCCTTGGTTCCTTCTCATGGCACTTGCTTCCTGCCTCACGTGACCACACTTCCTGCCTGCCTGCCTTCAGCTCGGCCTCCCTGCGCTACCCCAGGGCCTCTGCTCTGGCTGCTTCCTCTCTGGGGATGCAGGGCTCTTCTCCAGAGAATCCCTTCCTAGCCCCCTCCCTCCTCGAGCTTCCCAGAATGTATCCACATCTGACTTTCTGGACTTTTCTGTCTGTCCTGTAAGGCACATGTGAGGGCAGAGATTGTTTTTCCTCTTTGCTGTGAATGCTTATGCTCTGTGGTGGTTCCTCACAGAAGAAAAAGCCTGGTGCTATGTTTCTGTAGAGATTTATAATCCCATTACCATCAGCTGGTTTTGACTCACAGTAACCCTATGGGTCAGACTAGAACTGTTACCCCATAGGGTTTCCCAGGCTGGAATCTTTACAGGGAGTCCTGGTGTGGCGCTGAGCACTAAGTACTGGACCGCAAGGTCTGTGGTTCAGACTCACCAAGCGTTCTCGGAAACCCTAGACTGGGCCTCTATGAGTCACAGCTGACTGGCGGGCACTTAACAACAAAACCATCCTTATAGAACAACCATCTTTATAGAAGCAGACTGCTACATCTTTCTCCCATGGAGTGGCTGGTGGGTTTGAACCACCATTTTCTGTTAGCAGACAAGGGCTTAACCGCTGTGCCACCAGGGTTCCTTCCATAAAGATTACAGCCAAGAAAACCCTATTGGACAGCTCTGCTTGTACCACAAGGCAGCCGACTCCAGGGCCAGGGGTTTTGGTTTGTTTGGCACTTTGTTGTTGCTTACTCTTGGCATCTAGGACCAGGCCCCAAGCCAGAAAACACTAAGACGGCTTTATTTTACCTCCTGTGCCCCTCTGTGCGCCCCCCTTTCCCCCACCTGTCCACTCCTGAGCACCCTCTATCCATCTTCCCTCATCCCCCTTGTTTCAAAGGCGACCCCAACCCTGGCCTTCCGTAGCTGCATGTGGAATGGGGAGAGAAATCGGTCCTTCCCTTGGGTATGTGAGGAAGGGGCCTGCTCTGGATGGCGGGGCCATAGGGTGGGCTTTGCCAGACTGAGGAGCTCCGGGCAGGGCGGGGGGTGGGGGGTGGGGAATGCAGCTGCAGGCAGCCTATTGGTCTCTCCAGGAAGTCCCCACCAGCACTGTCTGCGGTCGGGCAGCGCTCAGTGTCATAACTGTCAGCTCCCAGTGAAAGTGTGGGTCCTAACTAGGTGACTCATTTCTACCTGGCTGAAGCACCCGGCTGGGCACTGATGATTAGCTGTGGAGGAGACCTCATGTAGGGCAGACGTGTGTGTGGCTGTAGCTCGAAAACCTGGCTGGACAGGCTGAGAATGCAGCTTTCCCAGAAATGTATTTGAAGAAAAACCTGTAAGACCTGGAGCTACACAAGGCACTAGTGTGAGGTGTGAGGAAATGTCAGGGGACGAATGTGGACGGGGGTGTCCTCATGCATTGGAGACATGGGTAAGAGCTCTCCCAGGCCCCCACATAAAGCTTCATCCTTCCAGTGTCTACGGGACAGGGTCTCAGGTCCCTGTCCTACCGCAGGTCTGTCCTCCCCCACCTGCCCTGCGCCCTGCCTGGATGGCAGCAGAGTCTCCATCTGCCATTGTCACTGTGACTTGGCCACATGGACATCTCCGGTCAGTACCTGTCCCAGACATCCAACCACCCTGTAAGCCGTCAGAGCAGGTATTGCTTTGGCATATCAGTAAGCAGGGACGTTAATTATGTCTCTGGGAACACCTGTAGGGAGCCCTGGTGGTACAGCAGTGAAGTGCTCACCTGCTCACTGAAAACTTGGCAGCTCCACCCACCCAGTGGCACCATGGGAAAAAGCTCTGGTGATCTGTAAAGATTTACAACCTCGGAAACCCTATGGGCAGCTGCGCTCTGTCACATGGGGCCGCTGTGACGCAGAATCACCTCGACACCTCACAACAGCCTCACAGACTTCGCATGTGTCATGGTGGCTCTGAATTGTCACCCTAGAAATGGGGAAACGGAGGCTGAGAGGTTCCATGGCTGCCCAGATCTGAGGAGGGCAGTGATGATCATGCAGGGTGGGCCCCCTCTGGTCCTGACCCCCATGTCTGCACCCCGAGGTCCAGCCAGACTGGATTGGCCTGTCCCCTGCTTCCAGCTGCCGGCCTCCGGCTCCCAGCCCACCCATGCAGCCTTGCCCCCCACCTAACCTTTCTTTTAAAGCAAGACGGCCCTTGGAATGAGCCCACCCTGAGGTTTTATTGATCCAAAGAGAAAACTTAATTAGTTTCATAAACTGTCACTCTTGACACTCTCCAGAGGACCTCACCCCAGTTTTCAGGGGCCCCATCAGGGAGAGGGGGAGCCCAAGGCCATGAGGCAAGGCTGCTTTCTGAATCTGCAATTGTACTCATCTGCAGACGGATGCTGGGTGGTCAGCAGGCCCTGCCGGGCTCACTGTCCTCACCTCGCACAGTGCACCCACCTGCCCTGTCCTGTCATGGATTTCTCCCCCATCACATACACAGCACACACAAGCACGCAGAGAGACATCAGACATGCACATGCACACACACACAGACATCAGACCTGTATGCTTACACACATATGCACCCCCACACACACGCATGAACACCCCCTACTACACACACATAAACACCTCCACCACACATGCACACAGACTTACATGCCCACACCTACATGTATACCCCACCACATAAGCACACATGCAAACGTTTGTGCGGTCACACATATGCACATAGAGACATACATATGTACACACACATGCACACACACACAGACATGCCTGTACACACATATGTACACACAGACAGCCCCTGTGGTTGTTCCAGATTATTCCAGACATCATCAGCGTGCTGGAGACTTCGGCAGGACTTCCAGCCCTGTGGTAACTAACTGCAGCTGTAGCTCTCTGGGGAGGGGTGTTGGACCCCAAAGTTCCCACCACATCTGTTCACAAAACCCTTTCTCTGAGGAGGATCTCCTGGGCAGAGGCTCTGTCCAGGCCCTCCACCACAGGAACTGGCTAGTGTGAGCTACGCCTGCCTTTGAATTCAAATGTACCTGGAAAGGTAGCATCATGTTGCTGAATGCCCACCAGGTTTCCTGAGCGCCATTCCCAAGACACTGCTGACGGGAAGTCACACCTCGAACCTATTGACTTCAACTTGTAGAGGGAGCCAGGAAGGAGGCCGGGTTACACTGTAGAATTGCAAGATGTGACTGCTCCCCAGTTATGGCCACGTTCCTGCCAATCGGCACACTGGGGCCCATGTGTTCTGTGATGAGGATTCGCAGAATGAACCGTGTTGGGTATGTGTCTCCTTGTGTGAGGTTTTCTCTAGGATAATCCGCCCCCGCAGCTTGCTGGTAATCATGTCACCTTGAGGGGATTGTTCCATATGCTATGACCAGGTCTGTCCCCAATAGGTCTGAGTTTGGACCAAGGAATCATTCCTCTTTTTCAATAGGTACCCCAAATGCCTCCTGCAATCTGGGAAATGCAGCTGCCCCCTACGCCTGGCAGAAGCGGAAAAGCTGCCTCCCAGCAAAGGAGCCTCCTTTATAGTTGTTGTTGTTGTTAAGTGCCATCGAGTCGGTTCCGACCCATAGCGACCCTGTACAGGGTTTCCGAGGGTATAAATCTTTAGGGGAGCAGAAAGCCTCATCTTTCTCCCGTGGAGCGGCTGGTAGTTTTGAACCTCTGACCTTAAGGTTCACAGCCCGATTCGTAACCACTACGCATTGGGTGCCATCAAGTTGATTCCCACTCACAAGAATCGACTTATAGCAGCCCCATGTGACAGAGTAGAACTGCCACATAGAGCACCTAAGCTGTCGTCTTCATGGGAGCAAATCTCTAGGCTGCTGGCTAGGTTTGAACCTCTGACCTTTTCTTGAACAGCTGAGCACTTAACTGTTGTACCACCAGGGCTTGCTTGTTCTTGTTAGAAAACCATGAGTTGGTTTTGACTCATAGCAACCCCACGCACAACAGGACAAACCACTGCTCAGTCCTCACCATCCTCACAATTGTTACGTTTGATGCCATTGCTGCTGACACTGTGTCCGTCCGACTCATTGGGGGTCTTCCTCTTTTTCACTGACCCTCCTCTTGACCAAGAATGAAGTCCTTCTCCAGGAACTCGTCCCTCCTGATAACACGTCTAAGTATGAAAGAAAGAAGACGTCTTGCCATCCTAGATTCTAAGGAGCAATGTGGTTCTCTTTACTAGTCAGATTTTGCTAATTGCTAGTTAATTAGATCTCTCTAAAGTGAATGGTGCTGTTGGATAATGCGCTGGACCGCAAGGTCAGTTTGAACGACAAGGTCGGCAGTTCAAACCCACCAGTCACTTCTCAAAATTTATGAGTCAGAACCAAATCTATGGCACTTCACAACAACAACAAAGTGAATGTGCTCATTTCTACCCCCTCCAGCAATGGAAAAGAACCTCACTTTCCCATCTCCTTGCCATTGTTGGGGTCTTAAGACTTTTAAGCCTTTCCTAATCTAAGCATCAAAAGAAGATGGCAGGAATACACAGAGTCACTGTACCAAAAACCATGTCAAGAGGTAGCATAGGATCAAGAGCCAGCGGTACTGAAGGAAGAAGTCCAAGGTGCACTGAAGGCATTGATGGAATACAAATGGAAATCTTTCAACAAACTGATGCAGTACTGGAGGCACTCACTCATCTAGGCAAAGACATTTGGAAGCCAGCTACCTTCCAAATAACAGAATATATCCATATCTGTGTTCATTCCAAAGAGAGGGGACCCAAGGGGATGTGGCAATCATCAGACAATATTAATATCACATGTATGTAAAATTATGCTAAAGATAATGCAAAAACAGCTGCAACAGAACATTGACAGGGAACTACCAGATGTTCCAGCTGGATTCAGAGGAGGAAATAGAATGAGGGATATCATTGCTGATATCAGATGGCTCTTAGCTAAAAGCAGGGAATACCAGAAAGATGTTTACCTGTGCTTCATTGACTATGCAAAGACTTTTGACTGTGGATCATGACAAGCTACGGGCAGAACTGTGGAGAATGAGTATTCCAGAACACTTCATTGTACTTACAAGTAGCCTGTGCATACACCAAGAGGCAGTTGTTCAAACAGAACAAGGGCCACTGAAAGGTTTAAAATCAGGAAAGGTATGCACCAGGGTTGTATTCTTTCACCATGCTTATTCAATCTGTATGCTGAACAAATAATCAGGGAAACTGGATTATATGAAGACGAGTGTGGCATCAGGATTGGAGGAAGACTCATTAACAACCTGCAATATGTACATGATACAACAACATGGCTTGCTGAAAGCAAAGAGGATTTAAAATGCTTACTGATGAAGACCAAAGACCTTCAGTATGGATTGCATCTCAAATGTAAAGAAAACAAAAATCCTCACCGCTGGACCAATAAATAACATCATGATAAACGGAGAAAAAATTGAAGTTGTCAAAGACTTCATTTTGCTTAGATCCACCATCAATACTCATGGAAGCAGCAGTCAGGAAATCAAATGATATATTGCATTAGTCAAATAAATCAAATGATATATATGTACAAGACCTCTGTAAAGTGTTCAAGAGCAAAGATGTCAGTGTGAAGACTAAAGTGCACCTGACCCAAGCCATGGTGTTTTCAATAACCTCATATGCATGTGAAAGTTGGACAATGGATAAGGAAGACTAGAAGAATTGATGATTTTGAGTTAATGATATTACAAAAGAGTGTTAAAGGTACCGTGGACTGCCAGAAGAACAAACAAATCTGTGTTGGAAGAAGTACAACCAGAATACTTTTAGAAGTCAGAATGGTGAGACTTCGTCTCTCATTCTTCAGACATATTATCAGGAGGGACCAGTCCCTGGAAAAGGGCATCATGCTTGGTAAAATGAAGAGTCAGAAAAAAAGAGGGAGACCCCCAATGAGACTGACTGGCACAGCAGTAGCAGCAATAGGTTCAAGTTCAAGCTTAGGAGCAGTTGTGAGGTTGGCACAGACTGGGCGGTGCTTCGTTCTATTGTACACAGGATTTCTATGGGTTGGAAATGACTTCACAGCACCTAACAACAATCTCAGGGGGAGCCCTGCTGTGATAAGCACTGGACTGGTAAACACAAGGTCAGCATTGAAACCCACCAGCTTGTCTCGGAAACCCTATCCAGGATTCCTATGAGTCACTATGATCCAATGGCACACAACAACAACAACAACACAATACAAGAGGCATGTAATTACTTCTCATTTTAATCTCATGTGCATTCCCTAGATTACTGGTGTGGCTGGACACTCTTCAAAAGACTTTAGTTACCATTTGAGTCTTCTTTTTGTGAATTACTGATTCATATTACTTTACTACAAGGAGCTCTGATAGCGTAGTGGTTACGAATGGGGCTGCGAACCTTAAGGTCAG
>NW_006408623.1:1961782-1990617 GCF_000296735.1 Chrysochloris asiatica
CCCTCACTTCCCCTTATCAGTGATGAACGTGGTCACCAATCAGAGCATGTATTCCCATTGAGTCTTAGTCTTGATAGAGGGTTTGCCCTGAGGGGACCCGACCACTTGCCTTGATGTCTCCTGGGCGAGCAACTTGCTTGTTCTTGTAGTAATCAGTTGGATTGCCTATATTGTTTTATATTTTTTCCTTTCAGTCTTTCTTTCAAGAAGTATCTTATATTTTTCTAGCCACTCCAGGCTGGTCTGCTTGTCCTTTCAAGTGGAAATTTCCCACCTCAGAAGGTTCTGGGTGCAGTTCAGGATTCCACCTGTGGTCTTATGTAATGCAGAGGCTCCTCAGGAAGTTTCCTTCACTGGGCACGTTGTAGCCGCATTTTAGGTATTCCAATCAGTTATAGGCAGAAGACGGACTTACAAGCTTTCTATGGTGATATTTCTGGCTATTCCTTTCTCTCCCCCTCAGGTGGTAACAATTCTTTCTTTATACATGCTTGAAACTACTCCTTTGTCAGTTGTATGTGCTTGCAAATGTCTGTGGTTTCTCTTTTATTTATGGTTTCTTAGTGAATGACAGTTTTAAATTAATATAATCAGCTGTATCAGTCATTTCCATTATGGTTTATACACTTGTCTATCTTGTCTAAGACATCCTCCCCTCCAGAAGTTTCAGAGTTCTGCTTTGCACAGATTCCTACTTGAGTTCGATTCACATGCATGGTGTGAGGTAGGGATTTGATTGGATTTTCTATATAGATGTCCAGTTGTGCCAACACAGTATGTTAACCATTCACCTCACTGATTGGTAATGCCACCTCTGGCTTGGGTCAGCATTCCCTAGTTGCTCAGATTCGTTTCTGTGAACCAAACATTTGAGTGACTTTTCCCTAGCAGAGCTCAAGGGTGATGTGCTGAAGCTCCTAGGGGGTGAAACAGGCATGTTCTGAAGGACCTGACCCTTCCCACTTTCATCCTAGCAGCTGTTCCAGATATTGTCCTCTGCCTGAACAAGGGGTCGAGGGAGAAGAAACTGGGGAAGACAGCTTGGTTAGTCACTCCCTCTTTAGGGGTGAGGCTGGTCAAGAGAAAGACCTGGAATGCCCCCTAGTGTTTCCTCACTTTTACAGGGGAGCATAGGGTCAGGGGCATAGCCCAGCTGCAGTGCGATCCAGTGTGGACCCTGGTCAGTTACAATGAGCGTGAGGCTCTGCTGGCTTTGAGGAGAGAGCTAAACTCAGCCCAGAATGGTAAGGACCAGACACAGTGCTAAGCCAAGGATAGAGTTTGCCTAGTGAGACATTTAGCCAGTGATGTCTGTGAAGGTCCAGGAAGGCTTCATGGAGGAAGTGGTACTTTAGCTGAGTCCTAAAGGAAAAGTAAGCTCACTGGGGGACAGAGAGACTTTCCAGTAGAGGAACCGACACACACAGAGGCCTCCCCTGTCCATAGTGCCTTTTGTTATTGTTAGTGGGCAGAGTGTTGGTTCCCAGTCATGGCTATCTTATGCACTTTGATAGCTTTGAGTCCATTGTTGTGGCTACTGTACCAGTCCATGTCTTAGATGGTCTCTCTCCTTGGTGCTGACCCTCCACTTTCCCAACCAGGATGCACTTTGCTAAAGACTGGTCTTTCTTGATGCTGTGTTTAAAGTGAACAAGCCAAAGTCTCACCATCCCCTCCTCTAAGGAGCCTTCTTGTATCTCTTCTCAGAGGCTTTGGTGTGCCCTCTGGCAGTCTGTGGTGTAGTCAGCAGAGTTTGCCGGCACCACAGTTGCGAAGTTTGTTTTCCTTCTGGCTTCCTTTTTCGTTGTCCCGCTCTTGCACACATACAAAGCAACTGAAATAAATGTTGCAGGAAAGGTCAGGCGCACTTTAGCCCTCAGAGTGACATCTTTGCTTTTTAAGTATTTATTTCAATGAGTCAAAATTTTATGAACTAAAGGATGCTGATTTAAATAGCCCCTCCCCTAATCCATAGTAATTAGGTTTTAGTGTTATCTTGAAAATTGCCCTGCTGTGATCTGTGAATACAGGCTAATTTATCTGTTGGTATACAAATCATAGATGCATGGTGTGGCACTGTAGGAGCAGCATGTGGCCATAAGGTTGGCAGTTCAAGCCCACCAGCTGCTCCTCAGAAACCCTAGATTGGGCTGCTATGAGTCAGAATGAACTCAGTGGCACTTAACAATAACAAGAATCTTTGTCTCATGGAATTGGTTTTAACTGAGAGTTACTTGGGGTCTATCAAGTACAAGTGACGTACTTGAAATGTAACTGGCAACTACTCTCTGGCTGGGGCAGGAAGAGCTCAGATTTGTATTGCCTGCCACTTCCCGTCGTATAAATACCTCCTCCATGGCTGATCCCGAGCCACCAATACGATTTCATGAAACATGGAGTTGGCAGAACAGCTAACAAGGTCTCTGAAGTGACTCGGTGGCACCCACTCCCATATTCTCTGAGAACAAATGGCTCACCCTTAATGAACTGCCACATCCTCTTGCCACTATCTGGTAACGTAGTGGTTACGAGCCTGCCTGCGCTTAGAAACTACCAGCTGTTGGAGAAAGATGATGAGGTTTTCTAGTCCCATGTGATTCAGAACCAACTTCACGGCACACCGACCACCACCACTAGCCTCATTCCAGAGGGATACCAAGAGTCCAGGTGTGGTGCCATGGGATAAGCACTCAAACTCAAGGTCAGTTTGAACCTCAAGGTCAGAGGTTCAAACTCACCAGCCACTCCTTGGAAACCTAATACAATATCACTGTGAGTCGCAACCGACTTGACGTACTTAACAACAACAACAACTTCCACTTGAGTACTGTCAGACCCTCACAACACCTGGTTCCTCTGGGAGAAAGACCAGTGATTAGTAGGATCTGCTGGAAGCAGGCCCTCAGGTGAACAGAGCTTGGGGCGGGGCCATTTCTTATATAAAGTGACTCAGAGTTCACGAGGGCACCGCTAGCTTTGCTCCACCCACTGCCTGGGAGTCCAGCCACAGGGAGCTGAAGGACAGGGTACAACTGCCCCGTAGGCTTGCTACGGCTGTCAGTCATTTCGGAAGCGGCTGCCTCATCTATCTCCTGGTAAGTTTGAACCGCTGACCTTTCAGTTAGCAGTCTGATGCTTCCTCCACTGCACCACTAGCGCCCCCCACATTAGGTCGTGCTTGGTGATGGTTGTGTACCGTGGAATTGATTCCAACTCTTAGCGACCCTGAGTAGGGCTCCCAAGGCTGTCAGTCTTTGGGGAGCAGACAGCCTCATCGTTCTCCCACAGAGAAGCTGCTGGATTTGAACTGCTCACCTTGAGATTAGCAGCCCAATGTGTAACCTACTACACAACCAGGGCACTTTGAAATGCCAGGTAGGGCCTACATTTCTAGTGCTCTGGATTGCTAGGAATTGATCGACCTGCTAGAGGCAAAACAAAATCCCCCAGCTCTTTCCCCTAAACCTGCTAAAGATTTCCCTCCACTGACAATTAATAAAATCTGAGAAACCGGGACGTTAGCGCAGGGCTTGTTGTGTGGGATGCACCTCCTACAGCTGAGACCACACAGCTAAAATTAATGTTTGACTTCAGTAATGCGCCGTGGGTTTCAACCTAGATAGCTCACCACCACGGGACCCGTGGCAGGACTCCAAACACCAGGACCTGGGCAGTGGCCATGCCAGACCCAGTTTGACCCTTCAGGAAATGGTGTGGTGAGCTCTGATTGATGTGAGATGCGTGTCTCCCCCACAGCCCCACTCTCTATGGTGCCTGACTTTGCTGGTGAAATGGGGACCTGCCCACGCACCCACATCAGGGTACAGAGTAGGCTCAGGGTCTCATTGTCCAGTGCCACAGCCCCTCGGATTTGAAGGACCCCTCCCAGCATTCAGCTGTAGCCTCTGAGCTCCGTGTAGAATGACCTCATTACTCCCGATCCTGCCGTGGCACAGGGGCCAGCGGAGCTCCGAGCCTGTCCCCTGCCAATAGCAGCTGTTTGATGGAATGTTTTAAGGCCAAGTCCTTTCAGGAAAGTTCTCGCTCCGGCGCCATAGAAAAACCTGTGCCGCTGACTGGCTTCGGGGAGTCTTCCTCCATCTTTCTTTCCACAGGACTGTGTGAACACTTTATCAGGTGGTCACATGACATTCTCTCTCTTTCCCTCTTGTCTCTCCTTCCCAATGCACAGAGCGTGGAGGAGTGAGCATATAGGACAACGGCATTCTGGGAGGGAGGCTGGGGGACAAACATCGGTTGATGTTTGTGCATAGGAAAGTGCTACTAGCTGCTCGGTGGTGGAGCCCACACACAGGCCATGGGGAGAGTCTGGAACCTTCCTGTTGACAGGCCTCCCTTGGCTTTGATGTTTACAAAGGCCTGTTGAGTTGCCATTGTTGTTGTTAGGTGCCATTGAGTTGGTACCGACTCAGCAATGCTATGCACAACAGAACGAAACACTGCCTGGTCCTAGGCCAACATCACAATTGTTGACACGCTTGAGTCATTGATGCTGCCATTTTGCCAATCCGTCTCGCTGGGGGTCTTCCTCTTTTTCTCTGACCCTCCACCTTACCAAACATGGCATCCTTCTCCAGTGACTGGTCCTTCCTGACAATATGTCCAAAGTATGAGAGACAAAGTTTAGCCATCCTGGCTGCATTTTGGAGATGTCTCCTCCAACACCATAACTCAAAAGCATCAATTCTTCTACGGTCTTCCTTATTCACTGTCCAGTTTTCGCATGCATGTGAGGTTATTGAAAATACCATGGCTTGAGTTGGGCGAACCTTAGTCCTCAAGTTGACATCTTTGTTCCTCAACACTTTAAAAAGGTCTTGTGCAGCAGATTTGCCTAATGCAATACGCTATGTTTGTTTTCTTGACTGCTGCTTCCATGAGTGTTGATAGTTGATCCAAGAAAAATTAAGGCTTTGACAACTTCAATCTTTTCTCTGTTGATAAGAATGTTACTTATTGGTCCAGTGGTGAGGATTTTTGTTTTCTTTACATTGAGATGTAATCCATACCGAAGGAAA
The DNA here is from genome assembly GCF_000296735.1 of Chrysochloris asiatica. Taxonomy (NCBI): domain Eukaryota; kingdom Metazoa; phylum Chordata; class Mammalia; order Afrosoricida; family Chrysochloridae; genus Chrysochloris; species Chrysochloris asiatica. The sequence continues at coordinate 1,966,822 of NW_006408623.1, forward strand.
ATGAGCCCCTCAGGTGGGAAGGCACTCAAAATGAATGGCCATTGAGTTGAGTAAGTTCTGACTCATGGTGACCTGTGGGTGCTCTGTAGGGTTTCCCAGGCTGGGACCTGTCTGAAGCAGAACACGTGGCCTGTCTTCCAAGACTTTGCTAGATGGGTTTGAACTCCTAACTTTAAAGTTAGTAGTTCACTGTTTAACCACTGTGCTATCCGGGAAACTAGCTTAATTGACTTGGATTGATTTAGGTCTATGTCCACAGCTTCCCTGGAGGGCAGGTCAATACAGAGTTGGGACAGGGGAGGCATTGGGCCACCAGGAATGATCTGATGACACAGACCACCCCAGCACAATTTAGAGGGGGCCCAGGTGCCCTGCTCAAGGCCCCTCCAGGAAGGAAGTTCAAGCTTCAAGCAGGAGCATCAGGAACCTCTGGTCTAGGATGAAACCTTGTGTGCAAACCGAGGCACAGAGAGGAGCAGGATCTCACCCAAGACCCCACAGCAAGTGGCTGGGAGGGTGGGAATTTGCCATGTACCCCACTGGGCTGCCTTCCGCGGGAAACTTAGTGTACAGGGGTGGGATCTGGAAGGATCCCAAACACTCATCTGGGCTACTTATAAAAGCCCAGAGGGAGCATGCTGGACACACCAAAAGGCAATCAGTTGTCACCAAGCTGACTCTGTCTCATGGCGACTCTGTGTGTGTCAGAGTAGAACTGAGCTCAGTGGGGTTTTCAGGGGCTGATTTTTCAGAAGTAGATTTCCAGACGTTTCTTCCAAGGCACCTTTGAGTGGCCTCAAACTTCTAACCTTTCAGTTAGCAGCTGAATGCATTAACTGTTTACACCACCCAGGGATACAGGAGGCATCTTTATAGACCTGTGGACCCAGTGAAGGGCGGAATGTGGACATGGGGTGGGTGGGAAACTCAGAGACTTGGGGGTGCTCCCCTAGAGCATGGACTCCAGTGATCACCCAGATAATGGGTGGTGGGGGCTGCGAACCAAGAAAGATCAGCCCAGGGCAGGGACTTGGCAAGCAGCTCTCAGCCAGGGCTGCCCAATAGAATCCTAACAACCAAGTCACACCCCAGCCCGTTTAAATCTAAGTCTCTGGAATTGGGCCCAGATCTCTGTTTGTTTATTTTGAAAGAACCAACTCTAGGTTTTATTGTGTTTTCTCTCTTGTTTTTCTGTTTTCATTTTTATCAATTTAAGTTGTCCATTATTCCCTTCTTTCTGCTTGCTTCTGGTTTGTTTTGCTCTTGTTTTTCCAGTTTCTGCAGGAGGGAGCTTAGGTGGTTGATTTGTGCCCTTCCTTTTAACATACATGTTAGAGCTATGAATTTTCCTCTCAGTCCTGTTTTAGCTGCATCCCACAAATTTTCATACTAGGTATTAGTGGTTGTGTTAAGCTTCCCAGATGATTTCAATGTGAAGTAAAATTTGAGAACATATTTTCACTTTATCTCACTAAGAGCACTTTCAGTCTGTATCCTAGTATTCCTAAGAGTAAATTAAACTTCACCTGTTAAGAACTTCTTTCTGGACAATTTATCATACCAGCAAGTTCTTCTGTTCCTTTCCCTCAACACACATACAAGCACTGGATAAGCTAACTTTGGAATCAAAAGATTAAGAGTATTCTGGAAATCTTGGGGTGGGGATGGGGGTAAGAACATCAAGGGAGACCAGGCTTGCTGGGCGTGACAAGCACATAGCCAGACAGAGGGAGCATGATGCGGTGGGGGCTCCTCTGCTAAGGAGAATGGACAACAGCGTCCAGGGAACATCAAACCCCATACCACCCTGCTATCCTGGCTTCACCCATCACCAGACTGGCCGTGTCCTGAAATCCTAGCATATCGGGCACTAAAAGTAACCGACAACAGCTCAGATCTGATCAGCAGCCGAGACATGGGGCTGAATTACTGGGGCAGGCATTCCCCAAACTTGGGGAAAGCTCTGGTCCCCAAACCCTGGCCCTAAACTCCTGTCAAGTGCTGGGCTACCTCTTGGTCTGTAGTTTCCCCTTCTGTACAGAGGGGAGTAGGACAACTGCAGTGGCAGGCAGATGGGGACCTGCTGCCTCCTGGCTCTCCGCTGCAGAGTGGTCTTGAAGGCCACGGGCTGGCTTATTTGGGGCCAGGGTATGGCCCCCCCTGTCCATGGTGGGACAGGACTAACGTCTGAGGAAATCCAAGTGTGCTGAGCCAGTGTTTTGGGGGAGCAGCTCATGGTCCCGTCTGGAACTGAAACAGAAGGACATAGGATTCCAACCAGGAACATCCAGGGTGCGGCGGCCGCCAGGAGCCAGGTTGCTTGGATGAGGCCCTGCACTCACAATCAGCCTAGTGTGGGTGCTGGCTGGCCCATGAATGGCCCCTCACTTTGATGATTTATGAGGTGGCATGTGGATCGTGATGAATGAGGTGACAGCCCTCCGCATTTCAGGGAACCCCGGGGTGGAAGGTGCTGGGTAAATACAGGGGCGGGGTGCTGGCCTCCCACTGGTTGACTGGGCTCGCTGTTCTCGGCCTCAGTTTCCCCCAGGTTGTAAGTTCAGCTGAAGAGAGAGGACTAGGGAAGGAGGGAGCCCACCATGCTGCCTGAGCGTGGTAGGATGGCCAAGCCCAGAAATAATCAAACAAATAGCTTTGCCGGGCAACCTGGTGTCTGTCTCACCCACCTGAGGCTCAGTTTCCACCCCTGAGAAATGAGGGATTGTTCTCAACCCTAAAGATCTCCCTGTTCTCACTTTGGGGGTCCCATGTCCCCTTGGCTGTGGGCATAGAGAAGGAGCTGGCATTGGCATAGGTCGGATTTGAATCTCAGTCCCATCACAAACTGGCTCAAGGCAGGCCACTGTGCATGCACTGGGCCAGCAGCCAACTCTCCCTGGAGACGTGTTGGGATGAGACCCATCCCCACCCGCTGGTGACAGGTGCTGGACAGAGGAACCTCCAGGGCAGTGTGAGACCCCAAGGGGTTACTTCAGCACCCCCTCCCATCTGCAAAACGCAAGGCCACAGACTAGATCCATGGCCCCAGGACTGAGCTGGCCTGCCCACAACCAACAGATCCTTGTTTCCTCTGTTGGCTGGAGAACCACCTTAACTTCTCAGCCTTCTGAACACCTTGTGGAACTGCCACGTGGAAGCTTTGCTTTATTCTGAATCATGTGCATCCTCATGGCAGCAGTCTGGGAGAAAGTGGAGTCAGGAAGGTTGTCCCCACCAGTCCTCTCGCAGACAGCTGCTGGTTTTCCTCAGCTTTCCTGCTGCCCCCGTGGACAGCTCAGACTTGGGTACTCTTTCCCAAACTCAGGCTGCGGCACCAGGCTGCAGAGGGCTCTATGGAGCAGATAAGAGATTTGATTACTCCACCATGGTGCACATCTAGGAACCCTGGTTGCAATGTGGGTTAAGCAGTGGACTACTAACCACAAGGTTGGCAGTTCGAGCCCACCAGCCACTTCTTGGTGAATGATGAGGCCGTTTCCGTCCATAAAGATGACAGCCTTTAGGAGATCTTAGGGAGCGGCTTTACCCCTCTTTATAGGGTTGCTGTGAGTCGGTGTTACCCACTGTCAGAAACATCTCTATATGACCTGTAAATTTTCCTTTCTTCACTTCAGCAGATTTTATTGAAAACTCTCCAGATGCCAGGCACTCTATGAGGTCTCTTTAGAATGAAGTCTTTAGGAAAGATTTCCAGGAACGGGGTTGAAGAATGTGGTTCTTTTTATGGCTCCTAACCACGACTGGCAAATTACCCGCCAGCAGAAATGCTGCCAGCTCGCCCCTCTGGAGCAGAGGGCTCCGTGGAGGGCCTGACGACCCATCAGCCTATGTGCCGTGGGGAAGGGCAGGTGGTGGGGACCCTGTGATTGACAAATGAATGGGCCAGCCCCCCTTTGAAAGGTTCCTTGGCCTTTTAGTGCTGCCTGGGCCACCACCCTGCTTTGGTTCCCTCTTCCACGTGCTCAGGGAACCCCACCGTGGCTGACCATAAGCAGATACCCCCGGGACAAGCCTCAGACAGGGGAACTGTGGGTGACACTACAGCCAAGCCCCTTCCTGCCACCCGGCTGACCCTTGTAAGGGAGGCCTGCTGGGTCCCCAGCTTGAGACCAGCATCACGAGATGGCCATGCTATCTTCTACCCCATCTTCACTGAGAGATGCTAATGGTGGTTCGTTCCTAAACGACAGGCGATTAACTTGGATCTGTCACAACTGGGCACCCCAGTGCAGCCCCAACATCAAATTAAAATGTTCCTTACTGTCTCCTTGCATGGGGCTGGCTTGTCTCTTTACGATGGATGGAGTGCCCCCATGGAGGGTCCCCTGGCTGTCCCATCGGCTCTCACACAGGATGGCCTCTTCTGCCCTCGGGTCAGTGTGCCGGGCTCCTGGAGAGCGGTGACTGGTTCACCCCTATTTCAGAGGCATCCTCGAAGGCCTGTTATATGCAGGATTGGAACCAATTTCCAAGAACAGGGATCCTTAAACACAGGCTTTGAAATTCTCTTCAGACCTTGGGACCTTTACTAGCTTTGCACTGCCTGTTTGGGAGCCTGTCTGCCTCAGAAGGGAGTGAGCAAAGGGAGGGTCCCCTAGACCACCGCTCCATTTATGGATGCTTGGGTTGTCAGAAAGCTCCTACTAGACTCTTTTTGCTCTAATTCTGACGTCCTCTGGATCTGTCTCGGTAGGACCTAGCTGTGTACACTGCTAGGCTGCCTGGGGCCCCTTTTAAAACTTACACATGAATCTGAAGTCTGTGGGCTCAGTTCATTTTTACATATGAATAGCCCCAATGACAAGCTACCCAGCTCAACACACTGCCCCTCCCAGGGGCTCCCTGTCTGACTTCTGCCCCACTCGTGGTTTTATCTGACCTTGAACTTGCTGACTGGGCGCCTGGGCCTCTTTCACCTGTTTTTTTCATTTGTGTTGTTGTGTGTAGCAGGACTGTGTTCTTATTTTTTAAATAATTTTGTATTGTGAACTGAGTTGCAGTTTAAAGAGAGCATCAGTTTTTGTCATGCGCTTTGTTTCATCTCAATGACTGTGGTCCGATCAATGTAACATCATGAATCCTGCTTCCGCCCTGTGTTTCCTGTTTCCATTTCTCCTCCTTTCCCAACCCTTCCAAGTTTTGTCCTTAGGTAAATGCTGCCCTTTTGATCTCGAATGGGTGACCATCCTATGGTGTGTGTACCCCACTAGTGTTGTTGTTGTTGTTGTTGTTGTTGTTAAGTGCCGTCAAGTCGGTTCCGACCCATAGCGACCCTGTACAGGGTTTCCGAGGGTGTAAATCTTTACGGGAGTAGAAAGCCTCATCTTTCTCCCGCGGAGCGGCTGGTAGTTTCGAACCGCTGACCTTAAGGTTCGCAGCCCGATTTGTAGCCACTACGCTACCAGAGTTGTTGTTGTTGTTGAGTGCCGTGGAGTCGGTTCCGACTCATAGCGACCCTGCACAGGGTTTCCGAGGCTGTAAATCTTTACGGGAGCAGAACGCCTCATCTTTCTCCCGCGGAACCGCTGGTAGTTTCGAACTGCTGACCTTGAGGTTCACAGCCCGATTCGTAACCACTACGCTACCAGAGCTACCAGAGTACCCCCCTCTATATACGCATCTGCTGTGTGACTGAGAATTGAGCCAGAGGGGTGAGTTCAGTTCCAGGTCTGAAGGGTGACAAAGGACCATAGTCTCGGGGTTCCACCGTCTCCATCTGGCCAGTAAGCCTGATCTTTTTTATGATTTGGAGTTTCGTTCCGTATTTTTCTCCCACTCTACCCAAGACCTTGTAATGTGATCCCCTTTAGAGTAGTTGGCCATGGTAACTGGGCACCATCTAGTTCTCCTGGTTGTGACGTCATGGAGACGGATGGTCCCTGCTCCTTCAGTTCACTGGACTAACTGTTTCCCAGCCTTTTCAGTTTTCATCACTCTTCATTCCTCAGCACAAGGAGAGAACAATAATTGCCTGAGCTTTCAAGATCCCAGTCACTACTTACCAACTTGTCTTTGTGGACTATGTTAGGCCAATTGACCATGGTTTCCTCCAAAACTACGGTCTTGAGTCCCCAGGTCCAGCAAGTCATTCCCTCAAGGTGTTTGGTAATGTCTAAGAAATTTTCATAATTTCGCCACCAGCATAGACCACAACTTTTGATCCTTTCTACATTGATGGGCACCGGGTTGTTTCTCGGGTGAAGTTGTTAGGAAGAGAACCCACAGGAACGTTCCCGTGAACACATCCCTCCCTTCTCTTGACCACATAAGCAGGAGTGGAATTGCTGGGTCATGTGATAGGCATGGTTTCATGTCAGGGGATACTTGCCAAGTGCTTTCCCAGAATGTCACAGCATTCTGCGTGCTCAGCAGCAGGGGGTAGACTTTCCCATTGCTCCACATCGTTGTCAGCACTCGCAATGGTCAGTGTTATCATTTTGACTACCTGCTTGGGAGTGGGGCTAGGTCACACTGGACTGACCTCCTTGTTGTGAGGAACCTGCTTTCACCCTTGTGGTTCACAGAGTAAAAGAGAATCTGCATGAGCCCTGGGAGCCCGTCTTGAAGCTTGGCTGCACATTCTAGGAATGAGGACTCCATGTGAGGACCCTAAGCAGTTCATGGGCAGTGGTGGGGCATGGACCCCTGGCTTCATGGTGTGTCCTTTCCCCAACACAAACCAAGGCAGAGGCCCCTGGAGCTGGTTGGCCCTGGGCAGGCACATTGTATACAGGGAGGACAAGGGTGCCTCTACCCAGGACAGCAGGAGGCAATGCCTTCATGGCCCAGGATCACCTATAGGTAGGTGCTTACTGTCGCTGTCTAAACTGCCCCAGCCTAGTGAACGTGGGCAGGAGTGAGCCCGGCTCACTGAGCGCAGGGAAGGACCTGGGGGCAGCTGGCTTAGTCACAGCTTAGTCCACCCCTGCATGGACAGTATCAGAGAGCAGGGTGGACGGTGTTTCTGTCAGGACTCCTGCCCTGTGCCCTGTGGGGACTTCTAAGGGGAAGTGGCTGTTGGAGAACAGCTTGCCAGCACTTTTTAATCTACACACAGCCAGGTGCTCACCATGTTTTTATCAAAATATTATGAGCTCCTTTCCTGGAAGCTTGGTGCCACCCCGAGCTTCATGCAACATGCCCTTAGGGGCTTCCCCCCCCCCCCCCCAACGGCCTGCTGGCCAGGCCCTGCCCCAGATAGGGCTGCTCGTGCCTCCATCCCATTAGAGGAGGCAGATGGAGCCCTCGCACTGACCCCATGCCCCCGGGCAGGACACCAGACCTCTGTGAGCATGCACCCCCCTACCTGCAGGTGGCCCCCTCCTGTGAAGACCCCGCACAGCTAGGGCCCTATAGAGAGCTCTGAGGTGATGACGAAGCCCCGTCGGCTTGGAGAAGGGACCAGGCCAGGCTGGGGGGACAGAGGCTGGGTCTCACAGTAGAGTCCACACCTGGCCATTTGTCACTGAACCCAACACAACCAGGGGACATTTCTGTGGTTCTGGAGCAGGACGACACCCAGCCACCAGGCCGGGGCCTCGAGGTTCTCCATACTTACAGCCTCTGGTTCTGGCTATCCACCCACGTGTCTGTCTGCCCACACCTGACCAAGCACCCACTCTGTCTAGGGCTGCCTACCAGTACTGGAGCCCCTTTGCTGGCAGGTGCAGAGAGCACAGCCAGGCATGATGAGAGGCCGCTAGGTTTCAGCCCTGACCTCATCACATGGATGTGAGCACCCATGCTTTACTGCCTATGTGGCCTCAGGGTGGGGCATCAGCTGTCAGCAATGTTGGCAGGAGACCGAGTGTCCCCTTGGCTTGTTTTCAGCAATGCTGGCCTCTGGTCTCCACCTCCCCTTGTACCTGGGTGGAGGGGCCATGAGAACTATGCAGGAAACAGCTGGTACCGCGTTGGGTTTGGATTGACAAGGTGCCACCTGGCTGAAATCCTGTCCACAGGCCCAGTATCCTCCCTGCGGGCAGCGTGGCTCTGCCCAGCCCTTCCCATTCTCATCCTGGCCGTCATGTCAAACCAGGATGGGATCTCGGGCCAAGCGAATCCCTGCACAAGGTCCAAGGTCTGAGGCTGGACCCCTGACCAGCTGGCTATCAGATAGGAGGGCAGAGGGCCCTGGGATTGCTGGCTGTCCTGATCCCCTGCTAGAGGGTCTTCCTGCTAGAGGGACCAGACAGGCCAGAGTCCCCTGGGTGGTTCCCTGGGCCTGCCCAGCTCCCACCCATCTCCAAATGGGGTTCCACATAGGCCCTGGGCATAGCAGTCAGAGTAGCCTGTGATCTGTCACCAACTCCCCCACTTTAGCCACCCCACGTGGGGTCACCAGCCTATGGCTGTCCCACCCTGGGCCTCATGTCTGTCCACTAGACCCCAACAAGCTGCTTTCTGGACAGTGGACAGCTGGTGGGCAGCAGGAACCCTATAAGCCTGTGTCAGAGCCACTGCCCATGGCAGGGGGTCCCAGACCAAGCATAGAAGAGGCCTTCATCAAACAATGACCCGTGGGCAGACCGGGCATCCTCCCAGCCACTGCTGGTGACTACCCAGCCTTGGCACAGGCTGAGTTATGGCCTGCCCAGACCACTCCCCAGTGGGTGACCCTGCACCCGCTGGACAACCTCCAGCCCATGAATGGATGCCCTCTGTCCTTCCCTCCAACTGCGTCAGCACTGTCCAGACCTGGGCTCACCCTTGAGCACTGCCTGTGCCAATGGCCAGGGCCAGTCAGCCACCAACACCAGCTCTCCCAGCTGCCCTTGCGGCCAGGCTGGCCTTTCTAGAACAATTGTGGACCGTGATGCGTAGCCCCTCCATGTGGGGGAGTGGACAGCCTGCTGACCCCTGGCGTTCTTGAGGGGATGCTGGCCCGTCTCCACGTGTGCCTCAGACGAGAGAGAATACAGCCTTGCTAGGTCGCTATGCGGGTCTAGCCGCCACATCCCTCAGTCACTACAAAGACCGCGCTGTGAGGGTCCCCAGCTGAGCCACACAGAGGGCCTTGTCTCCTGCCACTCCCAGGGTGTGAGGGGGCGAGTAACTAATGCCAGGGATGCCTCCGGGGTCATTTCCTCAGCGGGCACTGTCTGGGGGCCACAGAAAACAGCCTTGCCCCACCCCCTGCAGAAACCCAGGGCAGCGAAGGGGCACCGGGCTGCAGCAGCGTGGAAGGGCTGTGCTCAGAAACTTGCCCAGGAGGGTGGACTTGAGACAGGGACAGTTGCTGGGGTCTTGAAGAATGCAGAGGAGTTTGACGTGGTCCAGGACTGGAGAGCATTTCAGGCACACAGTGTGGAAGCGTGGGGGGCATTTGAGGAGCAGCAGGCCAGACTCTGCAGTACAGGCATGGCAGTGGGGGGTGGTCTGCACTGCTGGGAGCTAGGTGTAATGGGGTCCACAGGGGTGAGGTGGACTACAGGGGGAGGGACCCTCACCTGTGCACCCAAAGTGGACCTGAGCAGATGGGCAGGGGAGCAATGCGGTCTCTGCAGATGCCTCCAATCTTGCCACCTGCTGCCTACACACCCTCCCCAGGATTGAGGGGCTGATGCGGGGGCAGGTCCAGGAGCAGAAAGGGGCTAATACACTCTGGAGTCAGCTTGGCCTTCATCTCAGAGCCACCATCCAGAGCACAGGTTTCTAAGCATCGGGGAGCCTGACTTTAAATGAGGGCATTCCTTGTACCCCTCGTCCTTGGCTCTCCTTCGCTGGTGACGACTGTGAGTGTGGCGATGGACAGGGAACCCCTGATGGCCAGGGTACTGTCCATGCGGCAGGACCAGAGGCCCAAGTGCCTCTTGAGTCATACCTCACTGAGTGACCCAGTGCCAGGCACGTCCCACCTTACTAGTGGGGAAACCCAGGCCTCAGAGGTGGGAGAGACCCTCCCAAGCCACACAGCTCTGTGCTTCCATGCATGGCAGCCTCCACCAAGCTGCAGCTGAGCCTGTGGGATGCAGGAAAGGGGGCTTTCTCCATGTCACTGTCCACCAGGGCGACTGGTGTATATGCCCCGTCCCCAAGTCCCCGTATATGAGTCTGTCCCTCTATTAGCTCTAGCCCCCTGCTTTCTGTTTTCACCCTCTGCCCTCTGTCAGCCTCTCCCTCCTACTCCCCTATCCCTGCCCCTGGGGTCACAGGTCACTGGGACTCAGCCGTCCCCTCTCTACAGCTTCCACAGTGGCACCCCCTCGTTACAACGTAAAGCCTGAGATTTCTGCTCACCACTCCATGTGGATTTGAGTCTTTCTTAGGTTGGAATGCTTTGTGATTAAACTTAACTGGCCAGCTTCGCCACTCGGTGAGGTGAGTCTCCCTGGGCTCCCTCTAACCACATCTGTCCTGCTCCCCAGGCCCAGCGATGAGCACCACCCGCAGGTGAAGGCCGACGGGTACGTGGACAACTTGGCACAGGCCGTGGATCTGCTGTTGAAGCACACGGAGTCCTAAGAGCCCGGTGGGCCCGCCTGCCAGCGACCCCTGCCCTGCTTCCCTCCATGTCCTGAGCTGTCACCATGGCTGCCCCAAGAGAAGGCAGTGGTGGTGGGCCCTCTGGGCGGAGCTGGCTCAGCCTGGGGCTCTACATGCCCAAATCAATTCACTCAAAATTCCCCCTAATTGGCCTTTGCCCAGTGACCCCGCCCAGCCCAATGACCTGGCCCTCCACCCAGTGGCCCCCACCCCCAGTCCCCACCAGTGTCACCCTGCCCTCCCACCCATTGTCCTGGCCCACCACCTCTCTCATCCTGGGACCCAAGGACACTTTGGAGCCTAGGAAAAGTCAAGACTAAATAAACTCCGCCTTCCAGCACCAGCCAACTCACTCAGCCTTTGATTTCCGGGAAAGGCCTCAGGCCCTCCTCCTCAGAACCCTGAGATACAGCCAGCTCCAGCCTCTACATCTAGCAGATGAGGAAACTGAGACCAGGGCCAGCTACGTCCTGGCTGGCGGGCAGCCTTCTCCAACTTCTGATCCGAATTCACTTCCAACCCAAGTGTCCGGTTTCAGGATCCACCACAGCGCATCAGACAGGTCATCTGATCACACCTCTAAGTCACGGGAGATGACTTCCTGTAGTCGCGGGAGATGACTTCCTGTAACTGAAGTCATGGTCCTGGGCTGAGGAAGGCCACCAGGTGGAGGCGGGCCCAAGCACTGAGACCCATGGCCCCCACTGCAGGGTGCAGCTTTAGCAGCTATAGGCCAAGCCTGGTGGGCAGGCCTAGCCGCAGGTACCACTGGCCAGGGAGACGGGATGGAGGCAGCCTGGTGGGTCCCCTGGGCCAGTTGGGGAGGGGGAGGGGTGTCAGAGAACAGCTCAAACAGCTCCCAGGGGGCAGAGTCCTCAGAGGGCAGGAAGGTAGGTGTCATTCTTCCCATTTTACAGAAGGAAAAACTGAGGTGCAGAGAAAGAGAGCAACTCAGGCAAGGCTGAGAGGCAGAGATGAGAATGGCATCCCCCTCTGAGCCCACCTCCCACACCCCTTCTAGTTCCTTCCACAATGCTGCCCTGAACTCCCCCTAGACCTTGCTGTGGAAGTGGTCTGTGGTGTTCCAGTGGCTGTGATGACCCGGTACAGGCATGCATGGGGACCTCGAAAGGACACGGTCTTCTGGGGCTGTGGTTATGGAAGGCCCCTGCGCCTCCGAGCTGGACGGTCCATCCATGTCCAGAGTGTACTACCCTCATGGGTTGGTGGCCAGTGACCCCGTTTCCTCAGGCCCTCGCTAAGGCTGGCTCCTGACCCAGAAACTGCAGAGGGCCGGTGGTCTCCCCTCTGCCATCTGGGGGCCCCTGGCTCTTCCCTCACACAGACACACACATTGCCCACCCCTGCTGGCCTCTAGAGGGGCCCCTGACCAAACACCACATGGATGCTAGAGCTCATTCACCATCTGGTATGGGAGCTTCTCCAGGTCTGTGGCGTGTCTACTGTCCCCATTTCACAGACGGCAACACTGATGCCTGCTGGCTGCCTGGTCAGAAAGCACACAGCCACTCGCTGCGTCGGGCGCAGAATCAGGAAGCTTTATTTACACAGTAAAAGTCACGAGCAAATAAAGTAACAAGCAAATTCCTGAGACTAGAGCAGGTCAGTGCAAGGACGGGACCTCGGGCAGCAGAACGCCACCTTACCAGGGTCTCCCAGCATGCCAGCGAGACGACACCAAAAGGTGGGACTCCCCTACCTGGGGCAACCCTGTGCACACGGGGCAGCCCTGCCCCAGGCGGTTGGAAATGGGATGTGTTTTCTTTTTAAGGTTGATTTTTCCTGTATTTAACTCTTTTTCCACATACAAATTCACAAAACGTTCCTGCTACAAAAACTGTTGAAAAGTAAGGCTTTCTGGGAATGAAGATCTGGGGGTGTGGTCGTCAGCACAGAGCCCTCGTGGGCCCTGATGTCAGTGCAGCCCATGGACTTGGGGCCACGGTAAAGCAAGAGGACCTCAGGCCTGTCCACTGTGGGTGCCCTGGCGCCAGCCAGGCCCAGCCCTTGGGGGTGAGGTGGGGGTTTTATGCGCAGGAAGCCCCTCTTCCCATTCAGCCTCCAGGACCACAGTGGCAGGTGGAGGGTCCACCAGGCTGTCCTCACCCCTTAAAGACAGGAGCTCACAGACACCAGCTGTGGATGGTGGGACCCCGACAAAAGTGGGACCCCTGCTTAGGGGACAAGCACAGAGTGTAGGGGCCACAGAAGCCTCAGTCCTGAGACACCACAGCACACATGTGGACAGGCCCTCTGGGCTGTGTGGCAGCACCTCCCAAATAGGTCTCCCCAGAAACATGAAGCAAGTGCAGGCCTGCGTGTCTCTGAGCCGGACCCAGCCCTCTGCCCTGCGCCCCTGACTGCTGTGGTTGGGGACAGCCAAGGGGACTGTGTATTCTGCTGGGAGCAGCCTGGAGCTGGGGGAGCTGGCCCGGGGTGGTGGGCTGGGGGCAGTGGGGCAGTGAACCCTCCTGTCACCACACCCAGGAGGAGGGAAGGAGGGGCAGCAGGTGAACCAATCTAGGGTCACTGCCTGCACCCAACCCTGAGGAAAGGCTGTGGTGACCACACCCAGCGGCACCTCCCTCCTAATATGGGGGGGACACAAACAGATGTGGACAGTCTGCTGTTGGGACCACAGTCTCTGGGCCCAGCAAGTTCTCTCTGGCCACCCTCCGCCGCCCACCTCTTCAGGGTCTGCTCTAAGGGCAGTGGGTGACCACGGAGATGTCTTCTGTCCACAGAGCCACATACTCTCTGGTTTGGTGACCAGGGACCCTCATGGACATGCCTCAGGAGGTGAGCTTGGGATGACCCTGGGCCCTGCCTGGAGGTTTCTGCATCTCACAGCTGGTTTGATGGAGTAAACACAGCAGAGGTGAGCAGGTCCCCCAGGGGCTTTAGGAAAAGGGGGGGGGGGGTCCTGCAGATGGAGGCACACAACCAGCAGAGGGGAGCAGAAGCCAAGGGAGCCAGAGGTCTGGTGTCCGCACAGCTAGATTTAGCTGTCAGCTGTGGAGACTTCAGCCATGCAGGGGGTCTGCTGTGAGGCCTGGGGGGCTGCGGGTGGGGGGGGGCACAGCAGGCAGCCAGCACTCAGGAAAACACTGCTCTGTGCAGTGAGAAAGGGGGCTGGTCAGGAGATAGATAGATGCCTGATGAAACCTGAGAACAATGTGCTTGGAATACTGTGGGGGCGCCTCACCTGAGACCCATCCCCTGTCCATAGACCCCCTTCAGCCCTGAGATGGACACCTGCCTCCTGAGGACTTCTTTAGAGGGTGCCCCGGATCCACTGAGCAATGCCTAGTAACCGGTTGGCCACTGAGAATGGCTAATGTCCACCAGCCCTGCCCAGGTGGCCACCGCGCCCTGTACGCCAGGGCCACATGCCGCCCAGAGGGAGCTGGCAAGAGGCAAACAGACACACCAAACATACTCCGCAAGGTGGACAACCTCTAACAAGCACTTGGGCGGGCAGCCCCGTGCTACCTCATGGGCGTTGCCTTCCACCCTGCGGTTAAGGCCAAATGGCTCTGGTATCACCATAGAGGAAACGTCTCCAAGCCGCCTGGAGCTGAAGGGAGCAGGGACACCAGGGAGAGAAGGCACAGACTGGAAGGAGTAAGAGAAGCCATGGCCGGCCCCCCACCCGACGAAACCTGAGCAGAGATGGACACAGCCCCAGCCCCGAGCCAGGTCCGGAGTGCCACCAAGGCCAGCACAGGTCACTGGGTGCTCCCACCCAACGGCCTACGAGACGATGGGGGAGAAAGATCCAGAAGCTGTCGTCAGCTCCAGGAGTTGCATGGACCCGAGTCCATGACCAGAGACTGATCCATTCCACAGTGACGGGGTCAGGTCAGCACAGGGATAGGGGGCTCACGGGAGGTGGGGGGCGGCCTCCTCTGGGCCCAGTGCTTGTCAGGGCCATGCCAGTCAGTTGTTCTCGATTTGCTCAATGTCCAGTTCACCATCCAGGGAGCAGAGGCCACTCCCTGCCGCCCCACAGTCCCGCCAGGCTGAGGCCAGCTCCTCCCTTGGGCCGAGGTCCTGGTCCAGGACGCTGTTGTAATCCGCTTCCTCATAGGACAGCTCCTCTTTGCTGGCAAGATGGTCGTCAAAGGCATGGGGCTGTGGCTCAAGGACAGGGGTTCCAGCCGGGGTCCTGCCCCCTGTGCTGCCGGAGGAGGCCGAGAGCAAGGCGGTCCAGGAGCGGAGGGTGAAGGGGCTCAGGGGCCCACAGTCCTCACGGCTGGCACTCAGGCAGCTCAGGCTGCTGAAAGTCTGGCAGTTCTGTGGGAGAAGCAGATACACAAGCTACTGGGGGCCACGTCTCCCCAAGCCCCAGAGCCACACCCCCACAGGCTGGCCTTCACCTCCACCTGGGCTCCACGGACGGCCAGCCACTCCCTCGTGAAGAAATACTGCCGGCCAGGGAACACACAAATCCCTGCGCTCATGAAGATTCACCCATTAATTTGGCAAAGAGCGAAAAAACCAACCAAGCCCCATTCTGGCTCGAGTTAGGGTTGGCTTCAAGGAGGGGGTAACCATGAGAACAAGCTCACTCAGAAACCTTGGGGTTCACCTTTCTAAACGTAGGTTGTAGAGATGGGTCTGCTTCCTTGAACCAGAGATCTCGCGTCTGGAATTTTTTGATCATAAGAAAACAAAGGATGCTCACAAAAAATGTGGCAACATATTCCTGGTCACGCTGTCAACTGGAGAAGAAATGGGCCCAGGATCCTGGCGAAAGCATGTGACCTAGGGAGGGAACCCCAGACAGCGAAGAAGGAGCCCTGGTGACGCAGGGGTCAAGCGCTCCACTGCTAGCTGAAAGGTCTGAAGTTTGAACCCACCAGCCACTCAGTGGGAGGAAGATATGACAGGGTTCTGCAGCAATGCCAGTCTTCTCCGTCCTGAGTCTGAACAGGCTTAGTGGAGACAAGCGGCACACGAGCTGAGGGCGGGACTGCTGAGAATCTGCTCCCATAGACTCCAGTCTAGGAACCCCCATGGGGCAGTTCTACTCTGTCCGTTGAGTTGGAATTGACTTGATGGCACCCCAAAACAACAACATACCCCTACGCAGAGAACACTGGGGCAGGGGGCACACTGGAACCCCTGGGGAGCCTGCCTGTCCAGGCCCACCTCCCTCATCTCTAAGAAGCAGTGGGTCCCTGCATATCACCAGGGGCCCCAGTACAGGCAGCCTTGGGGACTCAGCATGGACGTGTCAGCAGGATAGCCAGTGCACAGTGGGGTTAGTTACACGGCACAGAAGCGGCATTCTCTCTCAGAGACAGAGCCCCAGGAGATTCCTGGCAGAACCTCTGCTGGGTGGTCCTATGTCACAGCATGAATGGGATGTGCCTGGGGGGCAGGGCCAGGGCCCAATGCCCGGGTCATTATGCTCCCCCAGGACCATAGTTCATCCATGGTCCATACCTGCCTGTCCCTCTGAAATGAGGACAGCCACAATGACATAGGAGCAGATTCATCTGGAGGAAGGGGACTCTCTGTTCTGGAAAACTCCATGAGGGTACTGTTGTGCTAAGCTGGCTTTACTTGGAATCTCTGGATGCAGTCTTGGGGTATCAGTGGCACAGAGCTGATGGGAGAAGGGCCCCACAGGATCACTGTGGAAGGAGTCCTGAGGTAGGGTCAGCTTGCAGAAGAACAGAGCCGGTGACTCATGCGAAATGACCCCCAGAAGCCTCCAAGGTGGGATATAGGGCTAGGAGGACCAGCAACTTCCACAAACCCCCAGGCAGCAGCAATGGAAGGTCCCCAAGGCCAGGGCAGGGGACACTGGGGAGAGGGACAACGAGGACAATGACCCAGTGCCCCTCAGAGCCACCTGCTCCATGCCTGCATACCAATGCTGCCAGGAAACTACTGATTCAGAACTTCAGCCACAGAGAAAACCAAGCCCCCCAACAAGCTGACCAATAGTACCTGTGCCCAGCCTGGCCTGGGGCTCCCCAAACACACACCTTCCCGAAACAGCACCAAGCCATGAGGATGGCTTCTAAGAACGTCTCACCTGTGCCGGAAGCTGGCACGGAGACCATGGTTTCCTGGGCCTACCCCTCTCAGGACAGAGAAAGAGGAAAGTTTGTGACCTCAGCAAATCGCTGAACTTCTGAGCCTCAGTTTTCTCATCTGTAAAATGAGTCTCAGGAGGACTATCTGGAGGACTGTGTGTTAAGAGGATGGTGCCGCCCACCCCACAGGGCCTGGGTTCTCTCTGGACTCAGCAATGCATGGAAAGAGGCCTGGGCCTCAGCTTTGGCTATAGAATCTACACTAAGGCTGAATCTGCTTTCAGGAACAAGATATGCCAGCAATTCAGAAGGCAAAGCATCTGGGAATGAGCTTATAAAGCTGAACACACCTCATAACACAAAGTCCGGCTTGAACAAGGAGAGAGGTCCCACATCTTCGATAGGAAGATTCACCATCTAAATGCTGCACATTTCCCTAAGGTAGTTTATAAGTTTAATATGATCCCAATTTAAAATACCAACAGCAACCTCCTCCTGCTACCTCTGTCTTTAGAAAGCAGATTCTCAAGTTTCTATGGAAAAATAAACAAATGAGATTAGTCTATAAAGAAGGAGGAGGAGGGAGTAGCCCCACTAGACATTAAAACATCATCAAACCTCATTCTATGTACACACAGAGACTAATGAAGCACAGGAGAACGCTCTGGAACAGACACGGTTTGGGGCAGGATACAGGCAGGACCTCCGAGTAGAGACAGAGTGATGGAGTTTCCAACAGATGGTACTGGGCAATGGGGGAACTATTTGAGAAAAAGGTATGACCAGTTCCATATTCACACCACAGACCAAAGAGTTCAAAGTAAAACCATACAAGTACCAGAAGAAAATGTAAGAGAATTCCTTTATAATGTAGGGGCCCGACAAATGGCCTTTCTATAACTCCAGAAGCCATAGGGCCCAAGAAATGGATAAATGTGCTAAAACATAAAACGCATGCCAAAAAATGTCCAGTGCTTGAGTGGGAATATGAACTGGCACAGCCACGAGTGGGAAGGCTGGCAGTTCCTCAGACTGTCTGTCATGGATGCTGAAGAGATTTCAGCAGAGCTTTTATCTGACCAGAGGGCCTAGCAAGAAAGGCCTGGCAAACAACTTCTGAAAACTAGCCAACAGAAAGCCTACAGATCAAAACGGTCCAATGTCTGCAACTGCTCACGGGGATGGTGAAGGGCAGCATTTCGTCCCCTTGTGCATGGCATCGACGCAACAGTACCTAAGGACAGTGAGCCGTAAAGACAAACGAAGTGAACAAAGCCAGATGCGAGAGCCCTCACGTTGTATAAACTCCGTGTATAAAGTAAGCAGAAGAGCAAAATCAATAGAACCAGAGAGTAGTTTAGGGGCTGGAGAAATGGTAGTTTAGAGGGGATAAGGAGTAACCATAAGATCAGCAGTTCAAAACCACCAGCCGCTCCTCCAGAGAAAGATGAGCCTTTAGGTTCCTGAAAGTCCTAGTCAGGGTTGCTCTGAGTTGGACCAGATTCACTGGCACACAACAAGGAGTAACTCTGAGTGCCCCACCCCAGCCCTATGGGGATGAAAATGTTCTAACACTGATCATGGTGATGGGGTTACAACTTTGTGACTAGACTAGAAACCACGGAATGCGATGCTTAACTAAAGTGAGTGAATTGTGGGGTGTAGGCTACACCTTAAAAGTGGTTAAAAATGCCTGGAACAAAGCCCAAAGGGCAAATACCAACACTTACTGCTCACCTCACAGGTAAAAGTTAATCTTCCCAATAGACAACCAAGAAGACAACAGCCCACAAACAAAATTTTTTTTTAAAAAAGCAAATGAATGGAACCCAGAAAAAGACATGCCAGTGGCCTTTCAATGCAGGACATGGTGGGAAAGGGGGGGTGGCAGATCTATTCACATGTGGAAATGCCTGATGGGTTTAGGATTTCAAACAGCTAGGTGCAGGGTGGGGTTTATAGCATGCCATCCTCTGTAGAAGAAAGGAGAGAAAACTATGAATGGAAATCTCAATTTGCCTGAATTTGCATAAAGAAACTCAAGGAAGGATTTTGAGAAACAAATGGCCCACGTAAGGGGCGGGGGAAGAGGGCAGAGGGCAGAGGGAGCAAAAACACGTGCAGTTCACAGCTGTGATTTTTGAACTGTGCGAATGAATGTATCACCTGAAGAGAAAATGTGTGTACTAGGATGGGGGGACACTGAGTTTGAAATGAAATGACTCAAAAAAGACACCCCCTCCCACGCCCCGATCTCCACATTAAGGATTTTTGGTGTGTTTATTTTTAGCCAAAGTTATTTTCCACTCTACTTTTTCTCCTTCTTGGTAAGAACAATGCGTCTATGTTTTTCAAAATGGCCCCATGGAAGACGTTGTTGGCAGGAAACCCCACAGCCTGAGTTCCTGCACTGTAATCACCGTGTTCAGTCTGAGTGCTACACAAGCTGAGGCCAGGAAGACATCGAGGAAGGCCAGCCTTTAAGGGTGCACAGGGCCAGGGGCGGGGTGGGAAACCTCGCTGGCAGCGCTCAATGGTACCAAGACCTAGTGTGAGTCAGCGCCCACTCGGGTCCTCATGTATCTCAGAGTGGAACTGTGCTCCACAGAACACACCAGATATCTGTGTGGTGTGGGAAAACAAACCTTAGGATGGAGGGGGGGAGGTTCAAGGGGTGCCTGTACTCCAGTGGGTGCTGCTGGCTGGGGTAGCATTGCTGGGCTTTATGGGTGACCCAAGGCAGAGCCCACCTTGCCTGTCTCTGGGGCTGGGCCAGCCTTGTCTCACCATCAGCAGCAGGAGGAGATAGTGGTTTGTCGGGCCCACACCTTGAGGTGGGTATGTGTAGGGACCAGGGGCCTCCGCTCTGCTGTGTGTGAACCAAGCGTCCCCATTTCCACCTGCTGTAGGCGGACAGCCACCAAGATCAATTTTGGAGCAGCAGGTTTAGCTGGATTTCTCTCCTCTCCAACGACAAACCATAAATCACAGAAAGAAAAGCTGGCCCAGCGCTGCAGAAGCAAGACTGGATGATTGATCTGCCCAAGCTGGCCTCAGCATGGAAAAGTCCAGAAGGAAGCCACAACCTCTTCCGCCCTTGTGCAAGGCCCACCCTGAGCTCTCTGGTTGGGTGCTGCCCAGCCCTCCCCTCAAACAAGTTCCTTCCAGGGTCAATGGGACTGAAGATGGGAAGCCTCACAGGGCACTTCCTGAACATGGGTCGCAGTTGCTGAACTAGTCCTGAACTAGTCAGAGAGTCAGCAGTGTGGTGGTGGTGGTGGGGAGGGGAGAGGGAGTGCACGGCTACTCCTGCACCTTCCTAGGACCTCTGCTGTCTCTTAGACCAACACTGGAAAATCCAGACAAAAGGTCCCCGTGAGACTGGATTCAGGCTGGTGCGCTGATGGTACGCACAGACAGACTGTTCACCGCCAGAAGAGCCTTTGGACACATACAGAAAGGCACCCTGGAAACCGGGAAGTAGCAGGAGGCCTTAGGGAGCAGGAGGGCAGAGTCCTGGCAGGAGGAACCTCACCCTGCTGACTGGACGGGCCACTTCTATGGCATCCGGAGGGTGCCCACAAGTCCTGTGGGAGCAAGTTCAGCCCAGTTTGGTGTGGTCAGCATGTCCTGGCACGCTGGGGCAGGGAAAGGGCCACAGCCATGCCTGCCGGGTGAGTGTGGTGGGACATTCCTGGACACAGTCCGCTCCTCTGGGTTCTGCTGTGTGGAGCAGAAGACACCTACACCAGGTCTCTGTCACCTCTGCTCAGCTCCCTGGGGGAACCTGGGGGACCCACTCCAGGCCTGGCTGAACAGCCCACACCAGAACTTAGCCCCTCTGGGAGCCTGCTCCTGGACACATGTGACCGCCTGGACACACACAGGCCAGTGGTGAAGATCTGGGAGTCCCGCCTGTGCTTGGCAGACTTCTGGGCACTTGTGGCATCAGAAGCAGGCTCTCTGCAGCCCAGGATGGTGTCAGGTGGCTCTATGCAGGGGCTCCTGGGCCCAGGGACTGGGGAGAGGGTCCTAGGGGGGCTAGGTGCTCCCTCAGTGGTGGGGGCTGCCCAAAGCTGAGTGATCTCAGATGGGTCATCCCCACGTCTCCCACAGGGCAGGTAGGCTGTGCGGATGGAAGAGGGAGGACACTATGGTCCCAGAAGACCTGACCCAGACCAGGGGGGGTCTGCTGACTTTCCCAGGGCACTCAACACAACCCCACATTTCCCAGCAGGCTCATCTTCCGTGTTCCCTTGTCCTCTTTTCTTCATTGTGGCGTGAGCATACAGCACCCTCACCCCAAGATGTCTAGAAGCCTCATTAGCCATCATACCTCCGAGACAGGCTCTGCCGGCATGCCTGCTTCACACTCAGTGACCAAATGCCCACCGCGGGGGGAGCGGCAGGACCTGCTCGTATGTACCTCCACCTATTCACCACCCAGCACCCTTCATACACGGCCACAAGGAACCCCAGAACTCAGGGTCGCAGAAGTCTAAGCTCAATTCCACCCCAGGCGTCTGACAAGCTTTGCCTACTCATCAGCACTAACTCCTGACCTCATGTCCGAAGGGCCTTGGCTTAGACCGATCTTTCAGGGGTGTGGGTGCTGATACAGCTGATTCTCATTATTTGTGGGGTTGTGTTCTGCCCTGTCCACAAACAGGATTAGTAAATACCCACTGCTCCGAAGGTTCCTGAGCCTCTGACCACAGCCCTAGACAGCATTTTAACCAAACACTGGAACCTCCCACCAAAAGCACAAAAATGAAGAAACACGAGGCAGCTAGACCACGGGAATGACAGTCTGAGGTTGAAGCAGCAAGGCAGAGTGCCGCCCGGTTTGACCTCGGCGTGGCACACATGTGCCAGAAGGCTGACCCCTTGCACTGCGCTAAGCTTGTCCTCAAGGGGACACAGAGCACTGCAACAGTGGGGGTCATAGAGTCACGTTGAGGGTCGGCTCAACGATGATGCTCTGGGACTGGGTGCCGCACAGCCGGTCACCCGGTCTGTTCCCCAAACCCAGGAGGGAAGTCAGGCAAGAGTCCTACTGTGTAGAGAAGAAACTGAGGCTCCGCTGGTGGGTACCAATCCAAGGCTTGTTCTCCATCTGAACAAATACAGACACATGCATGCATGTGCACCACAACACACGTGTACACACGTACAGACACACAACTGCATATATGCAGACGTAAGGCCTAGTGTGGTGCTGTGGGTTAATGCGTCAGACTGCAAAGCCATTTGAACTGCAAGGTCAGTTCAAGCTCACCAGTCGCTCCACGGAAACCCTATACAGGATCACTATGGATCAGAATGATTCAACGGCACGTCAGAACAACAGTAAAGACCTACATATCTCTGCCACCTGCCTGGGCACACATACATGCACTGGTAAGTATGTGCGAATATGCACACACAGGTATGTGTACATGTACACACAGGTATCCACATACACCAACACACAAACTCGGATATACACACACATGCACTCACTGTAAACCATGCAGTGTTTCTTGGAAGGGGGATGGGCTGCCGGTACCCTCCCTGGCCAGTCACTGAAAGGCAGACAGTGGTCATGCTGGGTGGGCTTGGGGCACATGAGTCACAAGGACACTGGCTCTGTAGCCCTTGCCGGCAATCTACCATCCAAACAGGACAGGGGTTCCAACAAGCCCTGGGCCCAAGATGAGGATGGGCTGGAAACCAGAGTTACGCATGTGACAATTCCACAGTGACCAGTGATGGCTTCATCCACTCCCACCAATGGGCCATTGTCCAGGGCTGGGCAGGTGGGGGGGGGGGGAGCAATTTTGCCACAACCCAGCTCAACCTAGAGAGTCCCAGATGCCACCTGCTCATGCTTGGTGCCTCCTCTCTGCAGAAGAACTAGCCAGAGCATGGGTTCTGACACTGACGAGGTGGTCAAGACTGGCTGTGTCTCTGATGTCCCCATGTGAACAGGGAGCCTGTGGGTCAAGTACCCCATGTGCACACTCACCCCTACATGCATTTACCTCCTCCCTATGCACACTCCACCCTGATACATACTCAGCTCTCCATAGACACACTCAATTTGTGCTGACTCCACGGCACATAACCACCACCACAGCTTACAGAGCAACTCCTGAAAGAAAGATGGTCTCTCTCTGGCACTTAAACTGGCTCTGGGCAAAACTAAATATCGCGACAACTTTCCCAGCATAAGGGGAGGGGAAGTCTAGAAGAACCCCTGTAAGCGCAGCCCACTGCTCACAGAGGCCCAGCAAGCTGAGCTGGCTGCCTCTCTACCCCTTCTCTCTTGTCCGCACCTCCTTTAATCTCCGCCATTGTGCCCTCTAAGTGGAAACCTCCTAGCGATTCCATGAAAGCAAGAAAAATGGGACATTCCTGAAGGCATTGTGAGGCCTGATGTGGTGGAATCGCACACATTGCCCTTTTTCTCACCATTAACTTAAGATGATCTGAGAGAGAAGAAAGAGAGTGTAAGAAAGCAAAGGACACACAGAAGAGCCTCACAAATAAAGGCAGCCCTCGCCCTGCCTTGGGAGAGAAGCCTCCATTGTTCTGGAAAGAACGCAGAACCAAGATCCACTCCCCCAGCTGAAAGCAAGCAACTTCCAAGGGATGAGGGGGAAATGAAATGCAACTGGAAAAAGATGCCTTCTCTCTGTGGTCTGGGCCCACCGTGACCCAGGCCCCTCCGCGGACTTCCTGCATTGCACTTACTCACGAGAATCAGAAGGGGCAGAGCCCACGCCTGCGTTTGCTGGTGACATGGCCTCAATTGGGGCGGGGGAGGGGGATTGTGAATTCACAAGGCCCCTACACCAGGCTGAACAGTGGGAAGCTCCATCCCACCCAATCCCCACAGAGATCTAGCAAGCGGGCAGGGCCTGCGGACTGTGCCAATGAAGGCCCGAGCCTGTCAGACTTTCTCCATCTCATTCTCATCCCTCCACCAGCTGCACTGTGCCCCCTGGCAGCAGCCCCATTCACACCCTAGGCTTCCAGGACCACCAAACCCACACTGGACTAATTAGAAAAGCAAGGTGCCCTCCCAGGCTGTCCTTGTGGGAAGACAGGCGGGCCCGAGAATGCCACTGTGACTCCTCATGCCAACACCCATCCAGATCTGCCTGGGTTTCTGGAAGGTTCCAATGTTGTCTCCATATGCTTTCGGCTTCCAAACCCGCTGGGGACAAGGGGGCAG
>NW_006408623.1:1990717-1998258 GCF_000296735.1 Chrysochloris asiatica
CCCCTGCCACTCCTACAGCCCCACTCCCAGCTCCACAGGACTCGATGGGCAGCAATCCAATGGTTGGGGGTATGGGGGGGTGTGGGCCAAGTGTCCACTTCCCACCTGTTTACTACATCTGGTCATCAAACCCCATGGGCACTGTTCCTCAATGGGAAGATGGTTAAAGCTGGGACCTGGTCTCCTCACACACCCCTTCCCCCAGAATCCTTAGAATGTCCCGGGCAGCTTCCATCCAGGTGCAGATGAAGATATGAGGGGCAGCTATGCGCTAGTGGAGAAAGGGACACTCATTCTGGCTGAGCCGCCAGTCCTCTCTGTCCCAGAGGGGACACTCCCTGAGTGCCGGGTTCCAGGAGGGCTGGGGAAGGGGGTCTGCAGAGACCACCAGCGCCAAGACTGAGGATTGGGGGCAGTCAGCAACAGGAAGGGCTGCTTGGGGAGACAGAGCAGGGTGGCGGAATGGCCCTATGCTGTGGTCCCAACACTGTAACAGCATCCACTCCAGGGTTCCGAGGGGCCTTCTGCTCTCTTGGAAAGAAGTGTTTGTCTGTGGGGTCAGCAGCCAGGTCCCCAAGGCAGACTCACCAGCAGAGGATGCTGGAAGAGAGGGCCAGGCTGAGGGCAGCAGCAGGGCCCTGTCCAGGCTAGCCTTACGGGGGCCCCCGGAGGAAGCCATATTCACGTAGGGTCCACACTGAGCACGGCCCCAAAACTGCCCTCTGATCACCTCACAGCCATACTTGGGAGTATACTTTACACCTCCTCTCCCTCTCACACACTTTTCAATGGAAAATGGACACCATAACAAAACACCAATTCTAGCCGAGTGTATCCCTGCTCAGGTCCTGCTGAGACATGTGTCTGAGACCAGGAAACGGTTCAGGGCTGGGAACAGGCCCAGGCAGTGTTAACCTCCAATTTCCCAGCAGGGCAGTGGCTACAGTCAGCTCTGATAGGCGGGTGAAGGGAGCGGGCTGATGGCAGCTGTAGAGAAAACAGCTCCAAGAACTAGGAACCTAATGGATAGGTAGGTGGGCAGCCATTCTGCGAATGAAAAGCAGTGACCACCACCGGAGGGCAAGGCATCTGCTGAGGGCATTGGCCACAAGTAACAAGGGGGGTGGGGTGGCCAAAAGGCCATCAGAATAGTACCACTGTCCTCCCCCATCCTGGAAACATGCAATCAAGGCTGAGAGTCACAAGCGCTTGGCCACAGCCACCCCCTCCACAGGCCAGGCTGTCCCTGCAAGCCACAGTTCAGAAGGATCCAGTTCTTGTCCGAGCCCACCACAAGCCAGGGAAGCGATGGCAGCTCCAGGGAGGTCAGTCTAGTCTAATGGTTCTCATCGCAACATTGCCCTGTTGACTGTCAACAACTGGGGGATGGGGCTGGCATCGAGTAGGCTGAGGCAGAGATTTTTGCCATGCAGAACAGTCCCCCCCCCCCATAATTATCCACCCCCAAAATCCAGTGATGCTGAGAGCAAGAAAGCTGCGCAGTCCCGATGTCCCAGGCTCTAACCTCCTTCTGGAAATTAAAGTGCCTCCCAGAATGTTCCCACTGTGGCTTCAACACAGCTGGCCTCCATTTGCACTGGCCCCAATGGACTCAGGCATCCTCTCTAGACCTCTAGTGAGGAGGGGATGGAAGCATGCAGGTCTGTGGCAGAAGCTGACAAGGAACCCGAGTAAATAGAACCACTTTCCTGGTCCTGAAACTGGGCTCTCTCCTCCCTGGAAAAAGGACCCCACAGCAGGGACTCAGTCCTTCCCTCAAGGTTGGGCTGAAGACAGGATAGCTGATGGAGAGGACCCACAGCCCAGGTGGTATAGGGACTCTTCAGGGATTCTTCCCCATCACCTGATGCTGGAAAACCACCCCTGACCCCTCCATCGTGTGAACACCCTCATGGGACAGCAGGGCCTTCTGGGGGCTGGAGGCGGGTGTGACTGATGCTGAGGATTCTGGGAACACCACTGGTACTTTTGCTCAGCTGCAGGAGTGCCCGTGCAGGGTGAGAACAGAGACATTGTTTTGTACTTTCTGAGGCCCCAAATTGTAGGAATAGTGGGACGTGTGTGACACCCACCCAGCGGTAGTTCTCTAACCAAGGATCGCCTTGATGAAAACTACAAGGAAAACCTTGCTTTGCCATCGGTGCTGGGCTTGGAACACACTGACCCAACAGCATGGGGTAGGGTCCATCATTAGGGGAAATAGTTACTATGTAATTGATCTTTATCTAGTTGTTCACTCTTAGCTTTGTACTTGAAGGTTACTTTGGTAATCATAAACCTTAGATTGATGAGCTGTCCGGATACGTTTCCTGCCTAAGACTGTACTTAAAGCTGTAGTGTAGAATAATAAAGTCACTCTTGACTGACTATCTTGAGTCCCCTGACACTTTCATTCTCCATCCACCCCCGAGACCTGTTCATGCAGCTCTGGTTCCTACATAATGGTGCCCAAACAGAGAAACAAAACGGTAAGTAACGGACATAGGGGAACCCTGGAAGGTAAGTAAAAAGAATTTGGGGGACACCGAACTGATGGGCATAAAGCCTAGGATTAGGCATGGCAGGGCCAAGGGTCAAGGGTACAGTTAAGTATAAGCCCTATGTTTCCTTACTGTGCTCTCTTTTGACTAATGTTGTTGTTAAGTGCCATCAAGTCGGTTTCGACCCATAGCGACCCTGAACAGGGTTTCCGAGGCTGTGAATCTTTACAGGAGCTAGAAAGCCTCATCTTTCTCCTGCAGAGCAGCTGGTAGTTTCGAACTGCTGACCTTGTGATTCGCAGCCCAATTCGTAACCACTATGCTACCAGAGCTCTAGGGTGTCAATATCGGAAGGGAAATTAATTCAACTATTAAATATTGTAGAGCAATATTGCCCCTGGTTCCCAGATGAGGGCACCTTAGATTCACAAACATGGAATACAATAAATGAAATTTTCAAAAAGCATCACAGGCAAGGAGAAACTATGCCCGCTGAAATTTGGACCTCTTGGTCTTTAGTTAAATTGATTCTGGAGCCACTGCAAACTGCGGGATGAAATCAGCATTGTAAAGATAATGGATCTCTTGGGGAACAGCATCTCCTGATCCTTCTGACTTCCCACCTCCACCTTTCCCCACCGCCCCTAGTGAGGCTTTTGTCTCGAGACACTTCACAAGCATTGTCTACTGTAGAAAAGTATATACCGGAGGCCACTAAACAAGGGGATATAGATGCCATATTAGCTTTTCCTGTTTATCAAAGAACAAATGATCAAGGGGAAAATGGAATATATCATGAACATTTTCATTTTTAATTATTAAAAGAATTAAAACCAGCGGTATCAAATTATGGAATGCAAGTTCCTTTTACCATCGGATTACTGCAAATGATTATTGAAACTTGCAGGCTAATTCCTGTTGATTGGCAACTTCTGGCTAAAGCGGTTCTAAATCCCGGAGATTGTTTGCAATTCAGATCATGGTGGTCTGAGGGAGCAGAGATGCAAGCTAGAAAAAATGCAGCTCAAAATCCACCTTTAAATATAACTCATGTCCACTTGACTGGATCTGGAAAGCGGGCTAACACAGAGGCACAAGCATGGTATGAGGATGATAAAGTAACCCAAATCACTTTAATTTGTAAACGAGCATGGGAGAAAGTGGTTCCCACTGGGCATAAAGACCCCACCTTTAGCAACATTCACCAAGGCGCACGTGAACCTTATCCTGATTTCATAGCTCGCCTTCAAGTGGCTGTCTCTAGATCTATCAGTGATACCATGGCCGCTGAAACTCTTCTTAGGGTATTAGCTTGTGATAATGCAAATCAAGATTGTCAGTTAGCAATGAGACCTTATAGGGAGACTGGTCATATTTTTGATTATATGAAATTGTGTAGAGAAATTGGAATAGAGACCCATAGAGCAAGTTTACTTGCACAAGCAATGACAAATCTCAAAGTTTCCAAAAATCAAGGGACCTGTTTCAATTGCAGTTGCTGAGTTTCAAGGAATTATTTCAATTCATTACCCTCAATCTAAACTTTGGGATTTTTAAAAAACATACATGTATGTAATTTCTAATACAGTCTTAAGTACCCCCATTACAGAAGCAGATACCTATTTTGTGGATGGCTTAGAAAAAGGAAAAGTGGTTACGAATCGGGCTGCGAACCTTAAGGTCAGCGGTTCGAAACTACCAGCTGCTCCGCGCGAGAAAGATGAGGCTTTCTACTCCCGTAAAGATTTACACCCTCGGGAACCCTATACAGGGTCGCTATGGGTCGGACCCGACTCGATGGCACATAACAACAACAACAGAAAGAGTAATTACCAGTTCTTTCACTTCTGCCCAACTGGCAGAACTTTTTGCCCTAGTAACTTTATTACAGGATGTTTCCACGCCACTAAGTGTTATAACTGACTCAGCCTATACATAGTTCAATTAGTCTCGCACATTGCTGCTACTTCTTTAAAACCATCCTCATCACCAGTATTAAAGCTTGCTTTATTTTTACAGAGCTGGAACATTCAACACACTACGAGTATACCTTACAATTCTCAGGGTCAAGCAATTGTTAAACGTGCCAATCACACACTAAAACTCCAATGACAAAAACAAAAATGGGGAGTAGCCCCCAGAGCAGTTACACCTAGCATTAACAACTCTACACCTGGAGAAAAGCACTTCAAACACATAATACAGAAAATAAGCCTTTACCTTATAATTATATTTGGTGGAAAAATGATGGTATATGGAAAAAAGGAAAATTAATAACCATGGGGCAAGGTTTTTGTTGTGTTTCCCCAGGAGATGCAAGATTTGGAATTCTGCAAGAAAAATACGGCCCCAATATGGCGAGCCTGGAGGAGCAGAAGGCGTCAGGTTTCATGATGAACCTGCTGCCATCTCCCAAAGTGCTAGTTCCAAAACTGGCAGCCACGAAGATTAGAATGGTCAAAGCGCAGAGGAGAACATGCTAAAGTATTTTTTTTTTTAAAGAATGATACAGTTACAATTATTGATTGGGTACCTCATGGAAAATTTTTAACAAACTGTTTATTGGAAAAAAAAGGCTAATGTTACTGTGACTTAGTCACTGATCATCACTGGAATGTTTTTAATGATGTGATTTAGACTCAGGCATCACAATTAACAGCTTGGCATGAGGGACGAATGGCACCCCCTCGGCCAAAGATGATTCATCCTGTCTTAGGACCTGAACAATGGGACTTGTGGAAATTACCTTCTGCTTTACAACCTTACAAAATATCATTGGAGGTTCTTCTGGAACAAGTCGTAGTGAGGCCATGTATGAATTCAGAGTAAATGAGGTTAGATGCCTACAAGCCAGTGTCCGTTTGCCTTATGTGATACATATAGGTACTATAGAAATCAATGTAACTGACAAAAGTCAGACATGTCATTCCTGTAAACTGTATATTTGTCTGAATCATACGCTGCATAACAAAAATATTGTCCATTATCTTGCTAAATGCTCGACTGGGAGTTTGGCTTCCCGTTAATCTAACTAGGCCTTGGGGACAAAGTGCAGAAATAGATGTATTAACGAAAATTTTAAGAAAAGTGTTAACTAGAACAAAAAGGTTTATTGGAACCCTTATAATCATTATCCTTGGACTTATAGCTACTGTCACGGTTGCTATGATGGCCAGGGTGGCTTTAAGACAAAGTATTCAAAATGCTGAATTTGTACAAAATTAGAAGCAAAATGCACATCAATTATGGAGTCAACAAGATAAAACAGATACAGAAGGTGTTTCTCAAGTTTATGAATTGCAACAATCTGTAAAATGGCTAGGAGAATAAATTATAGCTTTAGAATATAAAAAGTTGCTTAAATGTGATTGGCAGTGCAGTGACTTCTGTGTAACTCTAGCTGAATATAATTGTAGTAAAATAGAGTGACAAAAAATGAAAAATCATTTATATGGTTTGAGAGGTAATATGTCTATAGATATAAAGAAACTAGAAGCTCAGATGAATCATACCTTTAAAAAGCACATACAGAGAACAAACAAGATGGTGGAGAGGGTGAAAGTACAGTGTGGAGTTCCATCAGCAACAACACAGAATACCACATATAAAGGACTATTTAGAAGGTTAGAAGGCTTACAGCCAGGACAATTTGTAGCATAAGCAAGAAATTCAGTGCTTTCTAATCCAAGGCACTCAGCTGCTCCGGGAGCCACCATCTTGAGCAAGACCAAGTAGGGAAAGGATCACAGCAGCCACGGATGCCTGACAGAATCATGAAGAAAAAGGAAGAAGAGTGAAAACAGAAGCTCATCTCCTGATCACATCTACCTGGAGGCAATCAGAAAGCATAAAAAATACCAAAACACACACCCATCTAAGTATTAAGGCCAGAGTTAATTCCTGAGTATGCCCAAAAAACAGAAACAGATGACCATATCAGGACATGTCCAGAAATGAGATAAAGTGACTGAGGCAAATGAGCTATGACCTACACTCCATACTGGAAAATGGGCAGGCTTTGGAAATGCTGGAGAAGGAATTCAGAAAAATGATTATAAAGTATCAAAACACTATACAATGGAGTTGAGAAAAATAAGGAAGAAGTCAGGAAAGAGCTACAGGAACAATTAAATAAGATAAATACAGCACTGGAAACAATTCAAAACCTACAGAAAGAGGTCCAAATAATTAATAATAGAATATCAGAAATGGACAGCACACTGAAAGGGCAAAGGAGTAGAAATGAACAGATAGAAGCCAGAACTAGTGAGCTAGAAGATAAATCTCTCAACACTATTAAGATAGACGAGCAAGCAGAACAAAGGATAAAAAAATCTGAAGGCCTAAGATTCATGTTGGACAACATGAAGAGGAATAACATAAGAATTATCAGCATTCCTGAACAGGAAGAATCACACAAGTCCACAGAGGAGACAGTTGAAGAAAATTTTCCTAACATCCTGAAAAGCAAAAAAATAAACATTCAAAAAGCTCAATGAACCCCAGGAAGGATAGATCCTAAAAGACAATCACCAAGACATACAATAATCAAGCTCTCCAAAATCAAAGATAAGGACAGAATCCTGAAAGCAGCTAGGGAAAAGAGAAGTGTAGCATACAAAGGCAAGCAAATCAGATTAAGCTCGGATCTCTCAACAGAAACCATGCAGTCAAGAAGGCAATGGGGAGACATATATAAAACCCTAAAAGAAAAAAACTTCCAACCAAGAATCCTCTACCCAGCAAAGCTGTCAATCAAATATGATGTGTAATCAAAACATTCCAGGATAAATAGAAGCTAAGGAATTTTGCCAAAGCCAACCCTGCTATGAAAAACATCCTAAAGGAAGTTCTGTGGGCTGAGAACCAACAAGAACAGACAACAACTACAGAATGACATATGTGGCAGCATTACCCTGAACTTAATCGACAAATGGAAGAGTCTAGAACAGAATAAAATTATAAGAACAGAGGATCTGGGAGGTCAGTCTATGATCAAAACAATTACAATGTGAAAGAAGGTAAACACAGAGGAACAGA
>NW_006408623.1:2000488-2002144 GCF_000296735.1 Chrysochloris asiatica
AGCTAAAACATTTCTTCAAGCCATTCAGGAATTTAATCCTAAGAACTGGTTTCATAGTTGGGGAATTTCTATTATGACTGGAATATTTATTTATAGTGATTATTATAGTCAAATAATTATAGTGATTATTATAGTGGAGTATTTATAGTGATCATTGTTCTTTTCTTACTACTCTTAGTCTGGAAATGCACACAACAAAGATTAAGCTTTATAGAAAAATCACAAGGAGCGTTTCTATTGCTAGCTTTACAAAAACAAAAAGGGGGAGATGTAGGAGTGGAGGGACGTGTGTGACACCCACACGGTGGTAGTTCTCTAACCAAGGAACGTCTTGAAGAGAACTACAAGGAAAACCTTGCTTGCCATTGGTGCTGGGCTTGGAACACACTGACCTAACAGCTTGGGGTTGTTGTTGTTGTTGTTAAGTGCTGTCGAGTCCATTCCAACCTATAGCGTGAACCACTGACCTTGTAAGTTCAAACGACTTGCAGTCTGATGCATTAGTCCACAGTGCCACACCAGGACTCAGCTTGGGGTAGGGTCCATCATTAGAGGGGATACTTTACTATGTACTTGATCCTTATCTAGTTTTTGTTCACTCTTAGCTTTGTACTTGAAGGTTACTTTGGTAATCATAAACCTTACATTGATGAGCTGTCCGGACATGCTTCCTGCCTAAGACTGTACTTAAAGCTGTAGTGTAGAATAATAAAGTCACTCTCAACTGACCATCTTTCATTCTCCGTCCGCCCCAGAGACCCATTCGTACAGGGCTGGTGCCTGCACCAAATCGACTGGAAACTGGGTGTGGACAGGTGGGCGGAAGGAAGGCACTTTGCTGAAGGACCTGCTTTGTGTATGTCCCAGCGGTTCCTCGTGCCACCACACAAAGGGGGAAACCGAGTCTCAAAAGGAAAGGGCGGGACCTGAGACGCAGAGCTCAGTCGCTGGTGCTTGTTGATTTCTGTGGATCGCATGCAGAAGGTCAGGTGCCTAGACGCCAGGCTGCTTGAAACTGCCATGAGGATAAGTGAGGTATTGGCAGAGGAGTCCATGGTATGTCTCCAGAAAGCCCTGAATCACCTTCGGGAAATATGGGAACTAATTGGGATTCCAGAATACCAGTGCTTAAAAGAACGGAGGTTGTAAAGAAGCATATCAAAGATCTCCTGGATATGATGATTGCTGAGGAGGAAAGATTCATCAAAAGCATCACCATCTGTCAAAAAGAACTGAATACCCTTTGTAGCGAGTTACATGTTGAGCCAGTTCAGGAAGAAAGGGAGATGACCATCTTGCAACTAGAAATGGATTTATGTACTCAGGTGAAATTGAGGCGAACACAGAAAAAGGAGAGAAAACAGAAACTGAAACTACTTCAAGAACAAGATCAAGAACTGTGTGAAATTCTTTGCATACCTCCCTATCAAACTGACAGCACCTCAGTTCCCAGCTTAGAAGAGCTGAATCAGTTCAGACAACATGTGGCAACTCAGCAGGAAACAAAGACATCTAGACGTGAGGAGTTTGTCAGCATAAAGAGACAGATCATAGTATGTATGGAGAAACTGGATCATACCCCAGACACAAGTTTTGAAAGAGATGTGGTATGTGAAAATGCCTTTTGTTTATCTTTGGGGAATATCGCAGCACTAC
>NW_006408623.1:2003023-2005133 GCF_000296735.1 Chrysochloris asiatica
GTGATTGAGGTAATTTGAGTGGAGCTGACTCAGTTCTGGGACCAGTGTTTTGACAGCCAGGCACAGAGACAAGCTTTTGCCCTTTATTATGATGAGAACCACACAAAAACTCTGCTCCAGCTCCATGACGCTGAGTTTGTACAGTTAAGAAACTATACAAAGTTCATAAGAAACTCTTAGAAGGTGTTCAGAAGTGAGAAGAAAGCTGGAAGCTTTTCCTAGAGTTTGAGAGAAAAGCATCACATCCAAGCTGATTTATAAACCATGGAGGGTATATCTTCTAAAAGAGGAAAATCAACGCACCAAACTCTAGAAAACACTCCCTAAGCTGGAAGAGATGCTAAAGGTATGCATTGAAATGTGGCAACAGGAGCATTCACAGGCATTTGTAGTGAATGGACAAAAATCCATGGAGTATGTGAAGGGACAATGGGAGATGCATCTGTTGGAAAAAGAGAAAGCCAAGCAGGAAAGAGAAAACAGAAAGCCAATGGAGGCAAAGATGCTCTAGGGTAGCACTCCGCAGATGCCCAGCAAGAGGCAAGGACTGGTACCCAGCATTCCCGGCAAAGTTCACAAGCTGAACACTAACCATCATCTCCAATGCTACAGTAGCATTCGGCCTGTCTCAAGGGGACCAGTCCACTGCTCACCTGTATCCCGGCTTACACCTTCTAGCAGCAAGCCAGTAAGCACTGCCACCTTAGGCACTGCCATCTGTTTAGGAAAGGAAATGCCCCGTGCCGACAGGTATGGAGTCATCAAGACCCTGGACCTCAATGGCAGCTTCCTGAGCACAAGAACTTTCAGAGGCTTCCCAATACGATGCTACTTTTCGAATGCTCAATTCAACCAGCATTCAGTCCTAAGAAACCCTGATCAGTCAGCCAGCTGTGGCTTCCTGTGCCTAGACTGGACCTAATTATATAGGGGTAGCTTTCATTATTTTTCAGGTTAGCTTTGCTGGAAACCCTGGATGGATTCCATTACCATGGACTATATAAGTGTTACAGATAAAAAGTCCCATATATGGAGTCCTTAGAAACTTGTGCATTTGTTAGTTTCTTGGTTTTTTCTCCCTCAAGAAATAGATTACAAAGTACTTTCTAAGAAGCAAGTGCAAATTTTAGCATGAGGCCTAGTTTCCTTCTATACTCCAGAATTCCACTTGCTGAAGCAAGATCCAAGGCTTGTTTGATTTCACCATTGTGCAGGAAATGACTGCTGTGCCCATCCATGGGGTGTGGGACATGAAGTAATTCTGTCCTGTATACTTGTAATTAGCAGTTCACATCTTCTTTGTTGTTGCTGTTGTTATGTGCCGTGGAGTCGGTTCCAACTCATAGCAACCCTGTACAGGGTTTCCGAGGCTGTAAATCTTTTTTTTTTTTTTTCTTAAATATTTTATTGTGAATTATGTGATAGTTTACATGGGAGAACATTAGTTTTCCGAGGCTGTAAATCTTTACGGGAGCAGAAAGCCTCATCTTTCTCCCACGGAACAGCTGGTAGTTTTGAACTGCTGACCTTGTGGTTCGCAGCCCAAGGCATAACCACTACGCACCAGAGTTCCTTCACATCTTCTTCAGGGATGTTCAATTGATGCTGTCGCTGTTAGCTTTGCTCTTGCTTGAAGGCCTGTCCTTACCACACAGAATAGCCCTTCTCCTGGTGTCTTTGTGTGTTAGAAGCTGAGGTGATCTGACCTCCTGCCAAGGAAGTGACAGGGAGGCTGGCAGCACCTTTGTTAAATTGTGTAGTTGTGTTAATAATTGCAGTGCCCTTTGTGTGTAGAGGGGGTATGCGTATGTGAACACATGGGCTTGTCTGAACTCTTGTTTCTTCAGAGACTCGTCCCTGTACCCGCTGTGGCTGAGTTTTCCTGCTCCTGCAGTTGTCAGCCACGTGTGGAGGCTGTTTGGATGGGGAGGGCCACTTTGGTGGTGGCGATCTGGAACTTTGCACATGTCCACAGTACTGGGAAGTTGCTCCTGGTGTGGTGTCCACAAAGAGGCTCATCCTTTATCTACTGCATCAATCACTGCTGCTCTCCCCCGAGGACTGTTCTTTATTGCTACTCTGCCTGCACCCCAGCATTACTGTTAGCACA
>NW_006408623.1:2008669-2034129 GCF_000296735.1 Chrysochloris asiatica
AGTCATGGCTCACCAGAGATGCCCAGGCAAGGGCACTGTCCCCAGAACACCCTTCTCCACAGCCCTGGACGGAGGACATGTTGTCCAGAGCCACACTGGGCGGGGACGGCGATGGGAAGGAAGTCACTGTGGGTAAGGGAGAGTCAACAGGAACTGGACGTGAACCAAGGCCTCACTGCCACCCACCCTCCTTGCACAGAAAATTTGCTTCCCACAGCCAGGCAACATGGTGGGCTCTTCCTCCTGAGGAGCACTGCAGGTTCTCAGTCTTGGTAGGG
This sequence comes from Chrysochloris asiatica, assembly GCF_000296735.1. Taxonomy (NCBI): domain Eukaryota; kingdom Metazoa; phylum Chordata; class Mammalia; order Afrosoricida; family Chrysochloridae; genus Chrysochloris; species Chrysochloris asiatica. The sequence continues at coordinate 2,008,948 of NW_006408623.1, forward strand.
CACGAGGAGATCCCGTGGCTTTGGGAATATTTGCTGAGAAATTCCAAACAAGCCATGGTGTGGCAAAGGGGAAGTGGGGGGAGTGACAAAATGAGGGCCATGGTGACCTCCAGAGCACATAACCAGTGCCCACAAGTCTGCACCCCACTGTGTGAGGAGGGACCAGCCCAGGCCTGCAGGGGCCCCCTCATATCCCAGAGCCTCCACCTCTCCATCCACCCCCTGGAAGGATCGTCATGGAGCTCTGGCAGCAGGGGGGCACACACCAAGTGTCCCATGCTGCACTTCACAAGGCCTCAAATGGCTGCCTGGTCAGGACAGTGAAAGTGACAACTCGAGACCTGGGACCAGGCTAACCTGCCCGCCTGCCCCTGGGGGGCTCCTGGTGCCTAGAAAAGGCAGGATTCACAATCATGGGAAGCTGCCCCTGAGGAGTAAGCTTGCCACAACAGGAGAAACACCTGGAAGCTTGGGGCGAGGCTGCAGAGACTGAACAGGAGAGGAACACCCGTCCACCAGGGTAAGTCATTGCCAGGTGAAGTACCTCACCTCGGGGCTTCAGTTTCTCTAGATGCACAACGCATGTCATTGGACTAAGGTCCCTCAAGCTCAGACTTCTGAACTACCTCCCTCTTCACCCTCAGAACTGGGGGGCAGAGAACCAACCCTGCTGACTGGCACATTTTCACAGTCTCCCCTAGAAGTCGGAGATACTAGGTGGTGCAAGTCGGGACTGAGCTTGGCTGCTATTCCAAAAGGTTAGAAGTGTGAGTCCGCCCAGAGGCATCTGAGGAGGCTTGGTGATCAATGCCCAAAAGCATCAGCCACTGACTACCCTGTGGGACACTCTTCTTCTCTGACACTGCTTGGAGCACCAAGAGTTGGCGGGTCAACTCCATGGTAAATCCATGGCACAGCCTCAGCCAACATAGGAACACCTAACCTTGTGGCATCCTCAGACCTTCACGTGACCACCAAGATCCATCAAAGGTTGCTGCCCCCCACACCCCCATCCAAGGCTGCAGCTCTTGCCAGCCCTAAGGCCACGTGAATCAGCAGCTCCTTTTCCCAACAAACTTCTCCTCCATCACATACCTGAAACTCGCCAAAACCTAGTGACTGCGCAGCTCTGGACAAGGCCAATTCAATACCACCTCCTAGAACGGGCTTTAGCCACTGACGCACACTGCCTGCAGTATGCTGGTCACATGTGACACCAAGTAGGAGGGGAAGGGTGAGGGCCCGGTGGGTCTCTCCCAAGGCCTGCTGACAGTGTGCACACATGGGGAAGCATGTGTTTCATTTTCTCCATGGACCCCCACACAACACTAGAAGTCCTTCAGCTCCATAGCAGTCTTTCCCCCCAAACTGGGCCTCCCCCAAACCAAGCCCACCACCACTGAGTTGGTTCCAACTCACAGAGATGCAATATAGGGCTTCTGAGACTGTATGCCCTTACAAGGGCAGTCTTATCTTTCGCCTTCAGAGTAGCTGGTAGGTTTAAACTGCCAACCTTGTGGTTAGCAGCCCAGTGCCTAACCCACAGTGCCACCAGGACTCCTAATGATGCCTCCAGAGGCAGGTAATGCTTTTCCCGTCCTCTAGTCACCCACTGAGATATTTATAGCACGAGGAGCTGAAGTCATAACAAGATGATCTGGCAGTGGGCACAGACGACATAATTATCCACCAGACGACTTTTTGCTAATTTAGCCAGAGTGCACTATTCTTAGTAATATAATTAAATTTAGGGTAATTTCAAGACACTGCAGGCTATGCCTTGTTCCCAGAGTTAAGTGCTAAGAATACAGACCTCCTTCAACAAGGGAGAACTTTCTACCAAGCAGAACAGGACACAGGTAAAAGGGGCCTTTTTTAAGGAGGCATGGGCCAGGTCACTACTATCCTGGGACAACAGGAGGTATTTTCCACTGTGATTTAGAGAGGCAGGAAGGAGCCCCAGGCTTTCAAGTGTTCTGCTTGGAGTCTCCATGCTAGGTGATGATGGTGATAGATAGTGATGAAGGCTGTGGTGATGATGTTTATGATGTGGTTGACAGTAATGATGGTGATGAGGAGATGGCAGTGACGACAAGAGCGGTGATGGTGGTGGTGATAAGTTTATGTGGTTGATGGTGGTGATGCTAATGTTTATGATGGCAGCCGTGGTGGTGATGTTTCTGTTGTGGGTGATGATGAAGATGATGGTGGTGGTAATAGTGGTGATGATGCTGTTTATGATGGCGGCAGTGGTAGTGACGATGTTTATGATAGAAGTGGTAGTGATGATGTTTATGATGCTGGTGATGTTTATGATGGTGGTTGTGATGTTTATGTGGTTGATGGTGATGATGCTAATGTTTATGATGGCAGTCGTGGTGGTGATGTTTCTGTTGTGATGATGAAGATGAAGATGATGGTGGTGGTAATAGTGGTGATGATGCTGTTTATAATGGCGGCAGTGGTGGTGATGATGTTTATGATGGTGGTGATGGTGATGTTTATGTTGTGGGTGATAATGAAAATGGTGATAGTGGTGATGGTGTGGTTTATGATAGCGGCAGTGGTAATGATGATGCTTACAACGGCGGCGGCAGTGGTGATGTTTATGATACGGGTGATGGTGGTGATGAAAATGGTGGTGGTGATTGTGGTGGCGATGGTAGTAGTGATGATGGTGATGTTTACGATGGTAGTTGATGGTGGTGTTGGTGATGATGACTGTTGTTGTTACGTGCTGTCAAGTCGGTTCTGATTCCTAATGATTCTGTATAAGGTTTCCAAGGAGCGGTTGGTGAGTCTGAACCGCCAGCCTTGTGGCCAAGTGCTTATGTAATGATGTCACAATTTGCTGAACACCACAGATGGCCAGATGTACTAAGTGCTTTACACCATCCATGTGGCTTACTAAATCTTCACACTGAACTTGTGGGGTATTACTATCCCCACTTTAAAAATGAGGAAACTGAGGCCCTGAGTAATTACTGGCTAAGATTCAAACGTGGTTCACCAGATTCTAAGGGCACTATTTCTCCCATCTCAGCCACCCCAAGTAACTCCCTCCAGGTGAGAGATTTCTTCTATGGATGATCAGATTCCAGTTCCTCAAACCAGTGCCCCAAACCCCCTTCAAGACAACATCCTTTGTCACCTCCCATTTACGTAAAGAGAGAATCTTACTGGGAAGAAAAGATCCATCCTACAGTGAATTTTTAAGTCTTTGACTCTGAAACCTCGTCTTACATCATTGGACGGAGTAAGAAGGCCCCCCAACCCCATCTCAGAGCCTCTGGTGTGCCCGCCGCCAGCCTGCTTCCAAAAGTTGGGGTTCTGAGCACCCAGATTCAGCCCCGTGATCCACTTCCAGTTGACAGGAAGGCACAGAGGCAGGCCTGGAGAGGCAGGACTGCCTGAGCCGTCCTGGTCCTCTCCCAGCTCCCAGGCTGCTGGCCAGGCCCAGGATGTAGCTGTGGGGGGGTGGGGGAGGTCATGAGGAGACGCCATAGGAAGGAGGGGTCACAGCTCCGTCAACCCTGACCCACAGGCTTCCCAACCGATGACAGTGTGAACCCACAAGCTGTGTGTCTCTGGGCAGCACCTCACAGACACCATCAGCCGACGACGCAGTATCAGCAGACGAGTATGGTGACTCTGCTGTGCAGACATGACAGACGCACATCTGGCTGCCTCTCCCAGGCTAGCTGTGACCCCAGTCTCCTGAGTGCTGACACCTCACAGAACAGCTGCTGTGACTGGGATGAGCCTGAGCACTCACAGGAGCCCCCAGGAAGTACGCCTTGTGTGTGTTTCCTGCCAGAGGACACACCTAGGGAGTGGCAGCCCCACCAGGCTGCACCTCACACTGGGCCCTTCTCCCACCTGGGTTCTCGGACCCACCTCCAGCTGTGCAGACCTGCTGAAGGGAACTGTCCACGTCAGGACGTCTCGGCTCAGATTGGGGGAAAGCAGGTGTGAGCCATAGTAACAGCTTCAGCCAGGCCTGTCATGTTCACAGTGTGGCCCTTGGCCAAACCGACACCATGGGGGCATGTGGTCTGAGCCCAAGGAAGAGGTGGTGGCCACAGGCAGGACCCTGGGGGCGGGCAGTTCATCTGCTGCCATGCTGGCTGGAGGTTATGGAAAGGAAGGGGTTCTCAGAGATGGAGTCTAGTTCCCACCCACACCCGGGTTTGTGGGTTGCCATGATGGCGGTGGGGGGGGGGGGGGACGGGGGCGGGGAAGAGGCGCCATGAGGTGTATTTACAGCAGAACAAACAGAACAGAGTCACTGGGAGGCCTGTGCATCTCACTGGGGACCCCTTCCTCCCTGGCCTGGACAGTGCCACCCACATCAAAGGGGACACTCAGGACCACGGCAGTGTGGGCAAGGGAGCAGCTTCCAGTGGGGGCAGCTACAGGGGGCTCGACCTCCTCCAGGCCTTTTCCTTCCCAGCAGCTACTCTCAGAGCTCTGGGGTCCCTGGGTCACATAACAGAGCTGTGGTGGCTCTGTTCACCCCCACACTGGGCACAGGAGCCAGGTAGCACAAGGTCACCTCAGGGTACTCAGGGATCTTTAAAACACGAACTGAGAAAAACAGCCTGACTCAGCTCGGCCAACAGCTCAGGCAGACGGCAACCCAGGTCCCAGATAGCTCAGCGACTTCGAGCACACATGTGCCAGGCTTCTAGTTTCAGATGGCAACACACAACACAAGCTTCACTTCCAGGGCTGCCTCCCTGGCCTCAGTGTGGCGGCCCATCCTTCATTTCTGCCCCATTCAGGTGATCTGGTATTCTGTCCACCCCAGGGGGAAGCAGGGCACGCCCACCAAGTGTGTCCTCAATACTGAGAAGAGAGGCTCCCAGAATGAACAGGAACCATCTAGAAGGAGAGCTGGTCTCCTGCTCTATTTCAAGCTCACAGCGCCCAGCACAGCACCCACCTAGCATCTACTGGGTCCCCATGGGATTGAAGACATCCGACTCCACACACTCAGCTGTGGGACTGAGAGCATCAGCTTTCCTTGTATTAACACAAGACCTCCAGGGTGTAGCAAGCCGAGCACATCATGAGTGGGTTTGGGCACGGTGAGTTCTATGGGGTACGAAGGTGCTCCTCAGTACCTCAGCCATGAGCCCAACACGTTGCTTTGCTAACATTCCACAATCAAGCCAAAACCTCAAACCTATAGTCATGGCGTCAATTCCAACTCGGCAACCCTACAAGGCAGAGCAGAATTGCTCTTTAAAGGTTTCTGAGTCTATAAATCTACGGGAGCAAACAGCCTCATCTTTCTCCTGGAAGTGGCCGGTGGGACTGAACTGCCGACCCTTCAGTTAGTAGCCCAGTGCTAACCTCACTGTATCACCAAGGCGCCTTCAATCAAACCCGCTCCCCCAAATTCGGGTGCCGACCATTCATAGACAGCAACAGCTCGGTACTGCCTGGAGAACGTGGGGTGGGGCTGACGTCGGAAACGCCTCATTCTTGGACAGCTGGGCATACGTGGCCAAACCATGCATGCTTGGCACGGCCGGTCAGCTCCTGGCTGGCATGATCTGGGAACGGCTGATTAAACAGCGTGTCAGCCGTGCTCTTTGACGTGAGAAGGGAAATATCATTACAATCAACCCAGTAGCCACAGAGCTGGGACCCAGCAGCCTAGGAGAGTCTGGGGATTTTCAACAGGGCCAAGAATTTTGTGGGAACAGTTGTGGCTTTTTTTAAAACCATGTATCTGCTTTTTCTATTAGACAAGAAGGAGAAACCTGTGCTGAGCTCTTATATATAGTTTTAATAAGTAGAATTTCTTTTACTTGTCCCTCTTACTTTTCTTATTTTGTACCATCTCTCCACAAGCTGTAGATACAATTTAGACTCTCTCTGTATTTGAAATACAGAACCTGGTGGCACTATGGGATAAGCACCAGGCTACTAACCACAAGGTTGGTGGTTGAAATCCACCAGTCACTTCAGTGGAGAAAGATGAGGCTGTCTGTTCCCAAGAGTTACCATCTTGGGAACCCTACTCTGTCCTATAGGATTACGATGAATCAAAATCAACTCGGTGGAAGTGAGTGAGGTTTCTGGTGGGCTGAAAGGATATTGACTGCTTCCATTCCGTCTCAAAATTTTACCCCAACACTTAGCAGTGATCATCCCCGGGAAGGGGGTGAATTACAGAGGAGCCCCACTTTCTGTGGGTTTATCTCTGAACTGTTTACATGTTTTGCATGCATGTCTTGATTTTATAACCTAGATTTTATAATAGTGTCTGGAGACTGTTTGGGGACTGACACACAAGAGCTTGTCCTCATTCTAACAAGAGTATGGCATCTTTCCTGAACTGCTATTAAGTCCTGTGGAGTCAGCTGCAACTCACAGCGAACTTGTCTAGAGTTTCCTAGGAGCGGCTGGTGGGTTTGAACCACCAACACTGAGGTTCAAAGTGACCTTGTGGCCCAGTGCCTACTCTGCAGCACCACACCAGGACTGAGAGTCTGCTAAATGAGAACAGGCCGACTCTCATGTCCACGTCACAGAGGAGGACACGGAGGTGTGGGGAGTGCAGTGACCGAGAGAGCTACCTGCGTGCTCTCGGCCAGAGTCGCTCCCAGCAGATAGACAGTCCCCTCCCACAAGGTCTGCACACTGACCACAGACACTAGAGTCCACGTATGTCACTGGGTGGGTCCAGTGTCACAGCACCAGGCGGACTCCCAGCTCCAGCCCAGCACACAGCGGAAGGTGGCTGTGAGTACAGTGAGCAGACGTTGCATGGAATATGACACCAGTGTGTTTGTGGGCCAGGGTCCTGGCCACACTCCGTGCCGTCACATGCTTTATGCAGCCAGAAGCCCTGGGTCACCTCTGATGTCCACTGCCACATGTCCAGCCAGTGACACATGGACATGTATTTCTCAAAGGTACTCTGGGAAGGGCCAGCTCTGCATGCCTCCTAGAAGAGTCACACGCACAGACACACAGCTGCTGAGCAGTGTTGTCATGAATATACGTGGGGCAGAGGGCCAGGGCAAGCGTTTGGGCAAACTGGTCTCAATTTGAGGCATCCTGGATCTTGGTCCCTGTTCCTGTCTTCCTCTCCGTTCCCCAGTGGGATCTTCCCCAGTCTTCAGGGCCTCCGACGCCCCCTCCCCAACCTCTGCTGGGTTTTCATGTCCCACCCCCAAACCAAGTGCACAGTCAGGCCCAAGCCTCAGACCTGCCATCGACTGTCTACAACCTTGGGACTTGATGTCCTCAGCTGTAACCGGCCATCACAATCACAGTGTCCATCTTGGGGGTTGACATGAGCCACCGCGGACCACAGTGAGGCGTGCACAGCTGTCATTATCATCCCCTAGTCTTCCAACACGGAATGTTCTGGGGGCTGGTTGAACACACACCTCATTCCCTGTTCCCAGGTCAGTCTCTCCCAGATGGGCAGTATGGTGTGCCCCCCAGTCCATCTGGCCCCCACACAAAGCAGCTCAGTTAGCTGGGAGGGGACTTGGGGAGCCTCTCTGCAAAGTGGTGAGCAGCCTGGGCATACACTGGTCACTCACCGCATGGTATCCTGAAGGCTAAGGAGGGAGAAGAGGAGTTCCGGGGGGCAGGAGGAGGCACAGTACTTGTGACTAGACTCTCCTAGCTCCTCACTCTTTCCCAGTCAGCTTCAAAATAGGTGTTGAAGTGGCATAATGTATTTTCCCACACTAAAATAACAAATCACAATAAAAAACCAAACCCAAGGCCCTGTGCCAGCAGCAGGGGTGGAAACGGTCCCTGGTTGCACCAAGAACTTTCCTGACCACGTCCCTGGTACCTGAGAGCCTCATTGATGGGCTGTCTGTGGCCCAGGGTGGCTTTGGCCCTGAATGGCCAGCCTTGGACAACAGAGCCTAAATGGAGCACCGGACAAAACCCATGGCCCTCTGAGGCCTTCAAACATCCACGCCAAGCCTCCCACCCTTATTTTCTCATAGCTGTTCCAAAACCACCTCCCTGCGCCAAATCTCAGTTACCACAAGTTAATCTACTCCAGCAACTTCCAAGCTGGGTGTCCGCCTTGGAGGCCAGCCCCCATCTGGCCGGCAGAGAAACTTGTGCCTCCCAGCCAGGGAGAATTCCATAGAGGGGTTTGTGTTGAATGAGAAGAGCCCCAAGGCTGCCTGTTTCCATTTGGGTCTGTTCCGCTGAACCGCCCCACCAGGATTCTCCAAGGGAGAGGTGTGAGGTGGTAAGTGAGCGCAGGGAATGAGCAAGCCTCACTTAGATCCACCTCGTTCTCAGAGCATGGCAATACTTCCAGAACAGCCTGCGACACCATCCCACAGGACTGGACAAGCACTTCTAGAGCAGGGCACAGTGAGAACGTGGTGTTATGTCAAACCCATGTCTGCGTACTCAGAGACACAGACTAGACACTAGCAAAGTGCTTTGTGGGTCCCTCACGGGCCCGTCACCACCTCCTACTGAGGTCCAGACTCCTGAGCGCGAGCAGGACCACCGACAGGACTCCACTGCGGCCCAGCTCAGTGTCACTGCTTCAAGCACGTTTCAGATTTCAGGAGGAATTCAATTTTACCTTTGTCATCCAGAATGCTGACAACTGTCACCTCTAATCGTCTAGACGGCTCTGACAGCTGGCCAGGCAGGGCCAGCTGCTTTCCTGTGACTGGACACCAACCCCTCGGATGGGCCACTCAGCTGTCCTCACATGAGTCAGTCCCTGGGGCCAGCTCTGACCCAGTCCGGCCTGCCACACCAAGGTGGGCAGGCTTGACCGCAGCTCCGGCTAACCGGGAACTCATTCTGACACCCAAGATAGGAGAGCCTGGTACCCCAACTTCTACCCACATCTCTGATGGAGAGCCAGACCTCAGCTGCTGCACTGCACCTCAGCTTCTCCTCTAAGGTCAAGAGCAGTGTTACGGGGTGAATGGTATCGGTGCACCCCCAGAAACACACGTCAAGCTGGCTGAACCACGATTCTCAGTATTGTGCAATTACCCGCTGTGTTGTGATCCGGGTCAATCCTCCCCTTGAGTCCTGGTGTGGTACTGCAGGATGATGCACTGGACCACATGGTTGGTGGTTCAAACTCACCAAGCAGCTCCTCAGAAATGAGTTGGAACAGACTCAGGGCACTGAACAACAACATTGTATTAATGGTGCAGGGTACAACCTACACAATGAGGCTGTATCTTGAGCCAAATGCTTTGAGAGATAAGAGAGATTAAAGAAGTGAGTAGAGCCCAAAGGGACCTACCAGCTCCAAGGAAGAAGAGCTGGGAGCACAGTGTGACTTCTGGGCCGAGGGTAGCTATGCTGGGAACCCCTTAGACCCAGGGGAGGACTGATGATTCAAGGACTATCCCCCAGGCTGGCCCCCTGAATTCTGACTTCTAGCCTCCTACATCATGAGAGAACACGTCTGTGAAAGGCACCCCCGTGTATTTCTACTACAGCCAACACTAGAGAGCAGGTATGGGAGGCAGGAAGCAGTAACTTTCCAGGGCTGGGTCACCCCAGGAACTTGAGGCTGAACAGGGCACCTGCCACCCTGAGCCCAGTGAACAGCAGTATCTCCCCGATTTACTGAGCATCACCCACATTCCTGTGGCCTTTATGAAGCAGATACCCCTGTGTCAGCTACTGCTCGAAGGGTCGCTGGGACAGTGGAGACAGGCAGAGTCCCTGCCCTCTTGACAGATGCTCACCAGCAAATCACCAGGGTGCGTGTGCGGGGAGGGGGTGACTCACATGGCAATGTGGCTGGGCTGTGGTGCCCAGCAGTTTGGTGAGACATGGGTCTAGACGTTGCTGGGAAGGTACTAACACGTGGTTCACAACCACAATTGGGTAGGCTTTAAGGAGCTCACCTTCCATAGCAGTGTGGGCCCCATCCAATCAGTTAAAAATGGGCTGTAAGAGCAAACACCGAGGTTTCCCAAAGAGAAAGGAATTCTTATTTACAAAACAGAAATGGAGACATTCTGCTGAATTTTCAGCCTGTGCTTTCTGCTCCCTTAAAGATTTACAGCCTTGGAAACCCTATGCAGGGTCGCTATGTGTCGGATCCAATTCCACAGCACACCTAGACTGCAAGGTCAGTTTGAACCACAAGATCAGCAGTTCAAACTCACCAGCCACTCCTCAGAAACCCTATACAGGGCCGCTATTTGTTGGAACCAACTCAACAGCACTTAACAACACAGAACAACACAGACATCCAGAGAGGGAGAGGGGCTGTTTGCTGACGACCGGGGGTGCAGGTTGGGGGAGGTCAGGGGGAGCATGGAGGGGATTGTAACCATGGCAATGAAAAGATATACAATAGGATGAATGTAAAACTAATGTTCTCCCATGTAAACGATCACATAATTCACAATAAAACATTTAAAAACAAAAACAACATAGACAGATCTGGTGGGGGCTGCAGGTTATTGCACTGGATTGCAAGGTCAGTTTGAATCACAAAGTTGGCAGTTCAAACCCACCAGCTGCTCAGAAACCCTATACAGGGTCGCTATGAGTCAGAAGCAACTTGAAGATACTCTACAACAACACAGATTGATCTAGGAATCCTGGTGCAGTACTGTAGGATCAGTACTGGACCACTAACCACAAGGTTGGTGGTTCAAACCCCTATACAGGTTGCTGTGAGTTGGAACCAACTCAATGGCACTTAATAACAACGATCTAAAGAGTTCTGGTGGCACTGTACGAGAAACAATGGACTGCTAACCTCAAGGTCAGTAGTTCAAATCCACCAACCGCTCTGAGGGAGAAAGATAAAACTGTCTGCTCCCATAAAGATCTACCAACTCAGAAACCCTATACAGGGTTGCTAGGAGTGGGAAATGACTTGATGGTAGTCAGTTTGGTACATTGTTAAGTGCTGTTGAGTTGGTTCCGACTCATAGCGACCCTATATAGAGTTTCTGAAGGTGGCTGGTGAGCTTGAACCACCAACCTTGTGGTTCAAACTGAACTTGCAGTCCAGTGCATTAACTACTACGGGTATGAAGAAGTATGTGTGTACATACACAGAATCAACTTATCGACATTTAACAACAACAACATACACAAGTATGATGTATATATGAGGAGGCTTAAAAAGTCGATGGGAAATGGAATGAAGAGAAAATGGAATTTCCTCAGGAACTTTCTGAAGGCCCTTGTCCGTGTCCCTGTACGTAACGATATTGCTGTTGTTAGCTGCGGGCAAGCTACACCCAAGGGACGGCCATGCACAATGGATCGGCCTGCTGTGACCCCCGGAATCTCCACGGGCTGGTTTTCTGAAGTAGTTGCCAGGCCTACTTCTAGTCTGTCCTGCTATGAGCTCTGTTGGACCTTGGGTTGTGACTGCCCGTGACACACACAGGCCGGGAACTGAACCCTGGAATCCTGCACAGAAGGTGACTTTTCCATGACATCACAGGTCTCTGCAGAGCCCTGGTGGGCACATCTCAGGATGGTGCCTGGTCTTCTCCCTCTGTCAGACCTGCTGCCCCCCACCACCCCCATCCCTGCAGCCCCAAGCTCCTTGGAGTCCTGGGCGGGTCTCATGTGTGCTGGCCTCCCCCGGACCCCTGGCTCAGCCAGTCAGTGTAGGCTGACTTGAACTGGTTGTTGGCCCCCTGCAGGGTGAGGATCCAGGGGGTTCCCATGGTGGGCAGGGCAGTATTCCTGAAGCTGCCAGGCCGAGGAAGATGCAGGTTCAGCATCCCTGTAAACCCTTCCTGGCAGGGAGGAGAAAGCAAGAGCCACAAGTACCATTTTCCAGGAAAACTGTGGTTAGTTACAAACACTGCCAGGAGGCTTGCAGAATGTGCCCTTTGGTTGTTTAAATGATATGTTCCTGAGTGTTTTTGTGTACATCCCCCGATCCCACCCCCCACACACAAAAACAGAGAGAATAGAAGCAAATACTGTTGAACGATGATGCATGGAGGAAATTGTAATCATTGCAGTGAAACCATGAGTGTAAAACCGATGTTCTCCCATGTAAACTATCACTCAATTCACAATAAAACCTTACAAACAAAACAACACTGTCAGGCCAGCTCTGGAACCTTCTGCATGGCCAGTGGCTTCCCTGCTATGCCCCACCACCCCTGGGCTCCCCTATATCTGCCTTCACCCTCGGCACCAAGGTTCCTTGCCAATAGCCCAAGGAGTTAGCTGTGCAGAGCCTGGTCGGAGGTGGCACAGGTGATGTGGGGGATGTAGGCACAGCCTCTCTTGTCAGCAAGGACCTCACAGGCCTGGACCTCACAGGCCTGCTTGCCCACCTACCCTCAGCCCGCTGGTCCTGATACCAGATTGGGTGGGGTCCATGGGTACAAGAGCAGTAGGAGAAATGTGACCCCCAGCCAAGGAGGCAGTCTGCACAGTGAGAGAGCCCCTCAGGGCCTCCCTGACCCCACTTGCCCCACAGGAAAGAGCGAGGGACCAGGCAGACCCTCGTGCATCCAAATGCTCATTGCTCAGGTCTCTTGTGGGGGCTGTCTTCCCTGCCGCCAAGCCCTGGCCAGTGCTCAACCTCAGAGCCCCCAGCGTGTCGGGGGAGGGGGATACCTCTCACCAGTCTCCTTTACTAGCAGGGACTCAGTCCCCCTGAGGGGGCAACGCCCACCCATCTCCCTTCCACCCACTCCCAACACCTTCTCCCTGAGGCGGCCAGGCAGGTCATACATGCGGTGTGACTGAGGACCAAACTGCCCAACAGGGAAAGCCCTAGTCATGGATGATGACAGGGCACACGCAAGGCGGCAGGTCCCACTGAGACGGAATCTGTAGCACACAGATTGGGGAACTTGTAACAAAAACAGCGTGAAATACCTGCTCTGTGATTTGCTGACGCTGATGATAGGTTGCACTGATTGTATATCCTCATGTTTGGATTTGTCAGGTTCAATACAATGTATCATTAACCTTCATTTCATCTGTTCTTTCTTCTTAGCTACTTCCACTAGAACATTTTAAACCACACATACGGCTCCACTGGGCGGCGTGGACGTTCCCTCAGCTACAATTAGCACCTTGAACAGAGACACGGCCCCTCAATAGCTACTCTGAGGAGGAAATGCATGCATGTGCACGTCACCACTGCCCCATATGTGTGCTCAGAGCCAGAGTGCCTCATGCCCAGGCTGGGGACACACAGGGAGGTCTGCACAGTTCTCCAGATCCAGCTCCACCCCCCCAACTCAGGATACAAGCATTGATACAACAATCTCAGAGATCAAGTTTCTCAAGTGCTCCTTGGAAATCCTATACAGGATTGCTATGGGTTGGAAACAACTCGACTGCACTTAAAAACAGTAACAACAACAACAACAACAACAACCTTTGATTAGCTGTGATGTGGCCCAGAGGTTCCTGTGGCATGAGGCTCTGCCTCTGTCACCTTGGACATTCTGCTCCGGGTGTGGGGGTCTCTGCAGATGCCCTGCCCTCTGCTTCCTGTAACGTTCTACCAGTAGGAGGCGAGAGGGAGCCAGAGAGGCCACGGGCTGGAGTAGGCCCAGCGGTTTCCTGCCTGCTTCCTGTTGCTGTCCTCATCAGTCCAGCCAGGCCTGACCCTGCAGAAGTGCTGGGGCAACTGGAGGTGCAGCTTTCCCGCACCCCTCCTGGAGTCTGGGTCCTTGTAGACATGTGCTCCATGATACCTGTGTGTACTCATTTTTTACTTCTCCCAGAACACAGTTACACCCAGGCCTCCCTGCTGGCATCCTGGCAGGGCCCTGCTAACTGGGAGACCTGCTGTACCCTCTCCAGGCCCAGAGCTCCTGCACTGTCCACTGCCACCACCATGGGTAGGGGCTGGGGAGCCGATGACCTCTGACCACATAGCATAGATTTAAGCTCGCCATTAGTGCTCACAAACTCAGCTTCTGGTGATTGCGCTGTGTTCTGGAACCAACCACCTCTTTTGTTTTCCAAAAGGGAAAAATGCCACCCTTTGTACCCTCCAAAAAAAAAAAAAAAATCCAGGAATTATCCACGAGTTTCAGTATGCTCAATGTTCAAAGGAGGTATTGTTAATCTTTTGGCCATAAATAGGCAATTAGCACCCACTCACAGTCCAGTCGCTTGGCGGCCTGGCCTCAGCAGCAAAGGCTGGCTGCCCTGGGAGGCAGCTGCTTTCTTTATTCTCAGCTGGGGTTTCACGTGGCAAGAGGGAGCAGTCATCTAGGACGGCTGATAATGCAAAATGTTATTGCCAAATGGGTGCCTGTCAGCAGGAGACACCATGTTGAGTCCTTGTTGGGTGAAGTGTGCTGCGGTACAAAAGGCAAGACAGACTACATCAAGGATTCACCTTGTGGTGACCCCTAAACACTGGCAGTCCATGTGGTCTCAGGGTGCAGAGGAACCCACTTCTGCCCTATTCGTGTGTCCCTGCCTCGGGTCCCCACAGACCCTGCCAAGGTCCCCAAAGGGACCCCACAAGCCCCCACAGACCCACACAGGGAGCCCTACAAGATCCCCCACAAGCCCTCACAGAGGGACCCCACAGGGTCCCCAACAAGCACCCGCACAGGGTTTCCCACCGGTCCTCACAGAGACCGCTACAAAGTCCCCCATAAGCCCTCATAGAGACCACTCCATGCATGCAAAGGGGTACCCAGAAATCCTTACAGGGTCCCCACTGACCTTCTGGCATTGTGCTCAGTCAGGACTGGGGGACGTTCCCAGGAGCTGGTAGCCCAATTCTACTAATAAAGGAGCAAGAAGTAGACAGATAGACAGACATGCCTTGGTCCTTCTGGGGACAGCCAGACTTCCCCATTCTGCTCTTCTGAGGCTTAACTGGAAAGCCTTCTGCTGTTTTTTCTTCTCCTTGTTTCCTGGAGATGTTCCCCCAGCTGAGGTAAACAGACCAGCGGCATAACAGCCAACACAAGAACTCCTCTGGCCCCACACCACCCAGGCCCTGTCTGCCCTCTCTCTCTCTCTTTCCTTAGCAGCCTTGGATCGACAGTCAGAATGCGGTGTCCAGAGTCAAATGGACAAGAGTGATGGTGCAAAAGACCTACGGGAGGAATATAAAGCAACGTGGGCAAACCGGCTGTTACTACAAGAACAAGCAACATGCTTGCCCAGAAAACATCAAGGCAAGTGGTCAGGTCCCCTCAGAGAAAACCCCCTTCCAAGACTAAGACTCAACGGGAATACACGCTGTGATTGGTGACCACGCTCGACACCGATAAGGGGAAGTGATGGAAAAACAGCAATGAAGCGGTGAGCTAAGCCCTACAATGTTCAATAGACTTCTGTGAACCCGGGTGAAGACCTGGTTGGCCAGCAGTGTGGCAAGACCTGGGGACTCTTGGGCCCAGAGTCAGTGACACAGCCACAGAGGACTAGAGTGGAGAGTGAAGCATCCAGCCGATAAGAGAGGGCATATGCATAAGAACACCCACACTTACAGATAATACCTACTTGCCCTGGCTTCGATGACTGGATGATCGGAGCTCAACCAGAAGTAAAAAGAAGAGGAAAAAAAAAAAAAAATATATATATATATATATATATATTCTCATACAATTTGATGAACTTGACCTACACCTATGGAAGCAGTAGCTCAAAAGAGGGAACAAGTCCTTACAGCAAGAATCATTCCCACCCCCTCCACACACAGAGTAGACAGGGATGGGCAACTTGGACATTGGCTACCCAAAATGGGGGGTGGGGGGCTACAAAGGCAAGAAGTGACTGGCTTACAAGCTTTCAAGAGGGAACCTAGATCCAGAGGGCCTGAAGGAAGGTAGAATCTCCAGTGAGTAGTATTCAATCTGACTAGGCGGGGCTGATGCAATGAAATGCAGACGGGGCTCTTGTGATACAATAGTGAATAATTGTTATCAGAACTGATTGTGAGGGTCGGAAATGTAAAGGTAGACGTTTTATAGCAAGGAGGGGAGTGATTAACTTTTCAGTCTAGGAGCGGAGGTCCCTAGGACCATCAAGGGAGAAGAGCAGAGAGCGGGACCCTACCCAGAGAAGCAGTGATGCCTGAAATGGAGCCAGAGATGATGACATGGAGCAAAGGAGCAGCTGGAGACTTTAGATCCAGAGAAGGAGAGTGACTGTGTGCTGAAGACCTGGGGGGCACAGGGGGAAGGATTGTATGGAGGGGATTGTAATCATGGCAATGAGACAATATACATTAGAATGAATGTAAAACTAATGTTCTCCCATGTAAACTATCACATAATTCACAATAAATCATTTAAGAAAAAAAAAAAAAAAAGAATGATGGTGCTTTAGCCAAGAAGTCAGAGGTTTGAAAACGCTGACGGTGAGGACTTAGCTTCCGGTGTGGGAAGGGTCATCTGGGCTGGCCAACCAAGGGTGCTTCAGGATCTGGGAGCAGAGCAGCTCCATGGAAACCCTTAGAAACAAAAGAACTCACGGTGATCCAATAGACGCCTTTCTACTGAGAAGAGATGGCAAAGACGGAGGGTTAAATGAGGGCTGTGCACCAGAGACCAAGATGGGCTTACATCAGCCAACACTGGAAAGAACAGCTTATGGGACATTCATCCTCAGCCATGGAACTGGATGATGGTCTTACAACCAACAGGATCGTCTGCCGGTGAAGAGGCTTGTTCAGTTCCACCTGCAGACTATTTCTCAGAACCACTGACAGGAACCTCCACGTCCAACAACCAGCAGGGGCTATGGGGTGAGAACGCCAGCACAGGTAAGCGACGGTCACTTCCTTCTCCAAGTCCACCCCCCATTTCTGAAGTCTGACTTACAACAGTGACCACAGCTGCTTGTCAGTGGGCACATGCCCTGAGCCCCGAGTGCACCTGCAGTCACATGATGAGAGGAGAGTCACTGCCCCGTGTGCTTGTCCTGTGGCTGCCGTGACAAGTGACCACACGGTGGGTGGTAGCAGAGCCAGGCGTCCTCTGAAGGTTCTACAGGAGGACCCTTCCTTCCTCTCACAGTTTCGAGTGGTTGCCAGCAATCTTTGGCTTGTGGCTACACAACACCAACCTCTTCCCTCTTGTAGGACACCAGCTGTGTCTTACTTGATGACATCTACAAGGACCCTACTTCCAATCACCGTCAAACTCACAGACTTCAGAGTGACAGTCTCAGGCCAGGTGGTGACGGAGTTACTGCGGCCCAACCGCAGGTCCCAGCCAGACCTATTCCCCTAAAGCATTCAGCAACTCTCCTCCCCACCACATTCTCTCCTGACTCCTCAGCATCCTAGGAGGGACAGGTGGGCTTTTGTCTGTCTTTTCTTTTGGCCCACAGAGCTGAAAAAAAACTGGTTCACAGAGGCCAAGTAAGCTGGCCACCCTTGGGTCTGTCCGCTCTGGAAGGTTCTGTCTTCCCTCCTGCTCCCACACTGTGACCCCGGGAAGGGCTCCATCCTCAGGCCACATGCAGGCACGCAAACAGGACCTGCTGAGTCGAGGTACTCCAGGCATGGCTGGGGGCGGGGGGAGGTCCTTGTGTAACCAGCTTAGCATGAAGAGGTCCCCATGAGAGCTCCAGGTGGGCTGGGCTGCTTTTCCTCACGGCTCCCCACCACCCCTCCACCCTGCTACCACGTGGAAAATCACTAAGTGGCATTAAGTCGCCTCCCTGGCCTGTCCCAGCAGAACTATTTTTCTTTTCCTCGAGAGATCAAAACCATTGTGTCAACACTGGGCCCTGGTCTGAATGACCTGAAGGAGACTGCTTATACAACCTGGCGGTTTCAACAGGGGCCAGCAAGCCAGGACCCCAGTGTGTGGACGGGATCTATCTACAATCAGGAGAGTCCCCAGGAGTTAACCAGGATTACAGGCACATCCATTTCTAAGACCAGAGAGAGGGGACACCACAGTCCCCGGACCCCACTGCCCGTCTGGTCACTCCACTCTGCTAGGCCAGCCTCACGTGACACTGCACACCACCAGCCCCCACAGGAGCTATGGGGCTGGGATGCAGGCTTGAGTCTCTACCGTCAAAGCCGTACTGGCCAAATGCAGACATTCATGTGTGAATCACGCCAAGTGCTTTTCAACATCCCAAATCCTACACCCAGGGGAAGTGGGGGCCGGTTCTTCCCATTTCACAGATGTGGAATTGAGGCCTGCAGAGGGGAAGTCCCCAGCTCCCCCCTGGACTCTGTGGGCCTCGTTCTCAAGTGATCAGATGACAGAGAATCACGCTTGACCACCAAATGGCTGCCAAGATGGCAAGCAGGGCATTCGAAGACTTCCTCTGAGCCCCACAGGGAAGGCTGTGGTGATTGGCTTGCTTAGCCCATTGATCAGGGCACGGGAGGAGGAGGAGGGCTGTGTGCCCTTGGCAGCCGATCCAGGGGGTACCTCCTTCTGCAGCAGCCGGCGCAGGCTGCTCCTGGGTCAGAGTTGCTGCTTCTGTGTGCCCACCAGGATTCCAGCAATGATTCCGTCCCACCCCGCCGCCTCTCTGGGCAGGGCTCTGTGCCACAGCCTGGCTGTGTGCTGTGTTGTTCACAGAGCTCAGAATTCCAAGGCTGACATCCAGCAGGCCATGGGCAGAGCGCAGGGCGGCAGGAGCCCCAATCAGCAATGTGGCTGCAGAAGTCTACTGTGGTTAGGGTAACCCAGGCCTGCAGCCCGGGGACTCTGCCCCCGTAGCCTGAGAAGAGGGGCACACAGCCAGGGACATCAAGGACCTCCCCACAGGCAGTGACAGAGCGGGCAGGGTGTCCCTCAAAGACACAGGGCAGAGAGGAGATCAGCAAGGAGCCCGAGCTCTGCTGTATGTCTGAGATTGCCCTCCCACAACCCTCTGCCTTGTGCAGTGACCTCCAGCGTTCCAAATATGTGCTGACGTGCCTCTTTCTATCCAAACTTCCCCAGGTCCCTGAGACACTTGCTGTCTGTTCTGAGGCCACGCGGGGAGGTTCGGGGGCTCCATGTGTGGGCACCCTGGCTGCTCCCCACAAGCATCTTGCTTCTGTCTGCAGCATTGTTGAGAACTACGATTTGTCGCTCTTTCAAGCTGACCAGCTTGGAGTTAAAAACGCAGCCAGGATGGTGACACCCAGGAATGCGGCAGTCTGGTTCACTGCGGCCCGTCTGAAGTCTTCGTTCACACACGTGATCTGTCACCTAGTCACCAGAGCTGGGCCGTCAGAACAGGCCATTGTGAGAGTTGCACCTAGCCTTGCCACCCCTGCGCACAGTAACACACGTTGTCACTTTGTAAGAGGGAGGCTGAGGTGTCACGTGGACCTCTGGCAGCTGGGTCTCTGGGAGACCCCGTGGGGTTGGACAGTGTCAGGGAGGAAGCAGTGTGCTCTGTGGAACCGTGTGTTAGAACCCCAATCCAGGGGCAGGGAAAAGCAGAAGCTTCTAGAACTGATCCTGGCCTCATTTCCCAAGTCGGGGCTTTTTCCTCCACTAGGCCCGGGAGGCTGGGTCACTTGCAGACCTACATGATGCTGGGGGTTTGAAGTCAATGTGAGCAAAGGCAACCGGCAAGCAATTTCTAAGCAGACACGTGATGTGACGGTACCCAGGGGCACAGCCAAAAAGATGCCTGGGAGCTCCCAGATCATTTCTACCCCTGCCGGCCACTGCAGGTGGGTGGCAAGTCGATCCTTCCACCATGTCATCACTTTGGCTTTGAACGTGGAGCTACCCACAGGTAAGAGGCGGTACCAACAAGAAACGGACAGCCAGGGCAAAAAGGGAAGATGGAAATGGAAGGGAAAAGACAGGACAGAAAAACAGAAACCCACACAGATCTTCACAGAGACAGGCAGAAAGACTGCTGATGTGGCTGGGGGCCACCAAGTCCATTCTGACTCACAACAACCTAACGAGGCCGACTAGAGCTGCCCTGGGGTTTTTCTAGCCTGCAGTCTTTCCGGAAGCAGATGGCCTGGTTGTGTCCCCTTGGAGTCACTGGGTAGCTTAGAATCCTCAACATTTTGGTTGGCAGCCCAGGGTTTAACACATTACAAACACACACCGACAGCCGAGTGTTTAACCACTACACACACATTATACATACACATCATATACACATACACACACACATTATACACACACATCATATAAACACACACATTATACACACACATCATATACACATACACACACATCATACACACACAATTATACACACACATCATATACACATACACACACACATTATACACACATCATATACACATACACACACATTATACACACACATCATATACACATACACACACATTATACACACACATCATATACACATACACACACATCATATACACATACACACACATTATACACACATCATATACACATACACACACATTATACACACACATCATATACACACATCATATACACATACACACACATCATACACACACACATTATACACACACATCATATACACATACACACATTATATACACACATCATATACACATACACACACACTATACACACATCATATACACATACACACACATTATACATACACATCATATACACATACACACATTATACACACACATCATATAAACACACGCATTATACACACACATTATACACACACACACTATACAAACACATCATATACACATACACACACATTATACACACACATCATATAAACACACACATTATACACACACATCATATACACATACACACACACACATTATACCACCCAATTTCAACTTATAGTGAACCTAAAGGATAGAGTAGATGGAACCTTAGGGTTTCTAAGGATGTAAGTCTTTACGGGAGCAGACAGCCTCATCTTTCTCCCACACAGCAACTGGTGGTTTTGAACTGCTGACCATGTTTAGTTAGCAGCTCAACACTTGACCCACCACGCCACCAGGGCTCCTAAACACATACACACCCGCGTTATTCCCCTTACAGCTCCGGCAGTTTTATAAGGAAAAGGGAATTGTGGCTACTTGCTGCACAGACATGTTAATCAAGTGACTCAGGGCTACGCAGCTCCTCAGTGACAAGAGCTGGGCCCTGGGGGGAGGAGGGGGCTCAGCCCTCACACCCTCCTGCTGGCTGTGCATCCCCTCCAAGCGAGGTCACCCATTCCTTACAACCACTCTCATGGCAAACCCCTGCACCCCTGGTCCTCCTCTGGGGGCCTTCAGCTCAGTGTGGATCCAGAAGGTTCAGGGCAGACCCAGAGGCAGAAGTCCTGGTCTCCTGGGAGGGGAAGGAATGGACAAACCCTGAGCCCTGTCCACTCTGACACCCCTGCTTCCAGCAAAGTCTTCAGTGGGTGCCAGCTCGTTATACCCACTTTACAGATGAACATACACATCCCAAGCTCAGCCAGGTTGCAGGTGAGACAGGTACAGATTGGGAGGCCCGGGTGGGCCTCGAGCTCTCTGGCCTTCTGCCCTTCCCACTCTCTCCCTGACCCCATTTTTACAGACCTGCGGAAGAGGCTTTGTTATCCTCACCTCTAGCCACCCTGGTCCTCCGGTCAACACTGGCAGGGAAGCGGGGCCACTCCCAAGTGCTCACAGAATAGGCACACTGCTCCCTTACCCATCCCAGAACCCTTCACACCACACCCAACGGGAACCTCCTGCCTCCAATCTCTAAAAGGCACATGAAGAAACAGGGTCAAAAAGAACCGTGAGAGCGATTTCAGCATCAAGATCCGCTTAAGGAAGAGCTGGTGGGAACCTGAACCAGAGATGCTACGTGTCCCCCTCAACTGGTCCCAGAGCTACAGACCCTCGAGTGCCCGGTGAAGACACAGGCCTCTTGGCAAGTCGGTCCCCAGCAGCCTTCAGTGGCGCCATGCAGTCTGCCAGATAACAGACCCATGTACCACAACACACCCAGCTCACTGGTTCATACCAGCACCCTACCTTTTCCCAAACACACAGCGACCACCCTGGACCTCTTTTCCAGGGTCCCCTAGAAAGACAGGTCTACCACGTGAAGCCACAGAGCCTGTGGGAGACAAGATGGCAGAGCCACATGGCGAGAAGGGTAAGCTTGGGGGTGGAGGGTGTTCAACACCAGGGCCGTGGCCACAGACCCCTCAGAAACTTCTCCACACCCAAGCAGTCTCCTCCAGCCCAGCCCAGCACCCTCTCTTCGGGCCTTGGAGAACTGCCCAACACCAGTGAGACAAGCTATGCACCTGGGCAGTCTCATCACACAACATATTTTTAAAACCGTTTCTACCAAGAGGAGGATGGGAAATGTCTCCAGTGACGCCAATTGTGTCATTCCAATTAGTGGCTAATAAAACGCAATAACATGTAAGTTGTTTTTATTACCCATCTAGCTTATTAGCTAATAAAATAAGCTCGGCATTAACCATCAAACTGAAGCCAGTTAGCACGCCCAGAACTCAAGGCTCTGGATCTCTTTCTGAAGTCCCCCGAATCTGCTGCCTGTGTGAGCTGTTACGGCGTCTCCCACTGACACAGCCCCTGCCCACGTGCCTGAGGTACATACACTCAGTACAGTGCCCGGTGGAGGCACAGGTCCTCAGCCAGTTGCTCCCCAGCAGCCTTCAATGTCTGCTTTTCCAGGATTTAGGCCTATTGACATTTTTCTAGAGAAGGAAAAATCCACTTGTTTGTCCAATGTAAACGAGTGTACTGGCTCATTGTCCAGCTGCACTGTCAAAAACACCCAGTACTGGGGAAAAGGAAGGGACAGGTCAGGGGCCGCAATGCAGGAAATGGAAACTGGAAATGAGGGGCAGAGGGTGCGGGTCAGCCCCAAACCCAGTAGGCTTAGCAGCAGGACACACCTCAAACTTGTCCTCAGCGCTCACACAAAGTCTGGGCTGTGAGGCTGAGAGAGGAGCTGAGGGAGAGAAGGACTCTCATGAACAGAATCTGCATTTTCATTCTAAAGTGAAAGGACAATGGGGCACTGGGCACTGAGATATCCAAAGTAGAGGGTGTGCAACGTGCCTGGCCACACACCGAGTGCCTCTCCAGCCACCTCACAGTCAACTGTGATCGAGACTAACACACGCAAGACGAGAAAAGACCAGGGTCACCCGAGATGTTCCTGGATCCCGAGCCACATGGGCCTGTCCTTGCTGTCCTCCCTCCTGACCGTCCGACTATACTGTCATCAATAAGAACTCACTGCAGACACTGCTTAGGCTCAGACAACATCCACCCGACGATGGTATCTCAAGTTCAAGTTCCCTGCATTCAAATCCACACCCAAGACAGGCATTAGGACAAAGCAGGGCCCCAGGACAAAGATCAAGTGGTGGACGTGTGGCCAGTGGCTTCATCAGCAGTGGCCAGTGAGGACACTCACAGAGCAGCACCGACACTATTGATCACAAACTTTTGGTGGCCTAACATTGTTGACAGTCTCCTCAAAGAAACTGGTGTGGATAGGCTAGGATCAGAATTCGATTGCTAACTAGAAGATTAACGGTTCAGACCTACCAGCTGCTCCTTGGACACCCTGTACAGGGTTGCTAAGAGTTAGAACCAACCGTATAGTGTTTAACAGCAACAATCGAAGAAACGGTCAGAGGAGTAAGTGTTCCTGCCTCAGGACCATCTCCCTGAGTGGTGTCAGCTCAGCGGGTACAAACACTCCTTGCAGGAGCTGTTCCTGGGCAGGAGATTATGGTGCCGAGTCACACGGGCCTGCACACAACACCTGCCTCTCGCTACCTGTCTGCCCCTCACCCCAGGCACAGAATGCTACAGGGAAAAGGGGTTTCTGATTGTCAACGGAGAAATAGACTCTTAATAACCTTTCTTTGAGTGGAATTCAAAAGCACAGGCCACCTTTGGAGTTCTGCAGCTGGCTCAGCAGATCCACCACACTCCAGTCCCTACCTGCAAGGGCGGGTCTTACCTGTGCCATCTTGGCCAGGTCAAGTGAAGGTCTCTGGTCCTGTGTGTCTTCGGGACGCCGCCGTTTGACACCAACCTTCTTGTCATTGAGGACACACGGCTGTGAACGGCTGCGGGCGAGGCCACTAGACCGTCTGGCCAGCTCGGGCGTTGAGGCTGGGGTGCTGCTGGCCGAAGGGGTGCAGTATCCTGAGAACTGCTCATGGGAGCAGGAGAGGGATCGCTGCATGTCAAGCCGGACCCCTCCCACGGGGTTTGGATCGGGGCTCCAGAGGTCTCCCACCTGTCCACAAGTGGTGAGGCCCGGTGCCCCTTGGCAGGGCTGCCCCGCGAAGCGGAGGTGAAAACCGGTTTGGTCATAGGGGGAGGGGAGCGTGTTGGCCCGAGAAGGGAGGCTGAAGCTAGAACTCCTCTGCATGGTACTAAAGCCACTGGGGTGGCGCTGGACGCTGTCTCCGCTGTGGTAACGCCTCTTCTCCACCGGAGTCCAGACCTTGGACCCCAAGGGCCGCCATGATGTCCGGCAGCTGGACATCTCATCGGAGAAGGACAGGGAGCGGCACTGGCGCTTGCTGGGAGGTGCGGAGGGATTCCCGTTGTGGTCACTGAGACTGAGGTCCTTAATCAGACTGGTCACTGTGCAGGCAGTCACTGCCTCCCTGTGCCACAAGGCACCATCCGGGCACTTTTCTGGCAGGCACTCCCAGAGGCTGGCACTTGGCTGGTCAAGCCGTAGCGGGCACTTTCTACCCAGGTCTCGCCATCTGTCATTTTCTGGTTCGTAAAGAAGAGGAAGAGAGCAGGGTTTGAGAAGGCCTTGGAGCTAGCCCTCCAACTCACACCAACAGCCCACTTGACACAGCAGAGAAGGCCCCTGGAGGCTGCCATCCCACCTCACTTCACAGATGCCATGCAGACTTGGAAGGGAGGGGTGCCAAGGCTGAGGTGGGACTCAAGTAAGGCCTGCGACCCTGGCAAAGATGGCATTCCAACCAACCACACTGCTCCCAGGAAAGCCCAAAGCAATGTTCCACCAGCCCTCAAAGCTTTCTCATTGTACAGACAGAACCCGAGGTCAGTGGCTAGGGTGGGGTGAGAGATCTGTCAGGTCCCAGCAGAACTCTGTCACCGGAGACTAGGCCATGAGACCTGAACCATGACAAAACAGAGCTGTGTTTTTCAAAAGATCCAGGCCAAATAGGGGTGGAGGACACTACCAGGCTAGACCTGCTCATCTGAACCCCATCTTTAAAACACATACTGCTAACAGGCCAGGCTAGATCTGCTCATCTGAACCCCATCTTTAAAACACATACTGCTAA
>NW_006408623.1:2034229-2034625 GCF_000296735.1 Chrysochloris asiatica
CCCATCTTTAAAACACATACTGCTAACAGGCCAGGCTAGATCTGCTCATCTGAACCCCATCTTTAAAACACATACTGCTAACAGGCCAGGCTAGACCTGCTCATCTGAAACCCATCTTTAAAACACATACTGCTTCAGGCCAGGCTAGACCTGCTCATCTGAACCCCATCTTTAAAGCACATACTGCTAACAAGCCAGGCTAGACCTGCTCATCTGAACCCCATTTTTAAAGCACATACTGATAACAGGCCAGGCTAGACCTACTCATCTTAAGCCCATCTTTAAAACCCATACTGCTAACAGGCCAGGCTAGAACTGCTCATCTGAACCCCATCTTTAAAACACATACTGCTAACAGGCCAGGCTAGACCTGCTCATCTGAACCCCATCTTTAAA
>NW_006408623.1:2035125-2043959 GCF_000296735.1 Chrysochloris asiatica
GCTGCTAACGCACACTGAATCTCTCGTGGATCTATGTTCCCTCCACAAAAATGCTCAAAACCATCAACAGCAGCAAGAGCTGTCCATCACTGGTCACTTCCTGTGTACTTACTTGGTTTCTCATTGAAATGGAGGAGATTTAAAGCAATTAAAATCTCTAGAATCAAGTCCTGGGCTGCAAAGAGCTGGGAGTACAATTCACACTTACTGTCTTCAGGTATCCACTTGAACGCATGAATGAATTTACCTTGCTAAGAAATGCTGGCTATGCACTAGGGGCCCTTATGTGCGGACACTATTCGAGAACTATTATGTGTCAGGCACTAGGCTGGGGACTTGGAGAGATCTAGAGATACAGCTGACATCGCTATTATGTTCGGGTTTACAACACAAAAGGAAACTGGGAACACCCTGTGCTGCCAGGACTCAACGTGAGCCGTTTCTCCTTCTTTGTCATCTGGATCCCTGACAGTTTAGGTTTTGTGGCAACTTAGTGGTTTGGAAGTTGAGATGTAGCTATCCTTCATGATGTGACTTGATGGGATAAACCAGTAAGTGGATTCAGGGTGGGTTCCACCACTCTTAATC
The DNA here is from genome assembly GCF_000296735.1 of Chrysochloris asiatica. Classification (NCBI taxonomy): domain Eukaryota; kingdom Metazoa; phylum Chordata; class Mammalia; order Afrosoricida; family Chrysochloridae; genus Chrysochloris; species Chrysochloris asiatica. Next base: position 2,035,714 of record NW_006408623.1, read on the forward strand.
ACAATGCTACCCTGATCTGATTTACGAGAGATTCCCAAGGGTGCGACACACAACACCTTGTATCTTACAAAAAGAGATAAAAGGCGGGAGACTTGGCCAGAAAGAGAGGGACCCATTTCCACCAAGCTAGAGAGCTGGGAGTAGACCATGTCCTTTGAACCTTGGGTCCCTGCTCTGTGAAGCTTCTAGATCCAGGGGAAGGTTGATGCTAAGACACATGGAGCTCTCCAAGGAATGCGGTGCTCCAAATGCTGAGAGGAGAGAGAAAAGCTGGTACTCTGAATTCAAACTCCTAGCCTCTAAAACTGTGAGATTTCTGTTTGTCAAAGTCACCCCGTTGTGATACTTCTATTAAAGTAGCATTAGATGTGGCGCTGTAAGATAAGCACTCGACCACAAAGTTGGTTTGAACTGCAAGGTTGGCGGTTCAAACTCACCAGCCGCTTCTTGGAAAGCCTATACAGGGTCACTATGAGTTGGAATTAACTCGATGGCACTTAACAACAACAACAACAACAGATAACTAAGATAACATCTTTTTATGAACCGTGTTGACGTGAATTCAGAGAACTTGTCCAAGTCAGTTGGTAAAAGGATAGAAATTGTTATGGATTGAACAGTGCACCCCAAAACTATGTGTTGTGAACCCTGACTTCTATGTCTGTGGTTACAAGCCCGTTTGGGAATGGTTTGTTTTTTGTTATGTGAATGAGACAGGAACTATGTGTTGTGAACCCTGACTTCTATGTCTGTGGTTACAAGCCCGTTTGGGAATGGTTTGTTTTTTGTTATGTGAATGAAACAGGAATCATGTAAGGTGTGTCTTGAGTTTATCTCTTTTGAGATCTTTGTTGTTAACTGCTGTCACAGTGACCCTGTCAAGGGTTTTCTAGAAGCAGCTGGTGGGTTTGAACTGTCAGTGTTGTGGCTAGCAGTCCAGTGCTTATCCTACAGCGCCACACCAGGGTTCCTACAAAACAGATTAAATAAGCGAGCAAAAGAAACAGAGGCAAGGGAAGACATGCCAAGCCCCATGAACACTGCCTAGGAGCTGCCCAACTCTAAACGTAGGCTTCCAACTCCCTAAAGTGATGAAAGAATCCATTTCTGTCTGGTAAAGCCACTCGCCTGTGATATGTCAGTTACAGCAGTTGAGGGAACTAAGATAGAAGTCAGTCCTGAAATGATACTCCATAGGAAATGCCTATGGCATTCACTGGCATACATGTGGGCCTGGGCTTCACACCTCACCTTGTCTAGAGTCACCACCATGGCCAAGATGGGGAAACTGAGGCATGGGGTAGTCAAGTACCAGGTATGGGCCCCCAGAGCCCATGCTCTTTCACTTCACAGCCATACTGAAGGGCCACAGGTACACCTGAGACCGGCCCTGTCCTTAACAAGTGGCCTCAATTCACAGGGGCTCTGGACAGTCAAGATTACAGATTGGCCTCCTTTCCAGAGACCCAGCCTTAGGCCTGAGTGTCACAGGCTCCAGGGGAAGTAGGGGAGGGGATCCTGAAGGGAGGGCCACAAGTCACCAGGAAAAAGTCAAACCAGGATTAAATGTCATGATGTCCCCACTGGGTACTGCCAGAGGCTGCTTCCCCAGGAGGAGCTCAGACCTGGAGACTGGGAGAGGGAAAAGCAAGACCGTGCTTCAACATCCAACTCACAGCATCTCTGAAGCATCCCAGGCGCTGGCATGCAGCAAGTGGGTTTTTTGTTTGTTTACTTTTAAGTTTTTATTGTGAATTGAGCGATAGTTTACAAGGGAGAACATCGCTTTTACACTCATTGTTTCATTGCAATAATTACAATCTCTTCCGTGCATCATCATTCAACAGTATTTGCTTCTATTCCCTCTGTTGCTTTTTTCTGGATGTATACAAAAACACTCAGGAATATATTATCATTTAAACAACCGAAGGGCACATTCTGCAAGTCTTCCTCCTGGCCGCCAACACACAGCCTTTCTCTTTCCATAGTCTGGAGACCTCGGCTCACGCAGCAAGTTTTGATACAGGTCTCTTTTCACTGCATTGGAGAAGTGACTTCGCAGGACTCCTGAAGAGTATCTTTTGTAAGTAGCATTTGTTGTCCAGAGCCCTGGGAGCATAGTGGTTATAGGTTGCACTGCTAACTGCAAGGTCAGCAGTTCAAACCCACCAGCCACTCCTCCAGAGCTTTCTGCTCCCGTAAAGAAACCCTATGCAGAGTTGCTATGAGTCAGAACCAACCTGACTGGCACGTAGCAGCATCAGGTTGTTCACCACCTGTCTTCCTTACCCATGAAAATCTTTCTCCTCAAGCACTCAGCAAGTTTTTAAAATGGTTTCAATCTGACATTCTAGTCACCACGTAACAGTTCAATTAAAATAGTAAAAAAAAAAAGAAAAATATAACTAACTCTGAATTACGGCCATCCCATTATTCTATTTGAAAGGACAGGAAGCATTAGGCTACGGCAGGGATGGGGAACCTTTTCTCTGCCAGAATATATAACATCATTTGCAGGCCAGACAAAATTATCAACTTAAAAATTAGCCTGCTACATTTGGTCAAACATTTAATTAACTCACCCCTGATGAGTCCTGGTGTGGCACTGCGGGTTAATGCGCCAGACTGCAAAGCCGTTTGAACTGCAAGGTTGCTGGTTCAAGCTCACCAGCTTCTCCTCAGAAACCCTATACAGAGTCACTATAGGTTGGAACTGACTCGATAGCACTTCACAACAACAACACTCAGGATCAGAGTGTGGTGAGTCTGTGTGATAAGCACTGGTCTGTGAACCACAGGATGGGCAGTTTGAGCCCACCAGCTGCTACACGGGAGAAAAGATGGTTTTGTGCTCCTGTAAAGATGTGCCACCTAGGAAAACCTATACCAGGTCACTAGGAGTTGGAACCGACTCACGGCACCTAACGCCAGCCACACAACAAACACTTGAGGGCTAAATTATCCAGAACAATGTGGAGCAAGGAAAAAGCAGTTCCAAAGACAAATTAATGACATGGGGAAATGCTGATGACGCTATGCTAAGGAACAAGAAACAGGATATAAAACTGTACACACAGCACTTCTCGCTAGTGAAATACATTCAATGTGAAGACAAAAAGGAAAGGAGCCAAAATGCTCACAGCTGACTGGTAGAAATCTGGGCTGATTTCTGTTTTGTCCTTCTTGTTTCTCTATGTTGTTGTTGTCGTTGCTGTTACATGTCGTCGACTTGGTTCCAACTCATAGCGACCCTGTATAGGGTTTCCAAGGAGAAGCTGGTGAGCTTGAACCGTCGACCTTGAGGTTAAACTGACCTTGCAGTCCAGCGCATTATCCTTCATTGCCACACCAGAACTTCGGTTTCTCCAAATTTTCACTAAGGAAAAATATGTGGGTAAGTCAGAAATGCCACATGTTTACTAAGAAAGGAAGGGGGATCGGACCATGAAGTCATAGTGCCCAGAGCCGATGGTCCCCATTCTACTTCGGGTCTTTCAGGAAGTCCTTGTAAAATGAAGACTGACCATCATCTTCTACTTTGGAACCAGACACTGAGGACCCAGAGAGCCAGGAATACGGCAGAGTCTGAGGAAGGAACCACTCAACTCTAGCGTCCAGCAGCCAGAGCCCCAAGATGACACCACGGTGGTCAGAGGGCAGGAGCTGGGAGCTCCTCAGCCTCAGAAGACCCTTGCAACCAGAGGGACTTAAGCCGATCCACATAGGGTGCCACTTACTTTTCAGTTTTATTTTGTTGTTTTGTTATTCTTAAATGCCACCGAGTTGGTTCCGACTCACAGCAACCCTATGTAGGGTTTCCAAGAAGCAGCTGATGGGTTTGAACTGTCGACAGTGTGGCTGGTAGTCCAATACTGAGCCTACAGCACCACATGGGGAATTTCTACCCTAGAATTCCAACCCCTACCACTGCCTCTGGGAAAACCATGAGAAGAAAGCGAAGTTGGGAGTCAACATGAACACACCGGCTCCCAATTGGCAGCCCCCTCCATCCTGCCGGGGCATCTCCTGGCCTCCAGAGGGACTTTCTGAGGTACACACCTAGAGTCCATTTGTTCAGTAGCTGCCTCCTGTCTCCCAGGACAAAGGCAAACTCCTCCAGCTACTAGCAAGGCCTCGGCTACTCCAGCTATCCAGCAGCGTCCACATTAGACCAGGCAGCCTGAGACATCTTTAGTCAGAATCATCTTTGCAACTGCCTGGAATGTATGTTGTTGTTGTTAAGTGCCGTCGAGTCAGTTCCGACTCACAGCCACCTTTTCTAGGCTTTCTGAGGAGCAGCTGGTGGGTTTGAACTGTTGACCTTGCGGTCCAGTGCTTTCTCCCACAGCGCCATGCCAGGACTTGGCCTGGAACATGCACTCTCCAGGTTTTGTGTACACAGCGCTGGAGAGTGATTTTTAAGCATCCGTAGATCTTCAGAAAGTTCAAGTTTAATAACCGGACGAGAGAGACAAGTGCAGCTACAATCGTATACTCGGCCTGCGGAGGGCTGGCATGCAATCCTCTCAAATCCCCAGTTGGTAACAGGGGTTGGATGGTGAAATCTAATGTGTTCCTGTTTACCAGCAGGGCCTGCTCCATTCTGTTTTAAATAGTAGGCCTGTGTCTTAGCTTCCTAGCGCTGCTATGACACAAATACCACACATGAGTGATTTCCCCCAGCTGTCTGGCCTGTGTGCACTCCTTCCTGGAGTTTCTGGGAGTGCTCTGGTGATTTGCATATGGCCTCGTCTTTGTCCTGCATGTGTCTGTCTCTGCACCTAATCTGTTCTTTCTACAACTCAGAAGAGATTAGATTTAGAGCCCACCCTACTCAGGCCTAATTCACACAACAAAGGAAGCCCTGTTTCCAAACGGGATTACAGCCACAGGTGTTGTTGTTGTTGTTGTTGTTAGGTACCACTGAGTCAACCTTATGCACAGCAGAACACTTGAGTCCATCGATGCTGCCACTTGGCCAATCCATCTCATTAGGGGGTCTTCCTCTTTTTCTCTGACCTTCCACCTTACCAAACATGATCTCCTTCTCCAGTGACTGGTCCCTCTTGACAATATGTCCGAAGTATGAGGCATGAAGTTTGGCCATCCTGGACTCCAAGGAGCACTCTGGCTGCACTTGTTCTAAAACGGATCTATTGGTTCTTTTGGCAGCCCGTGGCACTTTCAGTATTCTCCTCCAACATCCAGCCTACTACTACCAGGCAATTCCAACTCACTGTGACCAGGGAGGACAGAACTCTAGGGACCCCAAGGCTGTAAATCTGTATGGAAGCAGACTGCCTCGTCTTTCCCCAGAGGAGCAGCCAGCGGATTTGAACCGTCAGCTTTTCGGTTAGCATCCCAACATTCAACCTACTGTGCTACCAGGCCTCCTTGCTCAGGATTAGGGTTTCAACACCTATTTTAGGGGGACAAAACTCAATCCATAAGAGTCTCAGTGATCACATTATATACATTCTGTTGTTGTAGCTTAGTGCCATGGAGTCAGTCTGACTCATAGTGACCCTGTACAGGGTTTCCGAAACTTTAAGTCTTCATGGAAAAAGAAACCCTCATCTTCCTCCTGAGGAGTGGCTGGTGGGCTTGAACCATAGACCTTGTGGTTTGCAGTCCAGTGTTTCTCGTTCGGAGCCAATGCGTTCTCCCCCAGGGTTTACAAAGCTGCAAATCTGGACAGAAGCAGGAAGCCTCATTATGTTCCCACAGAGCAGCTGGTGGGTGTGAACCACTACACCACTAGCGACTTTTCTGTTAAGATTGTGATGCCGAGTCAGTTACGACTCATAACCACCCTGTGTCGCGTAGGGTTTCTTAGGCTGAACATCTTTGCATCACCTGGTGATCAGCAACGCAGTGCCTACGGTTCAGAATCACTATGCTCCCATCTGTACGGTGGAGTCATGGATTTCTTAATGGTAAGCTTAAATCAAGTCAGTTTCAACTCATCGCGACCCTGTATAGACTTCTGAGGAGCAGCTGGTGAGCTCGAACCACTGACCTTGAGGTTCAACCCGACCTTGGGGTCCAGCGCCGCCGCACCAGGACTCCCACCAGCAACTGCTTATTCCCTTGTCTCTCAAGCTTGCCCTATCATCTGCCTTAACTGGTTTTCTCATTAAAATACACATGCCCCGCCCCCACCCCACCCACGCGCACACCAAGTTCCCTCTACAGAGATTCTGATTCTCAGAGCTTTCCAGACTTATATTTTTAACCATGACCACAGATGATTTCCCGACAAGTCTGGGAAACAATGATGCCGTTTAAGGTCCTCATTTTATAGACACAGACACCAGTGGTGGATGGTCCACTGCTGCCCAGCTGGGTGGTGACAGAACAGGAATGACAAGTCCGGTTTTTATGGTCTCTGCGCTTTTCTATCGAGAATGGTCTCCTGCTTAAGACTACCAGCAGTCTTATTCATCATTTAAGAGCCCCCTGCTCTGAGGAGAGGCCTTCCAGTAACTGTCCCTGGTGCCTCCCTGCTCTCTGTCCAGACTTGTGTTCACAACAGGAAATTATGTGAGGATGACCTTTCCTCATCTGTCCCTGTGTCCACTTGTTCTTCTGAGCCATGAGCCCCTCCCAGGGGCCCAGCACAAAGCCTGACCCATAGCTGGTCTCAGGTAGGGGCAGGTGGAGAGAGGAGCGGACGATGGGGTAGAGGTGGACACTACAGGGGAGGTCGTACAGCACTCCTGATGCCTGACTTGTCTGCTGTCCCCGGTCCTGGTGGCCCTTCTCTGGACGGGCACCCTGCCCAGGGTGGGGAGGAATGACTGAGGTGCTGTGCAAACGAAGTCCGGCCAGATGCTGAGCGTCACTGCTGTGTGGGTACTGCCAGATGACAGCTGCTCCATCTGCCTAGTACATAGCATTGCAATTGCTGCTATCTTTAGCACAAGAGAAATCCCGTACAAGAAGCGTAAAAACAACCCCAGCTATGTTTAGCCCTCGCATTTCCCCCCTTCGCTCAGGGAACAGAAAGTGAGTTGTTGGGTCAGGGCACCAGATAAAAGAAACAGGAATAGAACCCAAGCAGTGGGCCCCTAAAGGGCGTTGGCAGAGCTCTGAGGAGAGGACCCTGAGTGCCCTCACCCCTCCGCCCAAAAGTCCTTCTGCACAAACAAGTAGGAGTGGTCTTGGACGTATAGTCCGCTGAGCAGTCAGCACTCAGTGTGGGGGTTCCGGGTTCAAACTTCAGCTCTGCAAGGTAGTTCATCTCTCAGCACCTCTGAAATGGGGGTGATATGGTCCCCACCTTGCAGGGCTATGATGAGAACTATATGGGTGTCTCAGCCACCATAGGCACCCCATCACTACTGGACAGAGCTCTTGTATTTGGTCAGCAGTTTGAACCCAGCAGCTGTGTCATGGGAGAGAGACGCAGTCGGGGTAGTTCTACTTGGTCTGACAGGATCGTTACGTTTTAGGGACTGGCTGTGGTGGGAACCTGTTATCTTTGACACTAAGACATCTCAGAATGTAGTTTATAGACCACCTACAAAAGCAACCTTGAGGTGTATTGGGTAAAGTCCTCGGCCCCTCCTGACTCAGTCAGTCTGAATTTCTAGGGAGAGGAATGAGTTCACCAGATTGTTCCAATGCAGAAACATTGAGGATCACTGTTCAAGACCACAGGCTACGCGGAGCTCGGCTCTCAAAACTCTCATCATACAGCAGCCTGCATAGAGCACACGGCCACACCCAGGAAGTCTCCAGGGGGTTGGTGACTTTAGACTCTACAAATCTGGATTCAGAAACCATCCGTTGGTATGTTTTTGTTGCTGTTGTTAACCTATTTCAAAAAACCTAACAGCAAAGAAGGAAAGTTACACCCTTCATGTGCATACAAGCATGGACTTTCAGGTCAGGAGGATGCATCTGAAATCCCCTAGCATGAGTTGGAATCAACTTAACACATGTGTTTACCTTCCTCACAAGAATGCATGGGGCCTGGTCAGCTGTGTCCTATGCACACGTGAACTTTTCCGCCGCATCAACCCAACACCCAGCCTCCAGCCGAACCGCCAGAGCACAGTGGCTACAGCGCTGTAACTCTGATTCTATCATCACTTTCTACCCTTCAAGATTCATCTAAAGGGTCTCCGTTCCCTGCTAAGCCCATCCTTACAAGTGTGGCTAAGTGTATACTACATGTACACATGTGTATCTGAGATTAAGTGTATATGCTCACGTGTGCCTGTGTGTAAGAGAATATGTGA
>NW_006408623.1:2044280-2061163 GCF_000296735.1 Chrysochloris asiatica
GGAGTGTGTATGTGAGGGTGTGTGTCAGTATAACTGTGTAGTGTGTGAACATGGATGTGGAGTGTGTATGTGAGGGTGTGTGTGTGTGTTTATCTGAGTATAAGCATATACAGTGTGTGTGTGTAAGGATGGGAGTATATATGTGAGGGCTATATGCGTTGTGCATGAGTTGTGTGTGTGTGTGTAAGTATATATGAGTATGTATTGTAGCTCTGCCACACAGATGCCTGGGGTCCTAACCCTAAGTGACCTCCAAGGTTGCCCCAGAGAAAGAGGTTCTGTGACTGGGCTAGAAGCTTCTAGAGGCTCACTAGCGGGAGGTACTGAGAATCCGTCAGCCCTTGACTAAGGAGGGCAGAAGTCCCTGGTGCACAAACCCGTGGGTTCAAAGGAAGGAAACACCAGAGGAACATGTCTGGCATTTGACCTCAAAACATTTTTGTTTTGATTTCTGCCCTTGAACTTGAAGGGAAAATTCTCAGAGACCCAGGTCTTTGGAGACTACAGCCTTCTTGTGCTCAAGAGCAGGAGGGTTTTAAAGCCTGGGTTGCCTGGCCCAGCTGCATTTCCGCGGCTGCCTCACAAAGACATAACCGCAGCAGAGGGTGGTATCCGGAAGAGGTTAAGCACAGACTTCAGACCCAGGAGTCCTGCAGCCCTTTGGCTAGCGCGCACCTACAGACCCACTTCTGCCGTCCACCTGTCTACAGTGCTGACCCGCGGACTCTCTGCTACCCAAGGGGCTCTGGGCTGGACTGGGGGATGGGCAGGAGAAGTTCACTGGTCCCTTCCAAGGAAATGAGAGAAAAGAAGACTCTTTCCTTCTCTCTCCGATGACTGTCACTAACTTTTGTGGATGACATGGAGGTACCAGTGAAGAAAGCACTGGGCTGGGTGCCTCCCCATCTGCCCAAGGTGGGATACACAGGGGGTCTAGCTCTGCCCCGGGCCCCCGCTGCAGCCCGCTCTCCAAGGCATTAGGAAATAGGTGTAGGGACTGACTGGAATTCACAATGGTAACAGAAAGACTAGAGGGACAGAGGTTGGTGACTCACCTCTAAGCCCACACAGCAAAGCTCGGCCCCACGGCCCCACGGCCCCACAAGAGGACTTGGGCAGCTACACAGGAAACTGTCATCAGCCAAACTACCACTGGGACCCTGCTCATGTTGGGAGAGCGGAAGAACAAGCATTCGATGCCCATCTCTGCTCGACACACGACTTGTCTCATGAGGCCTCTACCCCACCCCCACTCCCACCTCACTGGGGGCACGGCTTCTGACAGTTGGTACATCTCACTTGTGGACACATCGTTGGCATGTGGCAGAGTCCAGACCCCTTCTGGTCCATGATCTTAAGCCCATGCTCTGCAGCGAGGCCAGGTGCCCCCTCTGCCATCTTTCCACATAGAGGGAGCCTGGCAAGGTACCAGGCAGGGGGGAGGGGTGGCCATGGTACATCCCTGTCCTCTGGCACCATTGTGCCCACTCCGCAGGACTTAGACCAACCCCAGCCCTACAGTCATGCTCTAAAACACTCACGGCCCAACTACAAGGCGTGTCTGTTTCCCCTCTGTGCTTTCCGCCGAAACACTGTCTGAAGTCGACAAGCTTTACAGCACCTCACACAGACGAACCTTCCCCTATTTTGTTGTTGTTGTTGTTAAGCGCCGTCAACTCAGTTCCAATTTATATTGAAAACCCTATATAGGGTTTCCTAGGAGTGGATGGTGGATTTGAACCAACAATCTTGCGGTTCAAATGGACCTTGTGGTCCAGTGCTTATGCTAAAGCATCACGCCAGGACTCCTCCCCTATTTTAGGGATCAACAAATCATAGACAAACTTGCATATGGATGTGCTTTTTATTACAGAAAATGAGTCTCCTTTTAACCTCTACTTGCTAAGAATTGGCTTCTTCTAGGCAGACCTGGCCTTGTGTTGACATTCAAAATGGCCAACCCTGAAAGATGGAGTTCAACAGAGGCCAGAAGTCAGGACTGAGCAGCCCAGCTTTCGTAGCTACTGTTGTTCACTGAGGTGCATTCCTGTGTTTGTTTTGTTGTTGTTAAACTCACAGCAATCTTCTGCACAATAGAAGGAAACACCTGCCCAGTCCTGTGCCCTCCTCACAACTGCTCTTACGTCTGAGCCCACTGCCGCAGCCACTGTCAGTCCATCTCATCAGGGGGTCTTCCTCTTTTTTTTCCGCTGACCCTATACTTTACCTCGCACGGTGTCCTTCCTTCTCTAGGGACTGGTCCCTCCTGACAATGTTTATTTGTTCTAAGAAACCTCAAACTCTCTCAATCTTTACACACAGACTTTTTCAGACACAGTGCAATCCCATTCTACCTCCAAAGACACGTAGAGGCCCAGTTAAGAGAACCTAAGTTAGACACCTCAGCCAAGTGGTCTACGTTGTAGAAATGACTGCTGAGTGTGCCCCAGAGAATAACCCTTTTATGTGCAGAGGAGACTTTAACAGGCAAGTAATTAAATGCTGAAGGTATGAGCTTATAATTAAAACGCTGACAAACCTGAGCCAGGGACATAGGAGGCCCGCTACAATATTTTTACAATTGTTTTTTATACATAATGTATGATCGCCTGCTCCAGTCACCTCTATGCTATATGCCTGTGAAGTCATTTACATTAATAAATAATTTATTACCATAACTCCCAAAGTAATTATAGGTTCGCATCCAATATTTTTTAGCATATGAATTGTTTTGTTCTCTGCTCATTGACTTGTCTTTACAAGACTTTTCCTAGTGGCCTTTTGAAATAACTGGTCCTGGCTGCACTCTCTCCCAGATGATTTGATCTCCAGGTCTTCTCCTCGCCTGAGCAGGGAGGAAAATGGAAAGTGGAGGGCGCACTGTGTTCACAATCCGGGGACTCTGTTTAACGGCTGCAATTAGCCCAGGGGGTGAGTGGAGCCTGCTCCTACCCCACTTGCCCTGTTCCACCAAAGAAGATTAAGCAAGTGCACATGTGACCTCGGCTCACCAAGAGAAGTGTCCTCCATGCAAATGTGGGGTTCCCCTGAGGGCGAGGGGACCTAGGGACTCCCCATTCAGAATGGTTCTCTCAGCAGCGGAGGGCCATTTGCACCATCGGCAACCAAATGGGAAAACTGGTCTGGTTGCTGAGCCATGGTGTTTCCTGGGGGGCGGTCAGGTCCAGCCTCTTCCCCAGGGAGGCTGTGTACAGAGGAGATTCCGCTCTTGAGCAGCAGATGTGCGGGGATGGCCCCAGAGGTGAGGAGGGGGCCAGGAGGCAGAGTGGTTGCTGATAGAGGGGCCTGGGTCTGGGACAGGGTGGGTACAAGGCTCCACAGGGCGCAAATCTGAGGAGAGTGTCTCACCCTGTGCAGCCCAGGTGGAGGGCCCCGGGGTCTGCAATCTTCCTCCACAAGGCTGACTTTGTCACCAGCTAGACATCCCAGAGGGACCCACAGGGGTCCTTCATCAGGCATCACCAAGACCCTCGGTCCCTCTCCTTCACCAGCAGCCCCTCAGAGACCTCACTGCCAGCCTCCCAGACTGCATACCATGCCCTCTGCAGACAGAAGAGCTGAGGAAGAGTGAGGAGTCCTCTCAGAGGTACTGTGGGCCCAGCACTGCCCACAGCAACGCCACAACCCAGCCAAGCAGTCAGGTCCAGGGGGACAGACCAGACATCCAGGACAGAGCTGAGCCATAACATACACATGACTGCTCCTTCCTGGGCTCAACCTAAGAGGGGGCCAGGAAGCAGGCGACAGGGCAGGCGCTGAGGAGAGGTGCCACACGGGCAAGCCAGGGCCTGGCAAGCAAGCACCTGCTTCCTCTTCCTCTGGCTCTCCCCTGGAGCTGGGGCATGACTGACAAGAAACCCACCTTCTCCCTCCCCATGCCTGGAACCACCTCTGACCCTGGGGGTGAAGAGTGGGGGAACTTTACTGAGCCTCAGTCTCCCCAGGAATGAACAGAATGCCCCTCAACCCAAAGCTCCTGGGGGATGAAGTGGGACCACCAACACCACTTCTGTCACCATCACCTCAGTTGTGGGCACTGGGCCTAAAGGAGAAACATCTAATTCTGTGCACAGAGAGCAAGCTGGGGGCGAGAGACGCAAACTGGAAAATCAGAGTGGTTGTCCACCCCCAAATCTGGCTTTGGATCTGACAGGGATATTACAGAAGCAACCCCCGGCCAGGTGGCTCCCAAAGAGGGCAAGCGATTCAGGGGTCCTGCCTGACCTCATGGAGGGCAGCAAGAGAAATCATGCACCCTCACCTGGAGCACAGAGCCCAATACAAGACAACTTCTCCCCCTTCCAAACAAGTAGTTTACACTCGCAGGGAGATGAGAGCGAGGCAATGTTTCCAGAAAGCGTCAGCAATAGGAGCCAAGAGCCTTCAGAGATATCCCATCAGGGAACCACCTTACAGAACCACCACTAGCGCTGGCGGCAAACAGCCGGGTCCTTTACCTAACAACCAGACACAGTTAAAGCCCTAAATGTGTTACAATATAGCCACACACCATAGTATTAACATGGATGGAACGAACCATTTTACTGTTAAAAGAAATGTTAGCAAATGCTACTCAAAGTAAGGAGCTCTGGTAGCATAGGAGTTATGAGTCAGGCTGCTAACTTGAAGGTCAGCAGTTCAAAACTACCAGTCATTCCACGGGTGAAAGATGAGGCTTTCTGCTCCCATAAAGATGTACAGCCTCTGAAACCATATACAGGGTCGCTATGATTCGGAACTGACTCCACAGCACATAGCCACTACTACCAAAGTAGGAAAATATGCCTATGTGTTTGGGGAGCGTGGTAGCTCCACAGGAGCAACACTGGACTGCGAACCATACAAAGTTGGTGGTTCAAGCCCACCAGCTGCTCCGTAATACCAAAGATGAGGCTTTCTGCTCCCACAACACTGTTGTTGTTGTTAAGTGCCCTCGAGTTGGTTCTGACTCATAGTGACTCTGCATAGGGTTTCCAAGGCACTTGGTGGGTTTGACCCGCTAACCTTGTGGTTAGCAGTCCAGTGCTTATCCTATAGCCTTGGAAACCCTCTACATGGTTGCTATGAGTTGGAACTGATTCCACAGTACTTAACAACAACAACAAACATCTATGTGTCTTATATACATAGTGAAATCTGTGAGAGCTGGAACTGGACGAGACTGCCCTGCTTCTCCAAGTCTCGTGAGTTTTCCGCCTTTGAGAGGGTGCAGGCTTACCACATTTTTTTTGCTCCTTTGAGTGGAAAATATTCCAGCTTTCCTCTGGGATAGGTTTCCACCTTGCACGGGATCTGGCTTTGGCAGGTTCTATTGGTCTAATTCTATAAAGTCCTATGTTCATTATATACCCAACATGTGAAAAAAGCCAGAGAACGTAAAATACACCAAAATATTAATGGGTATTGGGGAGTCACAGAAGATTTTTACTTCATAATTAATACTACGGCATGTTTTCTAAACATGAGTGGTTTTAACCCAAGGAACCACCCATATGGCAGCTAGAAATGACTGTACTGCTCACGCCCAGAGCCTGTTCTCCACACAGTTCAGCAGCCCCCAGGAGCACCCCTGCCTCCCAGGACCCCGACTGGGAACGCCCACAGAAGAGCCCCCTCAGCTGCTCTCAGCATCTCCCCGCAGGGCTCAGACCTTAGTGAACTGACCAGAAGAGGACTGGACAGGATAGCACACAGACGTCTCAGCTACTTACCCATAATTCCACAAGAGAAAAGGGTAGGTCCTTGACTCATCTTCTCGGAGGTGTGCTGAAAACAACCAGAAAAGCTATTCACTTACTTCTTCAAGCCATAGCAGAATGTTTCCCAGGGCTCTGTACTGAGCAGCTATTAAAATCATAGCTCAAGGGGTGGCCGCCTTGCGTGAGCATCAGAGCAGGGGACAGAGAGGCACACGTGAAGAGATGGCCTCTGACCGTTAGCAGGCATGGACTCTCTGCCCGACTTCTCAGTGAGAACACACTAATAGGTCCTTCACTCCTGACACGCAGGGGCGTGAGGAGGCATGAGGACAAATAGTTGAGCAAACTCCACTATGTTAGACTAGAAACAAGGTTTCCAGGTGGGGAGAGGAGGGGATGCCCCTGGTGGCAGGAAGAATGTGAGTGACAGGGCCCAATTATCAACCCCCCTGAAAATCTGAAAACATCTCCTCTGGGTAGAAGTAGCAGATGAGAGCCCCGGGACTGGTCACCATTCCACCCACCCCAAGCAATCTCTGTGACCAGAAATGAACTCCAGGCTTCCATTGGGCCCGGACATCATCACTAGGACTTCTGAACTCCTGGATGCCTTGTTTCCACAAGGCTTTCCTCACCATTGCAAACATTCTACACACACACCCCTTCCCGTCCCCCCAGCCACAGCCGAGAGCAGCAGAGCCATGCTGTGGCCCGGGCGCCCGGTCCACACTCCACAGTACACTGACAGTGTGTGGGGAATTCTGGGAGCCATTCCTGCTCCTCAAGGCCCATGTCTGGTGGGGGGCAGGCTGTGCCCCTGGCAGGGCCCCAGGAAGGAGGGTGGGCCTCAAGTATGCCAAAGACTCATTCATTCACTCACTCAACCACCCAGCAAATACGGACAGTTTTGGTGAGTAGGTACTGTGTTGGGGGTAGGGCCCACAATGGTGGAAAGTAGCTCTCAGGCCCGGGAAGACAGCCAGCTGGTCAGAGAGGGTTCCGCCTCCAAGGGAGCCCACCTCCCCCCACACGACAGGGATACACACTCAAGTAGGCCAACCAGTGGGTGGGAGCCTGGGAGGATGAGGGTGGGACTGCCCAGGGGACATCTGTCCCACCAGATAAGACGGTGACAAGCACCTGGCACCAGCTCCCCCATCCCAACAGCTTTGCCATGGTGACCAGTGCCAGTCCTGGGGACACAGAGGTGACAAAGGGAAGCTCCCAGAGTGGAGGGGACAGTCAAGAAGGCAAACATCACATCGACACTCGAGAGACAGGGCTGTGGAGCAGGTTAGGGAAGGCGAGCTCAGAGCTGGCTGCCTGGAAAGGTGGGGTGAGGTGGGCCCACTGCACACCTCCTCCTCAAGATCGGGGGTCTCACAGCAACAACCCAACCACCTAGTCCCCAGCCATCTTGGAAAGAGTTCAGCTCAACTGTACCTCCCTCCCTCCCAGCTGACTGGCGGATGCTCAGCTGAAAGGTCACACCACTTGGAGCATTAGTGATAAAACTTGGAGGCCCGCCACCTTGGCCATGCAGCCACAGCATTCATCCAGGGTGGTGGTCGGGTGGCCCTTGGCTCCAGGACGGGTGTAGGGAGACAAGGGGTTCGCCCTGGGCCAGACCCTGCCTGGAGAGGAGGCTGGCTTCCAGGGTACAGGCACCCAGAGAGTCCTCCACCCCCTTATGTCTGCCATGGCTGGGGGAGGGGGCAACAGCCACACGGCCAGAGCCCACAGAAACCTCAGCCTGGACAGACTAGGAAAGCAGAAGAGAGAAGGCCAGGCAGCCAGTGTGGAGCGTCACTGACAAAAGCGGGAAGCAGAGCAACGCCCGGCCCTGACTCAGGCGTGGGCAAACGTGGGACACCTGTCCTCTGTACACGGGGCCCCGCAGGTGAGTGGACGTGTGAGCACGAGGCTGCCACTGAGTGACAGAGGGCACCCATCCTGCCCCGCCTGGTTGGTCAGCCTGCTCCACAACCCTCAAGGCCATGAGGTATTCCCTACACTGTCCTTATTACTCCCTCAACCACTCATCTTTGGTTCAGTCCCCGAGCTCC
This sequence comes from Chrysochloris asiatica, assembly GCF_000296735.1. Taxonomy (NCBI): domain Eukaryota; kingdom Metazoa; phylum Chordata; class Mammalia; order Afrosoricida; family Chrysochloridae; genus Chrysochloris; species Chrysochloris asiatica. The sequence goes on from NW_006408623.1 coordinate 2,052,067, forward strand.
CCCAGTGTTTGCTGCTGGTCTCAAAGCAGTCTGCAGCTCCCAAGTAGTGAGCTCTCACTGCCCTGGTCACCAGACTACAGACCACCACTGTCCCCACTGAAATCCCCACCTGTCTTTGAGTCCTTTCAGATTATCCCAGGGACTCTCATCTGGAAATGGTCCCTGCTGGTCACACCTAAGCCAGTCGGCCGGAGGTTGTACATGACCTCCATGTGGGCTCAGAGCCTTGTCCTGCTCCCTGCCCAGTCTGTGAAACAGAGCTGTCGGTGCCCCAGCCAGAATGTCACGCACCCAACAGCTTCCCAGGGGTAGGGGCCAACCCACATGGCCAAGGCCACCCCAGCCATTCCCACTTGGCTCCAGGTTTTTCGGAGCTTTTTCATCCCCAGCAAACTCTATCCCTGCTGGCTCATGCCATTTCTGCTCTGGCCCTGACCTCTGTGGCCACCGTGGGAAGGATGTGAATACAGGCCCTGGGGAATGCCAGGCCAGGCTGGGGTGTACTGAGAGAGTGGACAATCAGCACGTTTCCCCCGATTTGTTGGGTGGGAAGCTGTCTTTCTGAGTCTACATCAGGGCAGGCATCACTCCTGTGCAGTGAGTGCCTTAGGTCCCCAGAGATTTCCAGAGGCAGATCCCTGGTGAGAGAGGCTGGAAATCCCCTGGAGTCTAAGGAAAGCAGCCCTCACATAAAGACAGGCACAACCCAGCCTCAGCCAAAGGAACACACTGCTGCAAGAAGCGCTTTGGTTCTCCCTGACATTCCCACATGGTTGGCCATGTGGCTATTCCTTTCCATTGGCCCAGCATCCCAGGGAGCCACAGCACCAAGTGAGGAGACTCTCACTGAAGCTCTTGGTGGGGAATCTCACAGGCACCCCAGCCTCCAGAACCAAGCTCATGGGGGACCCAGACCAGGCCGAAGAGAGGAAGATGCTGAAATGGAAGCAGTACGGCTTGGCAGAGGCTCCGGGGTCCTGATGGAGACAAGGTCTGGCTCCTCGGCTGCAGGGTCAGCCAGGCCTGGAGGCCTCAGGAGTGTCTGCCTAGCTGGGTCACAGGCTAGCAGATAGCCCAGGGTCTTCACACACTCAACACTCACCCATAGCTGAGCAGAGCTCCTGGTTGGGACTGTTGAGCCCCCAGTGCCAATGCAGGGTGGGCAGGAGCAGGGTTGACCACGGAAACCCATCATGTATATAGACAGTGAACACCAGGCCTGATGTGGTCACCAGCTCTTAAAGCTGGCACCTTATCTGTCATGACAGAAGGATGCACCTGCCCAACCTACCTGAGAAACTCCAACCAAACTCCCTGCTGTCCAGTCCATTCCAACTCACAGCAACCTTGTAGGGCAGAGTGAACCTGGCCCACAGTCCTCTTTAGAGTCAGTGGAGCCAGAGGCTCCTTAGAAGTCAGGATGGTGACACTTTCTCTTATGTACTTTTGACACGTTATCAGGAGGGGCCAGTCCCTGGAGAAGGACATCATTCTTGATAGAGTGTCAGAGAAAAAGAGGATGACCTTCTTCGAGATGGACTGACTCAGTGGTCAAAACTATGGGCTGAAACACAGCAATGACTGAGGATGGCAGAGGACCAGGCAGGGTTTCATTCCATTCATTACACACAGGGTTGCTATGTGTCAGAACCAACTCAACAAGCACCTAAAACCACAACAGCCTTGGTCGAAGCAGACTGCCACATTTTTCTCCCTGGCTGGAGGGTTTAAACGGCTTGTCTTCCAGGTTAGCTCCACAGTTCCACCCACCTAAGGAGCACCCCAACATGACCATAGGATGACATCTAGAGACTGCAGCCCCTCACTGCCCTTGGCAGGAGTGGTCCAGCCCCGGGCCCCTTTTGTGCCCAGATAGTAGGAGGTCTGGAGGCTGGGCCTCTGGACCTTGGCAGGCACAGAGGCCTTGGGAGGGCAGTGCGTTGCAGGTCTCCTGTCTGGATGACCTTCCTGCAACAGCTAATGTTAGAAGGCCACCAGGAAACACTAACTTGACATGGGGCGGGAAAGGGGCTCCCCACTTGGCACGGCCAACGGTGGTTGTAAGGCTGCTTCCAGAGACAGTGCTTCCTCAGGCCCAGCTCCTTCCCAGGCTGGGGAGGGAAACACAGGTGTGGTGGCATCTTTTCCTATTCTCTCCTTCACCTGTCCCAGGAGCAGGGACAGTCACACTATCACAGGTATTTCGTGTTTATAAAGCAGGGAAGATGAGAACCATCACAGGACCTCTACAGGGACACGGAGGGGGGTGTCTCTGCTTCCAAGGACCTGGCGACTTTCCCTTGATGGGGGTGACCTGTCACCCCAAGTGGCCATGCTGGTCCCTCCCCGCCTTCAACAGTCCTTCCTTCTCCATTTTATCCCCAACTTCTGTCATCTTCTGAGTCTAATTAGAAAACAAAAGAAAAATTCTGTTTGGTCTTTCCTGTTATCTTGATGGCATTTATGTGAGGATGACGTTACCAGCTTAGGAAGCCAATGCAGACCCCCATCAACTTCCTCTGTCTCCTGCGCCAGGCTATCTCACATCCTCTCGCCCTGAGATGAAGGCAATCTGGTCTTGCACTTGGCTTATATACAGCGTGCGTCTCGTCAAGGCCTGGTGGAGCCTCAATGTGGCTGGGGCCGGTTCCAGGGCAGAAGGACTGGCTGGTGGTCTAGCCCACTGCCATGGCACCAGCTGTGAGATCTGAGTGTCCTGAGCCACGGCTTTCTGTCTACAGGACTCACTCTCTCTCCTGACACGTCTCACTGCCCACAGAACGTTTCCACTTGCCCTGCACAGCCGACACCTGGCTCCACAGAGCAGCCCTTGCCATCTGGGAGTTAGGGGGAAAGGAGAAAAAAAAGGAGAAATGGGCCCAGAGCGCTGGGTCAGAGGCTCTGAATCTAGAGCAGCGGGAAGAGGACTGTTGTCACGGGAAGAAGAGCAAAGACTGCTGAGCCACAGCAGGTGTGTGCTAGGACAAGGCTCAGAGCTGCTTCCAGTAATCGGCTTTGTCTGGCGAGACGTCTCCCTCTTCTTTTCTAGAGGCCAGTCCTCCTTTCCCGAGAGAACTGAGCAGTCACATTCCTCTGGCAGGGCCTTAGGCACGTCTCTCCAAAGAGACGTGAGAAGAGTGAAGCAGCCCCAGGGCCCAATGCCAGCCAGCCTGCTCTGAGGAGGGAACGGCATCATGGCAGCCACGGAGCCAACACAGGAACCCGTGGAGTCCCTCACCCTGGCCAAGGTACTCTCAGTCACTAGAGGCACACGGGGGGTGCAGTGTCAAAGGGACGGCACCAAAGTCACTACGAAATTTTAGTGTGCCATTTCAGGATAAAATTTATATGTAGAAAATTTTATAGTTATAGCATCGAAGATATTTTTCAGAAGCCCAGCTTACACAGTTGAATACAAGTACTAGACTGACACCTTATACTACTCAGTTACTCTGTGAACCTCCTAATGTGATCTGGTCAGCGCTGTCATTATTACCCAATTATAGCGCCGATTCTAATCATGTGGTTTTGTCTAATCACATGGTTTTGTCTGCATGCACTGCAAGCACATGTTGTTTCCACCAATGCGGGGCACTGATCCTCACTGATTTTGTCAAAGTTTGGGGCATGTTCACCACAATGTGGTCATTAGTATTCGTGGGCCTGTGCCGATAACTTTTTTTTGAGAATGAAGTTGTTTTTACAGGAAAAGAGGAAAATCAAATAAGGCTCCCATTCAGTGACCAATATGATTTTTGCAATTCAATGTACCGAGTGCATGAAACAATTTTGTGTGTTGTTGATATTCATTTAAGTAATTTACATATAAGTAACTTATGACTATACTGACCACATGTTAGCTTATTATCCTACAATTAAAGTTGACAACAATCATTACTAAGGGTTCTAAAGGAGCCCTGGTAGCACAGTGAATTATGCGCTGGGCTGCTAGCCACAAGGTCAGCAGTTTGAATCCACCAGTCGCCTCATGGGCTTTCTGCTCATGGAGAGATTTACAGCCTCAGAAACCGTACACAGGGCCACTATGAGTGGGACCCAACTTGAAGGCATACCCCCACCACCACCAAGGACTCTGTAGGGTCTAGTCTAGAAGGCTCATGGGGGAGGGTGGGGTGACACCAACCCTGGTGATGTCACTGCTCCAGATGTGCTCTTCAAATGCCACCAACAACAGAAAACAAAGCAACTCATATCTGCACCCTTTCAGGCCTCCATGTGACCACCAGGAACTGAAAATAGTGGCAAATAGAAGCCGAAGAGCCAAGCAGCAGCTGGGCTACTGGAATGCACACACTGACTCATTCTAGACACTCACAGAACAGCAATGGGCTGGGCCCCGGTTTTAGGCACTGAGTAGACACAATGGGCAAAAGAGACAAGATGTTCTGCCTTCATGAAGCTCACATTCAGGATGGGAGGAACATTCTGGATTATGCTCAGTGCATACATGGAAGTTAGAAAAAGGAGTGCTGGAGGGAGAGTGGAGGCAGAGAAAGGACTGAAGGAGAGAATCACAGGTTGAATAAGAAGTGCAAAGGCACTGGGGCGGCTTGTGCCTGGCTTGTTTCAGCGAGGAAGCCAGTGTGGCTGGAGTCAAGGGACCCATGAGAGGAACAGAGATGAAATCAGGTGGGGGGTGGGGGGAGGCAGATTCCATGGGGTGCTGTGCGTACTAGAAAGGATTCTGGACTTCACTCTTCATGAGAGTAAAAGCCAGAGGGAAGATCTGAGCTAAAGAGGGTCAGTGTCTAACTCACCTTCCCTTAAGACCCTGGGTAGAGAAGAAACTAGAAGGCAGAAGCAGGGATCAGTTACTCTAAGAACTCAGGAGACACAGGTGCTGGTTGGACCAGGGTGATGGCACTGGGGATGGTGAGAAGAAATCCAATTCTGGAAAAGCCTGATCCAGAATTCATCAATGCAAACTGTCGGGCAGGAGACCCATCGAAGGGCCTGCTGCTGGGACCAAGGGTGCCATCCAGCAAACACTCACCAGGATGAGTTAGTTGGGCCCCACCCTTGGGGCTGGTGTGGACAGGTACTTGAGATACTGTGTAGCTCCCATGAGCCAATGCTGCTGAATACAGCGGCTTTGTCTGGCAAAAACTGGAGAGATTGAGGGGCGGCGCATGCCCTGGGCTCACACCTGCCTTAGTCTGCGGGAAGAGACCTGGCCATGGGCACCAGAAGTGGGACTGGTGTGAAGGGGAAGGGCAGAGCGAGGGAGACAGCCACAGAGCCTGTAAAATGACGGGGGAGAGGAACAGCGCACTCCTCCTCACCCACCAAGGTCAAGACCAGCGTCCCTGCCTAGCAAAGTTCTCCCTGACCTGCTAGAGCCAAGTCCACCCTCCCTCTCCTACCACCCTGGATTTCCCCTGGGCTTCAGATTTCAGTGGTGGGAATGGGAGCGGGGAACATTACTGGACCTAAGTCTGCCCAGACAGCTGCTAAGAGGGTCAGGCCTGGCTCCGACTTACTGTCTCTGCTCTCTGAATCCCCGTGCCCCCTCCCCCATGCCCTACCCTGAAGAGTTCTGGAAAGGTCTGTGGGACAAAGGCGGGTTCTAGGGACTTTCCCAGGCCTGTCGGCTGTGGGTCTAATTTTCACTGGTGTGAATTAGGGGTGGGAGCCCACCAAGGGGCTTGACATGGGTTCTCCTGAGGTGGCTGTGAAAGATGCCGGGCAGGGTGCTGGGCATCCTGGGCCCTGGCAGGCAGCTCTACACTGCCCAGAGACGGCTGGGGTTCTAGAGACGCACCCACGGGTAAAAGTCCTCCCAAGGGTGGTTTCTACTTGAGCACAGGCTTTTCCGGTTCCCTCCCGGAGGGCCGCCTCCCACCTTGGGAGGAATTCGGCTTGGAAGGGGCTAATGCTATAACCAGCCTCAGCTGCTAGAGGTTGTTTTGTTCACGTACCTCCCTGACCCCACCCGCCTCTCCACACCCTGAGCAGTCTGGCAGAGGGCAGCCAGAGGGCGGGCTCCCCTTTTTGCCATCCCTGGGGTGCAGCTCACTCTCCACCTCCCTGTGGCGATGTGGCCTTATCTTGGCCCCCCACGCAGGCACCACCCCCTTCTGGAAACATGCCCGCCCCCACCTCCCCCCGTAAAGCGGCGAGTCAGGCAGCGGAGCTGAACTGGGTGTTATTTACAAGGGTGCTGGGCCTGTCCCCACTCACCAGTGACCTCTCCTCCTGGGAGTGTCTGCCCAGCTCTCTGCTTGTCTGTCCTCTTGCCCACCTGAAGTCTCCCAGAGCTGGGAGCTCGCCAGCCTGGATGCTCAGTGCCTGGCCCCAACAAAGGTGCTTACCAGCTCGGGTCTGAAAGTCCTGCACGTGACGGAGTCTGCTCCCTGGCTGTCGAGACTTGAACTTGGGATCATCACCATGATAAGGACCTCAAGGGTGGGGCTCCAGCCCAGGGCAGGTGTGAGCCATCATCAGTGGTAGATAGCAAGCATTAGTAGAACCAGCTCCCTGGAGGCCTCGCACCCTCAGCTTAGAGTCCTTGTAGAGAATGGCCCAGCCCAGTGTTGCTAACTCCCTGAAATGACAAAAAAAAAAAAAGGCAAAGAAAGGGCTTGAGGAGGAGACAAGACGGGGCCTCAGGGAGCTGTCTATTCCCCTTGGCACTGGGGCTGCTCCCAAGAAAGCAGCCTGCTCTGAGGAGGACCAGTAAAACCCAGGACCACTTCTCAAAAGGCTGCCCCTGCACCCACAGCCCCGAGTGCCATCAAGTTGACTTCAGTGCATGGCAGCCCCGTGTGTGTTGAGGTTGATCTTTGTTCCTGGGTTTTCAACAGCTGAAACATCAGAAGTGGATTGCCAGGTCTTTCTTCCAAGGCACCTCTGGCTGGACTCAAACCCCCAGCTTTTCTGTTAGGGTTAACTATTTGCAATCCCCAGAGCCTCTGAAGGAGAATTAGACCCATTTAAAGGCATACATTTCCTACCCTTGGAAAATCATGTTTCAACAACAGATTTGCCAGGGAGAGGAAGGGGGTTTGTAGCTTTGTCCCCTCACCAGAAATAACCAAACCAAGTTCAGCTCCTTTGTGGGGCCTTCCCACCCCATTCTCTCTGAGCTTTCGCTCCACACAACCCATTGGCACCTCCTCCCCAGTTTATATCACCCCCCCGCCCCACCCGCAAGCAAACACAGAAGAGCTCAGGCTATTCCTGTTCAAGTGTGCCATCCACTCACCATCCCAGCTGTCTGGGGAGAGCGTCAGAGAAAGGCACATGGATACCCAGAGTCTGCAGACCGACCTGGGCGGGCGAGAAGCAACGAGGCTGCTGACTGAGTATAGGGCAAGGCAATGCCACGTCTGTCATTCCAAACAAACTGCTCCACGCAGGAAAACGAGCTGAATCTAAGGCTCTGCGTAGAAATGAATTGCGCCCTGGTATTTACTGGCTGTCCTGATTGTAAATCATATTTTCCTGTTTACTTCGATTAGGACTTTGCAGTGGGTGTTACTGAATGGCTTAATTACGGGCCAGCTGGCAAGCAGGGGAAAATGATCTATGGTTCTTCGAAAACAAGGTTCTTCCAAAGTGCAAAACCAGGGATGGGGAGGGGGATCGATACCTGTTCAAAGGACTGAGTGTTTGGGAAGGAAGGGTAGTGACAATGACGGCCTCCAGGCCACCCCAGAGACCCGAGGCCCAGCTCCCACTCCATCTAGAAGCAACTCATCATCACACACAACATGTCAAGGGGAGAGTCTCAGGACACTCCCCGGGGTCCTAGGCAGCATTGCATCGGAGCCAGGAACTCTGGATTTGGCCCTTCTAAGGGGTGCTTTGTGCCATCCCAGCGGCCAACAGTAGCCTGATGATTACTAACTTAGGGGGCCAGCCTCCATTCTGTTCAGGGGCAGCCAGTCGCTGGCATGACGGCTGCCACCTTCTCCAAGCAGGCTGTGAGGTGCATGATGCTCAGGAGCTCAGGCCCTTGATTCTTACACAGTGGAGTTGACATCCCAGCTCTGGAATGAAGTGGGTGACCTCTGACCAGTTACCACCTCCCTGAGCCTCAGTTTCCCTCTCTCTAAAACAGAGACAACAGTGCCTGACTCGTAGGGATAATAGACTTCGGTCAGAGCCTGCCTCCCTGAGTAAGTGCTCAAGAGATAGCAGCTACTGTTATCCATCCCAAGGGGACAAGGGAAGGAACCAACAGGGGAGAGGAGCAGAAACTTAATCAGCAATGGGCACATAAGCTCCTGCCCACTCCCTTCTTTTTTAAATGGAAACCAGCTAAATTCCATCCCCCTGATGGCCCCATACATAGCCAGGAAGAATAAGATCACATTAAGTCAATTACCATGGGAACAGGGGACCCCTCCAAACACACTGCTGGGCACCCAACACAAAGCTGGCACGGGACTTCTGGACTCTCAATGCTCTAGCCTCAAAAAGCCCCGACCAGGGACACAGCTCAAAGGATGCTGGGGGGCCGCTAACATTCCAGGCATGAGAAGAGAAGCCGGTATGGCATTGTCGTGGCAGGCTCTCTGGGGTCACGGAAGAGAGGATATACACACACAGACTCAGATGTATATATACCCAGGCCAGTGACAGAAAGCTCAACCAGGCAAGCAGGGTGGTGCTGAAGGGCTGGGCTTAACAGACGGTCCTTAGCATCCGGGCCAAAGACAGGCTGTACCACCCTTAGGACCCAGGACTGGGGACAACCTAGACGCCCCACAGGGGGCTGAGTAAAGAAATCCCACAGCAGCGGTGCAGAGTTGCGTGTAAAAAGGATTTCATTACCACTAAGGAGCTCTGGTAGCGTAGTGGTTACGAATTGGGCTATGAACCACAAGGTCAGCAGTTCGAAACTACCAGCTGTTCTGTGGGAGAAAGATGAGGCGTTCTGCTCCAGTAAAGATTTACAGACTCAGAAACCCTGTACAGGGTCACTATGAGTCAGAATCGACTCCACGATACATAACAACAAGGAGCTCTGGTATCGTAGTGGTTACGAATCGGGCTGCAAACCTCAAGGGCAGCAGTTTGAAACTACCAGCTGTTCCAAGGGAGAAAGATGAGGCTTTCTGCTCCCATAAAG
>NW_006408623.1:2061468-2073420 GCF_000296735.1 Chrysochloris asiatica
CATAGCTATGATTCACTGTAACCGAGAGACGGCCCTGAGCGGAACACTTCTCAACTGCAGTCTGCCATGCTATTTGCAAATTTCACCCTCTGCCAGAGATACTTTTTGACTCAAAACCAGAACAAACCAGGCCCTGTTTCAATTCACCAGGAAGGGAAGGCAGAGGGAACAGCATACACAAAGGCAAGAGGCTCTCCCAGTTTATGAAACAAGCAGTCCTCCAAGGGAAGCAGAACAAGGGCCTGGAAAGGCAGATGCCAACCAGGCTGAGCGCTTGGCACTCTGGCTGCACGGAGCCTCAGACATGCTCCCCAAGCACTTTACTCTGCATACAGTAAGAACTCAATTGATGCTTCTGGGTCTTCCTAAAGTACAGCAGCATCTGAAATGATGTGCACATTCACAGACCTTGTGCAACAAACCCAGACGTTGGTCCAGGCCCAGCGCAGCCTAGAATTCCCAGGGAGTCCTGTGGTCTTGTTGAATACACTGAGTGTGAGTGCCAACACCCATCCAGGCTGTGAATGAGGCAGAGTCTTTTTGGGGAGGAGACAGGGGCTCTCCTTTGAAGGGACAGAAACTGGTACATAGGTTCTATTCAACGTGACAGTGTTAAGTGCTATCAAATCGACTCTGACTCGTGGCGACCCTGTAACGTAGGGTGGTGGCAGGTCTGAACTGCCAACCTTGTGGTTCGCAGTCCAGTGCTGATCCTACAAGCACAACAACAACAACAACAGAAGTTGTTGTTACATGCCGTGGAGTTGGTTCCAATTCATAGTGACCCTGCATAGGATTTCCAAGGCTATAAATCTTTACAGGAGCAGAACGTCTCATCTTTTTTCAGCGGAATAGCTGGTAGTTTGAACTGCTAACTTTGAGGCTAGCAGCCCGACTCATAACCACTACGCTACCAGAAGTTGTTGTGTGCCGTGGAGTCGGTTCCGACTCATAGCGACCCTACACAGGGTTTCCGAGGCTGTAAATCTTTATGGGAGCAGACCGCCTCATTTTTCTCCCGCGGAGCGGCTGGTAATTTCAAACTGCTGACCTTGCGGCTCGCAGCCCAATTCATAACCACTAGGGACCTATATTAAGAATTGCTTTTATCTGCGTCTGCCTTGAGCACTGTGCTCTTCTAAGATCTGTCTGTATGGGCTCCAAGTGACAAAAGCAATCAGTGAGTAGATGTTAAGAGAGAGGAGCAATTGAAGATCGTCAATGTCACTGAAATGTACATGGAGAAACTACTGAATTGTATTTTTGCTCTATACATTCTCAACAACAAACTTAAAAACAAGAAAGGCTTCTTTTGATTGAGCACCCACCAGGTGCCAGATACTTTGCACACACTAGCTATGATGCAGACTTAATTACCCCCATTTTATAGACAGATGAATAAGTCCAAGGGGAGAACTTGGACTCCAATCCAGGTGAACCAGCTCCCAGCCTATGCTTCCCACAGAGGCCCCACCTACAATGTGGACCACCCACTTGCTTCTCCACCCCAAATGCAACTTCCAAAAGCCCACATGAGCAACTACCAGATGACCCAGGAATCACACTCCTGAGCATTTATCGCAGAGAAATGGAGAGTTATGTTCACACAAAAAGCTGTACAGGAATGTACACTGCAGCTTTGTTCAGAATGATCAGAACTTGGAAACTACCCAGACATCCTTCAACAGGTGAATGGTTAAACTGTGATCCATCCACACCACAGAACACGTTCCACAATCAAAAGGAACCAACTGATGGGTCTCCAGCTGTGCTGACTGCAAAAAAGTCAATCCCCAAAGGTTACGTGTTTTATGAATCCATTTCTATACAAAACATTCTTGAAATGACAAAGTTAATAGAAGTGGAGAACCGATTAGTGGTTGCCAGGGATCTGGTGTGGCACTCGCTGTAAGATAAGCACTGGACTGCTAACTGTAAGATGGACAGTTCAAATCCATGGGGAAATCTTCTACAAGACCGCTATGGGTCGGAACTCCACGGCTGTTAACTATGGGGGTTTGGGACAGGGAGATGGGAATGGGAGGGAAGTATGTGTGGCTCTAAGAAGCAACTGGGGCTCCATAATTACATCAACTTCCTGTACCACAGTTCTGCATAAGGAAGAATATAGAAGAATCAATGCATTTGAATTATGGTGCAAAAGACTATTGAAAGTACTAAGGACTAGCAGAAAAACCACAACTCTGTCTTGAAAGAAATACAGACAGAAAACTCCTTAGAAGAAAGGACTGCGAGACTTTGTCTCTCACACTTTGGATAGGTCATCAGGAGACACTCGTCCCTGCAGAAGGAAAAGTGGAGGGTCAGCAAAAAAAAAGAAGGGCCCCCCACACACACACACACACACAAGGTCAGAGTGGCAGCAACAAAGGGCTCAAATGTTAACAATTGTGAAATTGGAACAGGATCGAGCAGTGTTTCATTCTAGGGTGCACAAGGTCCTTATAAGCCAGAACCTACTCAAAGGCACCTACCGACAACAACAGTCCTTCAAACTGCTACCGTGGAGGAACCTGGGTAAAGCGTAAGGCGATCTCTCTGTACTATGTTTTACAGCTGCATTTGAATCTATAATTAGCTCAAAATAAAAAGTTTAATTAAAAAAGAAAGACCGCAATAGTTCTATACATCCTATCAGACTCACAGGTCTAAATACCTAGAGTGACTTGTGTTGCATGTAATTTTGTTTGGTTTTTTTAAGCCTGTATGTGTAAGGGGTGACGTGCAAGGGCAGGACAGTAGAGACACATGCTCTGGGACTGGGCAGTCTGACCTTCACCTTGAGCAAGTCCATGGACTTCCCTTTCTTCGTCTTTAATGTGGGCTGCTAGAGAGTTAGATCAGGCTGGGTAAAGGAGGCTGGTTTGGGGAGACTCAGACATGGGGGTCTGTTCCCTGCACGGCTCATCTGTCAGCACCATCCTGGCATCGCATCTGCACCCGGGGCCTGTACTTTAGCCTTCACTATCGTGTCTGTCCTCAGCAGTGCTCATGGGAGACACAGGAAATCCCCAGCTGAGGCTGCTCAGTGTCTGCCCTGGATGGGGTGTGTCATGGAGACCCAAGGTTTCGGCCCCTGGAGCATCTGCTCAGTGACACAGTTTTACCAGATGCCCCCTGAAAGAGCAGAGGGCAAAGTCAGACTGTCCGCTGACCCATGACCCCACTGCCTTGAGTCCCCTCGTGTGGTTGGTGCAGATGTGGTGGCAAAAGGCCATCGCCCATCCACCCAGCTCCTCAGACCAGCCCACGACCAGCCCAGAAGTCTGGCATTCAGCGAGAGGCCAGGAGTCACCCTGCCCCAGAGACTGCCCCCCCAACTGCCACAGCAGGGACTCCAGACAGACCTCAAGACCACACTCCCCCCCTTCTTGCTTTCAGGTACGCTCCAGTTATCGATAATGTGAAACCTCACTTGCTTTTGCTGTGTGGCTTTTGACATGCCCATTGTGTGTGAGGCCCTCAAACACAGCTGCAAGTGATCACCGTGTGGTCTTGGACTCTCAGGTTCCGGCAGATGGAAAAGCTGCCTGGCTCATGCGTGCTCGCTGGATGAACGTGCACAAGCGAGTCTCTACCAACTGGGAAATTCTACAGGGACCTGAGGACGGTGACAGGAGTTTGCCAGATGCGTCTGTAAAAGCACGTTACAGGGTTTCCCCTTAAAAAGCAGTTACATGCAGTGAGAACGCTCAAGACGATCGTATTTGTCCTTGTGGGAAGTTCTTCACTTCGCCTTTGCGCTTGTGACTTGCACAAACTAGTTTTCTAGCTGAGGAGTATAAAATGAGGCTTCAGTGCCAAACCCCACCAGAACCTTGGCTCTCGGTGGAGACCCCCTGAGTGAGTTGTTTCTCTGGAGAGTCCATCCCTGTCTCCCACCAGGCCAAGGAAGCAGGAGGGACTCTCCTAAATGTCAGGCGTGGGTGTGTGACAAGAGTCATCTGCAGACAGGAGCCAGAAGTCGATCCATGAACACCTGGAGGAGTGCCCAGCCCATGGGATCACACCACTCCCTCCCTTCTTCCCACACCCCTCAAAGTGTGAGGAGGGAGAGGCGGGGAGGAGAGCAGGGAAGCATCTTGTGAGAACTGAGGCCTCTGGTTTACTGAATTTATAATTAAGTCATCAGAGTGCAAAGGATGCATGTTGAAAACAACTGCCTGGAAGAATTTCTGGAGGACTCTGGCTTCCCCAGACTGAGCTCACATTGAAAGGAGGGTCTGGAACCTCAACAACAGGACATATGCAGAAATCTAAGACCAGGACCAGGGAGCTGTTTCCCTCTGTGATACAAGTCGGCTGTGACTCGACAGTGCAGCAGACACTAAAGTGGCCCCTCAGTCCAGTTGCAAGTCCTACTTCAGGATAACTAATAATAAAAGACAGCGATTCTTCCCCGCCTTCAACAAACAGGGCAACAGAGACAAGTACCCTGGTGGTGCAATGGTTAAAGTGCTTGGCTGTGAACCACAAGGTCAGTGGTTCAAATCCACACCAAGGCTGAATGACTTTGTGATCCACGCTTATGAAGATGACAGTCTAGAGAACCTTAAGGAGCAGGCTGCTATAAGGGGAATCAACTCAATGGCGCCAAACAACACCAACCAATGCTTTCACGTTACTAAATGTTAGCAACCAAAACAGGAAGTGCCATTGTAGAAGAAGTACCCAGGAATTGTTTTGTTCTGTTTTTTACTGTTTTCCTAGTTGTTCTGGGTCTACATAAACAGAGATACAGGGCCTGCCTCTCCATGCAGCAGGGATCACATAAGAATTACCACAGTAACATGCATGGCACTCTCCAAGCGTACCTACAGTGGGCTCGCTTGTTAGCCCATTTTACAGAAGGGGAAGCTGAGAGCCAGGCCCACAGTCATATCCTTATGGAGGGGTAGATCAGGGAGCTAGCCCCCATCTGCTCAATTAGACAGTCTCTGTCTTAATGGCTAGAACCTTCTGCTGCAGGGGGTCAGTGACTTCAACACTGGGTGTGTGGTGGCTCTTCAGGCTGGGACACAGCACACTGGGGAGGGGGTGCCAGGTAGAACACCAAGTGGTCCTTCTGTCTTTAACCCAGGGCCATGCAGCTGTGCTGGGTGCTGGGAGAGGGGGCTTCCAGCTTTGGAGGGGATCATGCTGGGCGTCATCGATGCCCACACTCACTCCTACATCTCCCCCGCACCGCCTCCTGTCAGCCCTTCTGGAAAGATCCATCTCCAAGGTCTTAGTGGGGACTACATAAGCCCAGCTCAGTCCCGGAGGCGCAGGTATGTACCTGGGCCAGCTGACAACACCCTTGGGTTCTACTGGAATGCTGGTGAGCCAACTCCAACCCTGTCATCACAGCTCCTGGGGCATGAAGGTGCTCAGAATCCTGTCCTGCTGCAACAATGAACCTCCTGCCTTCCTTACAGAGGGTAGAATGTGCCCATGGAAGGGTTTCATCAGCCACTGAGGTGAACTCACGCCCCTTCTGGGAACCAAAGGCCACATTGGGGAAGGGCTGGCAGCGGAAGAGTTTCTCTAGAAGACAGTGCAGGGCTAGAAAGGGGCCTTAGCTCTAAGGAGTGCGGCTGCAAGAGAAATAAAATACCACCAGTGGGTTGTTTTAACAGATGGAAATTGATTTTCTCACAGTTAGGAAACTAAAGACCAAACTCACAGCTCTGGTTCTAAAGGAAGGACTCTCTCTGTCGGTTCTGGGAGAAGGTCCCCATCTCTCTTCAGCTTCCGTTTCCATCTCCATGTGTCCTAGGGTCTCTCTTCCTCCAGCTCTGCTTTTTAGTTCTTTTCTTAATCTGCTGTTATATCCCCAAAGAGAACGGGATTTAAGACCCACCCTACACTAAACCTGCCTCATTAGCATGACAAAGACAGCCCATTCCCAACTGGGTTTAGGATTTACAGCACATATTTTGGGGAATGAAGTCCTGGTGTGGCGCCATGGGTTAATGCCTCAGACTGCAAAGTTGTTTGAACTGCAAGGTTGGTGGTTCAAGCTAACCAGCTGCTCCTTGGAAACCCTACACAGGGCTGCTATGGGTCGGAACCCACTCAACAGCACTTCACAACAACAACATACTCCAACATGAGACCTGAGTATGACCCCAGGCTCCCTTAGGAGTTGCTCTAACAGGAGGAAACTCCACAGGAAAATGGGTCACTCAACCAGATGACAGCTCTGTCCTCTGGGAATTTGTAGTCACTCTCACAGTTCTGGAGGAACTTTGGTGGGTGAGGTGTTGGTTTTGTCCTGTTTAAAAGCAAATAACATTTCAAGAGGAAGGGGAGGAACGATACGGCTCAGAGACACACAAGTATGGGGACCCAAAGCCAAAACAACTCTGAACATGGAATGAGATGGTCCCTGCTGCTCTGAACCTGAAGCCAAGCACCTGCATGGCTTCTCAGGAGCTCCTTTATCAACCAAAAGGAACTGACAGATGACTTTCCTTCCTATAGGCGCTCCCATAATCCTCACCAGCGTTTGTGTCATTTTAACCCACCAAACGCTATGAAAAACAAGTTTGCTATTGGCCAGAGTTGCTGAAAGGAACCCTGGTAGTGCAGTGCTTAAGCATTGTGCTTCTAACAGAACAGTTGGTGGTTCAAACCCACCAGCAGCACAAAGATGTGGCGGTCTGCTTCCGTAAAGATGGCAGCGTTGGAGACCCTGTCCCACAACCTGTCGGCTTGAGAGTATTCAATGACAACAGAGCCGCTGGACAAAGTTGAAGGAAGAAAATCAGGGAAGGGGGAGAAGAGGTAAAGAAGGGAGAAGTCACACACATGCTAATACTGCTTCCTCTTCCCAGACAGGGTGAGGACAAGAGTGGGCAGTGAGCCAGAGCCAGGGGCCCCGGAGGATAATCCACTATCATGGTAAGCCACTTAGCCTAAGCTACCCAGGGCCTGCACGGCTCAGACCTGTTTTAGTACACCAAATTTAATCAAACCCTGACTGGATACCAGTGACAAGAGGGGTAACAACCGAAACCCCACAGGAAACAAAGCCAATAACCAAAATCGTAAAGACCAAACAAAAGGCAGTGTACGGCGTGGCCTGTGTCGGCAGTGGAGACTTGGGACCCAGGAGTCTGGCCAGTTTGCCACATCCCTTCCCTTCTCTGAGCCTTCTCCATCCAACAGAAGCTGTTTCTGGCCTATTCAGGCCGCTCACAGCCTCCAGGTTCTCACAGGTCACATGGAATGAAGGTTCCAAGTGAGCACAAGCAGGAAGCCTGCCCAGGTAGACCTCGGAGACAGTCTGTGTTCGGTTCCTGACCATGCAACAAAGCGATTATTGCAGTAAGATTGCACAGTAAGGCTCACGACGCACACGTTTTGGTTTCCCAGTACTTATAAAAGTTGTGTTGACTGACACTAGACTGTTAGGAGAAACTGGACTATAAGAAGAAAAACGTGACATCAGGATTGGAGGAAGACTCATTAACAACCTGCAATATGCAGATGATACAACATTGCTTGCTGAAAGTGAAGAGGACTTAAAACATTTACTGATGAAGATCAAAGAACACAGCCTTCGGTATGGATTGCATCTCAATGTCAGGAAAACAAAAATCCTCACCACTGGACCAATAAACAAAATTCTTATCAATGGAGAAAAGTATGAAGTTGTCATAGACTTCATTCTTCTTGGATCAACTGTCAACACTCATGGAAGCAGCAGTCAAGAAATCAAACGACGTATTGCATTAGGCAAATCTGCTGCACAAGAGCCAAGATGTCAGTTTGAGGACTAAGGTGCACCTGACCTAAGCCATGGTATTTTCAATCACCTCATAAGCATATGAAAGTTGTTTAGAAAGACCATACAAAAAGTGTTACATTTGAATTATTGTGTTGGAAAAAATTACTAAAAGTACCATGGACTTTTAGAAGAATAAACAAATCTGTGTTGGAAGAAGTACAACCAGAGTGCTCCTTAGAAGCCAGGATGGTGAGACATTGTCTCTCTTACTCTGGACATGTTCCTGGACAAAGACATCATGCTTGGGAAAGTGGAGGGTCAGACATAAAGAGGAAGCCCCCACACACACACACACCCAATGAGATAGACTGACACAGTGGTAACAGGGCTCATATATAACAACGATTGTGAGCATGGCACAAGACCAGGCAGTGGGCATAGGGCATAGGGTCACTATGAGTCAAAACCAACTCAATGGCACCTAACAACAGCTATTAAGTGTGCAACAGCATTATGAAAAAGTCTGAAATATTGAGAATGACCAAAATGTGACACAGTGCCCTTCAATCTGTAAAATGGGCACCAAAGCACAGTCATGGGGACTTCCACTTGTGGTGACCCCACGTGTGTCAAAATAGAACTGCATTCCAGAACACCTATTGTTGCAGCCACTCTGCCAATTCTTCTATTGTGCTGATCCTTTACCTTACAAAGCAGCTCTGGTAGCGTAGTGGTTACAAATCGGGCTGCGAACCGCAAAGTCAGCGGTTCAAAACTACCAACTGTTCTGTGGGAGAAAGATGAGGCTTTCTGCTCCCATAAAGATTTACAGCCTTGGAAACCCTGTACATGGTCGTTATGAGTCGGAACTGACTCCACAGCACATAACAACAACAACTATCTTACTGAGCCTTAGGTCCTTCTCCAGGAACGGGCCCCTTCCCATGACTATGGCACAGTTATTGGGAATAACAACATACTGTTGATTACCAGGTGTTTCTTTCATGACGCTTCGGTGTGAACTCCAGCCTCCAACCTTTCGGTTAGCAGCTAAGCACATTAACCCAGGGACACCAGCATCATCTTGTTTTTGATGAGTCAGAAGAGTGGCTAGAGCAGCAGTTTTGGCATCTTCCAGCAGAGCAGATACAGTCTCCCATCCTGTGAGATATTTGCACCCTGCCAGTGTCTCCCATCCTGTGAGATATTTGCACTCTGCCAGTGTCAACACACTGTCCCCGGCAGATGTTCAGTGGGCTCCTGTCCAGCCACTCCCAGACCCCAAGGATGCTCTTACTGAAATTCCCCAAGCCTCAGGGGACATTTGGGGTGTCCTTTATCTCAGGCCAGTCACCCAGTATGCTGTTCCCACCCAGTCTTGGGGATCTCACACTGGGACACTGGAGGGGACCAACACAGAACCACTAGGTGGACCACCCTGAACTCAGTTCACACGCTCAGACCCTCACCCTCCTGACCCAATAGATGCATAGCGATGAGTCGACTTCACAGGGTCAGAGTAGAAACGAGTCAGATGGGTTAACAAACAAATTCAAAGGAAGAAAATGAGGGAAGGGGGGGATCAGAGTGAAAGACGAGGTGAAGAAGGGAGAAGTTCCACGTTGAGCCTCCTCCCCTCTGCTCCCACTAAGTGTAAGCTTTACTTACCACACTTCTATGAACGTCACCATCTGCCAAAACAAAACCCTCTGCAAGCCTGATGAGGACCCTGAACTTCATAAGTCCTGTAGGTCAAATCCCCAGGCCCATTTTGAACTGGCTCTGGACTTAAGGCAGATTTTAAGGGAGCAGGTGCTAACTGGACCATCAGCTATTCTCTCTTTCTTTTCTGGACATGGTATAGGGGTAGAGAAGGGTGGGGTACCTCATTTGCAAACAGGTCCCCACTTCCTTCCAGCACTGGGTATCACACCCACACCCACACACACACACACACACACACACACACACACACACACATACACACACACACCAGTCCTTACTCAGAGCAAAGAGTTTGGGGTTACAGAGGAAGTGACACGGCCAACCAGCTGTCCCCGCGTCAAAGCAAGGCACCCTGGGATGTCTCGCTGCATTCTTGCAGAACCTTGAGAAAACACCCTGACAGCTGTGAGCAAGACCCAAGAAGGACTTAGTCCAACTTCCAAAGGGGGACAGGCAATGTCGCTCGTGAGAGATGGCCTCTGCCCGGATTAAACAAAGGTTCATTCAAAGCTTGTCCACCTCAGACCCCAGAGCACTTGATAAAGCTGCCAAATGCACCAGCTGTTGCCGCTCCGGTCGACTTACTGTTGCTGTTCCACCAATGGGGCATGTGAAGTGGGTTTGAGGCAGAACCCCGCCCCCCCCCCCCCCACCCCCCAAGCCTCAAGCACGTACCCACCTCCACCAAGTCACCATCAGTGGAAAGGGGCTGGCCCAGCTGTGGGCATCACCTGCAAGGAGTGAAGAAACACACAGGGAGTATGGCTCCAACCACCTGACCTTCCGGGAAAGGGGACTCTACAGATGGCCAAAGCTTGGAGGTTGCCAAGGGTTTGGGGGAGAAGGGAGGGATGAACAGGGAGAATGGGGCATTTTTAGAGGCACTGGGGTGATTCTGCATATTACCATAAGGTTGGACACAAGCAATATAGAAGGAACCCTCATTTAAACTATGGACTTAGTTGCGGTTATTGTTAGGTGCCAGTGAGTCAGTCCTGACTCACAGTGATCTCATACACAACAAAGCACTGCGGGATCCTCCGCATCCTCACCACTGTTGCAGCCATTGTGCTGATCGGCTACCTTAGTAAGCACTAACTTGGTCCTTCTCCAGGAACCGGCCCCTCCTCATGACTTGTCCAAAGTACATGAGACATCGAAGGAACATCTGGCTGCGTTTCTCCCAATAGAGTTCTTTGTTCTTCTGACAGTTCCTAAGTACATTCAAAACTTTTCACCAATATTATAATTCAAAGGCTTTAATTCTTCGTCGGTCTTCCTTCTTCACTGTTCAGTTTTTGCATGGATATGAGGCAAATAAAAACAGCATAGGCTTGGATCAGGTGTACCTAAATCCTCACACTGACATCTTTGTTCCTGAACACTTTAAACAGGTCTTTTGCAGCAGATTTGCAGAATGCAATATGCCGTTTGATTTCTTGCAGCTTCAATAGGGTTGTCTGTGAACAGAAGTTAAATGAAATCCTTTAAAGTTTCAAGTTTATCAAGATGTTGATTACTGGTCCAGTTATGAGAAACTTTGTTTTCTTTATGGTGAGGTACAATTCATACTGAAGTGTGCAGTCAGTAACATGGACCTTAGTTAATAAAACGTATCTGTACTGACTCATCAATTGTAACAAATGCACCACATGATCCAAGATGTTAATACCTGGAGAAACGTGTGTAGGGGAGAGAGAACTGAGGAATCTTTCAGCACTTTCAACACCATTTTTTATAAACCTACAACTGCTTTAAAAAAAAAAAAAATTAACTCTATTTTAAGAAAATATATACAGAACTCCACTGAATAGTTTCATCTTGTCTAGATGGGTCTGGTAAAAAGAGCCGGGGATAAGATTCTTATGATTCAATAGTGAGTAATTGTTATCATGATTAATTGCGACTGTCAGAATTATAAAGATAGAAGTTTTGTAACAAAAACAGGGGAGTAGTTAATCTTACAGTCCAGAAACAGAGGACCCTAGAGCCATCAAGGGAGAAGAGCACAAGCAGAATGCGGGGCCTTATCCAGAGAAGCTGCGACACCAGAGATGGAGGCAGAGATGGGGACATGGAGAGAGGGAGCAGCTGAGAACTCTGGATTCATGGGAAGAGGGACTGAGAGCTGGTGGCCAGGAGGCAGGCTTGCAGAATGTGGTGTAAATTATTATATATGCTTGAATGTTTAAAAAAAAAAAGTACTATAATGAATACAGAGAAATACTGTTAACTGATGGTACATGGAAGGGATTATAATTATTAGTATGAAATGAAGTATATGATTTGTTGAATGTAAAACCATTGATCTGCCCTGTAAACTTTCACTCAATTCACAATAAAAATTTTAAAAAGAAGACACATACAGGAGAACTACCTTAGTTAGGTGTAAGACTAAGACATGTGGGTTGTAGATTAATATGCTCCTGATGAAAAATAGCAACAAGGAAGTGAAAACAAAAGCAAAACAGAAGATCTCCCTAAAGACAGGA
>NW_006408623.1:2073765-2126921 GCF_000296735.1 Chrysochloris asiatica
AAAAAAAAAAAAAGAATGGGTGTGACTGAACCGGTCTCTGGTACTCTAACAGGACTCAGTCCTGACCATCTCATGTGGGTCCCATGAGGATGTCACTGGGATATGAACACACAAACCCACAGAAGCCCCAACCCCAGTTCTCAAGGAAGAGGAGAGGAGTGACCAGTGCTTGAGGGGAATAAAAGGTCCATGAGGCACGTGGAGAAGCACAATATGTTTCAAATGCAACCCTCTAAGGTTCAGGATGGTGTGGGCTGTGGGTTAATGCACCAGACTGCAAAGCCGTTTGAACTGCAAGGTCAGTGGTTCAAGCTCACCAGCTGCTCCTTGGAAACCCTATACAGGGTCACTGTGGGTTGGAATCGACTCGACGGCACTTCATAACAACAACAGCGAGGTCTGGTGGCACTGCAGTAAAGTATGAGGCTGCTAACAAAAAGGGCAGCAGTTCAAACCCACCAGCTGCTCCGGGAGAGAAAGGCTCACAGTCTCAGAAACCCTGCTGTTGCTGTGAAGCACCGTCAAGTCGGTTCCGACCCATAGTGACCCTGTATAGGGTTTCCAAGGTGGGCTTGAACCATCAACCCTGCAGTTCAAACGACTTTGCAGTCTGACACATTAGCCCACAGCGCCACCCCAGGACTCCCTAGGGAGCACCATGTTTGGTCCCCCCCCACCCCAAGGTGGCTATGAGTCAGAATTAACTAAAGGACAACAGTGCCGAGGTCTACGGAGTCCTGGTGTCATAGGATACGTGCTTCACTGTTAGCAGAAGGGTCAGTGAGTTGAACTCACCAGCTGCTCTGCGGAAGATAGATGTGGCAGTCTGCTTCTGTAAAGATCATCATAGTGGAAACCTTCCGGGTCAATTCTTCTCTGTCCTACAGGGTCACTAGGAGTAGGAATCGACTTGACAGTGATGGGTTTGGTTTGGGGCAGACAGAGGGCTGCTTATGTGCAAGGGAACATACTGTGGGACCGTCAGACAGGAAGCAACCCTAGCACCTACAATGTAGGCAGGTCCAACGAATGCTGGGGCAGCCACACAGAGGTCCCCTGTGCAGATCTTCAAAGGGCTGAGCGGGTTTCATGAGAGGAAGCCACCTTGGGCACAGTGGTAGGTGGGAAAAGCCACAGTGTTTCAGTGGGTGGGCGGGGTCAGCAGGACAGGAAGAACAGCAGAACAGTAAACTCCCATTTGGGGAACAAAGTCACGACAACAATGGTGTGACTCTGAGCAGGTACACGGTCTTCAGAGAGGGAAACTGAGGCTGGGACCAGGGGTTGGGAGGAAACTCTTCAAATGAGACCTTTTGGGACGTTTTGAATTTTGAACCACATGCAGGTTGTAACGACCTATGCAGAAAATGCATGATTTTTAAACAAATTCCAGGAACATCTTGTACAAGCGCTGCACAAGCGCAGCCACCGGGAGAGATCCTGGGGGGAGGACTGCTGATTTTGTGCCGCATGTATACACAGCCCACACAAAACCTGCACACGTCAGAACCTGTGCTAGGCAGAAACTTGTCAGAAAAGGAAAACGCACACATTTCCCACTAAAAGGAGTGGCCAAACGGTGGTAGGACTGCACCTTGTCAAAGGTAGAAAATGTGGAAGACCACAAACAGAAAGCCGTCCTGGTGAGTCCTGGCTTTTGCAGTTCACAGATTTCGCTGGAATTTGAACGCACACATACTGCTCCTAGTCCCCAAACACCCCACAGGCTGTCCCATGCCACTTCCCCGGCTGGAACTGTTCCTTGAATTCCCTGCCCCCAGAGCCATCGCACACTCTCAGCACCCTCGGCCTCCCCCACACAGTTAACTGGTGTCACCTCCTGCAGTATGATCTCCTCCACTTCAAAACCAGGCTGACCACTTCACAGGAGCGTGACAGGAAAGGCAGCGTGTCTGTCGGCCCTTCAGAACTCCAGCTTCCAGAGGGCACAACCCAACCTGAGTCCCCTGGGTCCCCAGCACCTGGCACGAAGATCTGCTCAGGAAATGTTTGCTGAACCTGAAAATGCCTTCGCCACCTCACAGCAAGCCTCTACTTTCTGGGTGCCAAAAGCTACAGAAAACTCCTGCCTGACGGGAATGAGGGCTTCCCACAGTTGTTAAAATGGTGGTGTCCGCACTAATTCCAAGTGGCCGGGCTCTGAGACAGCCTGGGTTTCTGCAGAAGCAGGGGGTTGGGAGTCTGTGTTCAGCACAAAATCCCCGACTCTGATAAGGCTCTCACCTCCTGGGAGCTGCAAGCAGTCAACAGAGTCTGTGGGTGCTGCATCCAGTCAGAGGGAAGCCCAGGGCCCTTCCTAAATGGCTCTGCTTCCACTGGCCTACTCTTAGGAGAGGAAGGCCAGAGACGGGCCCTCGCTTCTGTGGGGGAGACACACAGCAGTACTTTCAGGCTGACCCTGGGCAGGCAGCCCAGGGACAAGGGAGCAAGGAGGACCACAGGGTAGACGTCCGAGAGAGGCTCACCACTGTGCTCCTGAGAACAAGACAGAGGGCTTTACACTAAAGGGACAGCAGCTGACCAGGCAAATCCTCTGCAGGTTCCATGTGGATCTGGCCACCCACCCCACTGGTCATACTAGGGACACAAGGAGGAAGATAATGGACACAATTAAGTTGACACAAGCCCCCGTTTCTATTCTTGTTAAGAGTCATTGAGTCAGCCCCGATTCATAGCGACCCTGTATAGGGTTTCTGAGGAGTGCCTGGTGGGTTTGAACTGCTGACCTTGTGCTTATCAATCCAGTGCTTATCCTGTTGTTAAGTGTCATCGAGTTGATTCTAACGCATAGCGACCACGAATCAGGTTTCCAAGGAGTGGCTGGTGGGTTTGAACCGCCAACCTAGTGGTTAGCAGTCCAGTGCTGATCCTATAGTGCCACATCCGGACTCTGACACAAGCCCCTACGTTAAAACAAGTACACGGCAAGGCAAACTAAGTGTCAGAACCAATGTCACCGGGACACAGGAGTGAGCCCGCAGTCCTGGGAAGAGAAGCTGGTTGTTAAGTGTCATGGAGTCAGCTCTGACGCACAGTGACCCTGTATAGGGTTTCTGAGGAGCAGGTGGTGGCACACCCTAAGAAAACTCTCACTGAGTGATATGCCGGCCCTCCAGCAACCTGGGTTAGGGTACTGGGAGTGGAGAGCCCCTCCCCTGGTTCTGGTGAAAACATCCCAGGCTGGTGCTGGGCCCCTCCCACACTGCTGCAGCCATGCTCACCCCCAGCTCCCTGCCTGGTCGCCATCCTCTGCTCCTTTCTCGTTCACAGGAGCTTTTGCTGCCCGGAACACGAGACACATGAACAAAGCTGCAAGGACACAGACTGGTAGTGTGCTTGGTGGAGCGCAGGACCCTGACAGGTTCCCCCAAACAGCCCGGCTCCATAAAACGGCAGAGAATGGAGTTGAAAACCGCCAAACAGCTATTTTCACCTCCCAGCATACCAGTGGCTCACCCAGAATGCCAACATTGTTTTCTCCCCTGGGAAAGGGGAGTGGCCACAGGCAGCCCCCCATGAGAATGTCGCCATCGTCTCCGCTCCCGAATGACAAGGCTGTGATCAAGGCATGTGCCGAGCACGCGCACCCCACGTGGTCGCGTGGGTATGAAAGCACAAGGGCCAACGTGCTACAGCTGCCGGGGACCGAGCACGGGGCTACGCTGGGGCTCAGGCAACGAGGAAGGAGCCAGAGGAAAAATCATATAATGCTTCATTCAGGCCCTTGACTGCTCGATTGTGCAGGAGCGGATGGCAGGAACACTCCCTTAGTAAACAAAGCTGTGGCGCTCCCAAGAGAAGGTGGCAGCAGCCCTCTCCTCCCAGCTCACCGCCCCCACACCCACCTGGAGCGACATCCAGGAGTTTAGGATGAATGGAAATGGAGATGAGGCTGGAATCAGTTTTGTAGGCAGCTGATCCACTCGGCAAACTGGACCCATCCACTGACTGGCTCTGGGGAGATTCAGGCCCATCAGCAACCCATTCGGGCCTCAGTTTCCCCAGCATAATGAGCCTAGGCTGGCCAGGGTCATCTGTCTTTGGTAAGAGAAAGCAGTGATCCTGGGTAATGTGGATATCCTGGGCCCTGGCACCGCAATGAGGATCTTGACTTGGAGGTTAATTGATGTGGACTCGTGGATATTCTGGGCACTCCTCTGAAACAGTGCCAGTGTCCTCACGTCAGTCCTGTTAGTGTCCACTCACCCACGGTCTGTCTTGGATGAGGATGGGTCACGTAAACATACATGAGAACACCAAAATTCAAAGCCCCCTAACATCCCCCATGTTGCCCCTGCCCTTGGTATCTGGCACCCAGATAAGGTAAGAGCAAGAATTACCTAAAGGCAAGAAAAAGTGTCCAATGATTCCAACGAAAGACTAAAGGTAATCAGTTCCCATAAGACCAGTTTAAGGGAAATCTGAGTGTCTTGGGGTCTCAAGGGTCACGTTTCCCAGCAAACCGGAGGCAAAGTTTTGCACATGTGCACATTGCAGAGGAAAGAGAGAAAAGTGACAGATGGACAGGCATTCCCATGGAAACCAGGCCCTCTACCGACCTACACCGTTGCTGAGCTGAACGTCGAGGTTTTTGACACCTGCTTCAACAATGTGGTTTTAGCACGGGGGTTCTCAAAGTGGGGCCCCTGGGCCGGCAGCCACAGCCAACAGCTGAAGCTTGTCAGAAGTACCTACCTAGAAACTAGTCCTCTATCCAGACGCAAAAAGTCAGAAACGAGAGGGGCTCTCGGGTCCTCCAAGTGAGAGAAGCCCTGTCTCGACAGCACCTTGTGACTGGTACCTGGTACCCTGGCCCTGGTCAGGACAACCCTGCAAATGAGGAAAAGGGCTCTGGAGGGGTAGACAGGGAGAAGGCCATGAGCTCAGGAAGGGGTGGGTAGGCCCCCAACTCTCCCGCCTGGAGAGCTAAGTTAAGAGGACTCAATCCCTGTCCTTAAGGAACTCCCAAGAGCCCCTAGAATACACCCAAGAACACCAAAGAGGCTGTAGCTCGGACCCCTTCTCAAGAGGCTCGGCCCAGCAGAAGCGGGGGATTCACAGATGGCCCCTCATGCAGAAATGCACTACTCCATCAGGGAGTAGGAAACAGGGCAGGACACGCCCTCTCTGCTCCGAGGAAGTCAGAAAAGGCCTTTAGCAGTGGAACTTCTGGCCCCCGGGTATCAAATCTGGCTGACGGTCCCTAACAGCAAGAAGCTGCCCAAAGGTTGACCACGTGGTGAAACTTGCGCAGGAAGCAAAGTAAAAGAACCCGCAGAGGAGGGAAGCATGGGTTGCGCTACAAAGGCAGGGAAAGGGGATGACTTTAGATTCAGGGGACTAGGAAGAGAAAAACTCAATTGTTGGAAAAATATAAATGGGCACATGGAGAGTCTCCCACTTCCCTTACTGAACCTATACTGACCAGAATAAACTGGAAGGCTCTGAAGAAGCACCTTCCCTAAGAAATGCTTCTCTTTCTGCCACCAGCGGAAGTTACCTACTTGATACATGGCAGTCAGGCTGACTGCTAAGGGAATCTGAAGATTAAATCCCTGTTTATTATATTTTTTTAATCTGTTAAAAATCACACCTGCACTTTTAGAAAGTAAACAGAGTAAGGCACCCACAGGGTTTCCTGCAGCGTTGAGAGGATCCGTGGTTTATTCAGCTTCCAAGGGTAGCCTGGGGTGAATGGCTGGCTAGGGGCACGCTGGGCCATAGGAGGGCTCACGTTAGCGGAGATGGTGGGAGCAGCCAGGGGAAAGTGAGTGCCCACTCCCATGGGTACGAGCAGTTCCCACTGTGCGTAGCTTTCTTGCTGTCAGCTAACTTCAGGTGGAAAGACTAACAGGATCTGGGAGGGGCAACCTTCAACTCGACAAAGAGCAGCAACACCACCACTGGTCTTTCAGGGTCACCACGGTGGGCAGGGTGGACAGGTGCTTCCAGCACTGCCATATCCACGGTCACCTCGTGCCAAGTAATCTGAGGGTCCAGAAAAGTAAGTCTGTCTTCTGAACATCTTATCTACCCCAGGGATCTCAAGCTGTCAGGGGCCAAGCAGGTAATGGGAATGAGGGCAGCATCAGATGGGAGCTGTCTGGACTTGCAGAGGGCCTGGCCTGTCTAGAACAATGGCTGCTCACCACTGCTGGGCTGCAAAGAGGGTGTCTTATCCATCACAACTCTTCCAACTTGTGAGGAGAAGCTGAGATCCCAGACTTTCTGTGTGAAATCCCCTGATCTTTAAATGTTGCCAAGACAGTCACAAACCTAACAGTACCAGGCAGACCGAACAGATATGTCTGGCTCCACCTCAGGCCCCACACCCCAGACCACCAGTGTGCACCCAAGGCCTAAATGGTCCTGCATACTGGAAACTCCCAGACCACGAGTGTTTCTTCTGGTGAAGAGCCTGTGGACTCAGCTGGCTTTAGTCATGCCTGTGACTTTGTCTGAGGCCTAAAAGCGACAGCCACCACCCATGTGTCAATGTGCCTTACTCTGGTAACTTGATGTTGCTGTGATGCTGAAGGATATGTCACAGGTATTTCAAATACTAGAAAGCTCACCCATGGTGAACACGTTTCAGTGGAGCACCCAGACTAACAGAGACTAGGAAGAAAGGCCTGGCAATCTGTTTCCAATGATGAGCCAGCGAAAACCTTATGGATGACAGCGGAACTCAGTCCGAGTCGCTGGTGTGGGACATGCCATCCCTGGAGGAGGCATGTCATGAATCAGAGTCACCCCAAGAGCAGGTAATAGCCAACGCAGCAACAAGGAGCAGAAAGCTCCAGCTGGGTTTCTACACCCCTCAAAGCAGCACCAAAAAATTCCCAAGACCCACAGCGGAGGTCTGCCTTCCTAGTCAGGGACCAAGAGGCGGGTGGACCCTCAGAAGTAGTGACATCCTTTCTAGATGAGCCTCGGCATGACCTGGGGTACGGAAGGGTCGCCGTCTGTCCTGCCCTGCCCTTGCCAGGAAAACACCCTCTGGCCTGTCCCCCAAGGACGGCCAGGGAAAGGGAAATGCAAGTACCACAGCAGCTGGGACGCACCACTTCCAGGGGTGAGGGGGTGAACAGAACAGCTGCTTCCTCAATCCCGACCTGGCACAGGGTGGAGGATTCTGCTTGGATGACTTTTGTGCAAGATACAGAAACAAGAAGGGGGTTTCCTGCCTTTTATTTCAAAAGAGCCCACGACAAGCCAAGACTTCTTGTACCATGACAACACATCCACATTTGACAAAGCTGGTTTGCTTAAAGGTCACCTGCACAGAGCAACCTACTTCTCTGCCCACAGATAAAGATGTTCTGAGCAGGAGCCCATCCAGAGAGGCAAGAGCCATCCGTGTCTTACAAGCTGTAGAGCCCAGCTCTGGGGCCGACAGACAAGCCTGGGTTCAAAACCCGGCTCCGTCCCCTCTTCACCTACATGCAGGAATATGATTTAAGTTAGGCTCCTTTCCTGTGAAAACTGTCATCAAGCCAACAGGATTACCAAGGCTATACTGCTGTTGCACTGTGAGATAAGCACTGGACTGCTAACCACAAGGCTGGCAGTTCAAACCCACCAAGTTGCTCAGAACTGACTTGACGGCACTGAACAACACTGCAGGTTAATGCGCTGGACTGCAAAGTCGGTTTGAACTGCAAGGTCGGAAGTTCAAGCTCACCAGCTGCTCCTTGGAAACCCTGTATCAGGTTGCTATAGGTCGGAACCTACTCAACAGCACTTTAACAACACCAATGCTAATGGAAGCAGATGCTTCATCTTCCTTTTGTGAAGTAACTGGTGGTTTTGAAACACCTGCTTTTCCGTTACTAGCCAATGCTTAACCCACTGTACCACCTTTCCCTGTGAAGTAGGGCTAACTACCCAACTTTTGGCATTGTATAGCCATCGGAAGAGACTGTGTGTAAAGCACTTGGCACATCGGTGCCCAACACACTGGAGCATTCTCAGTATAAAAGCCACCTTGTAGGTTTCCACTGTAAGATTATTAGTACCACGGTCCTTTGGGGGCACATGCAATGTGACCCCCTTTCTGAGCTCTGGGTAACAGTGGGCCATTCTGGTCATGACCCACTTTACCACAATGTCACCCACCTGCTGGCCCTGGAAGACAGAAGGCATTCTGGGAACGGCTGGCCATGGGCAAGCTAAGTGTCACAGGTGGCTATGGGGTGGGAGGGGCGTGTTTGGCCTCCTAGGGAGACTCTCTGCCCTTAAAACCAAGAGAAAAAAGTTCTCCTGCAAGGCACTCTCTTAACCCCAACTTCCTCCTCACCAGGCATGTCTTCCATGCGACTATTCTACTGCCTATATCTTGTCTTCTGGAGTCCTGGTACTGTGGGCTAATGCATCAGACTGCAAAGTCATTTGAACCACAAGGTTGGTGGTTCAAGCTCACCAGCTGCTCCTTGGAAACCCTATACAGGGTGGGCCGCTATGGGTCGGAACCAACTCAACAACACTTAACAACAAAATCTTGTCTTCTAAGGAGCTCTGGTAGCATAGTGGTTATGAGTCAGGCTGCTAACCTCAGGGTCAGCAGTTCTAAACTACCAGCAGTTCTGCAGGAGAAAGATGAGGCTTTCTGGTCCCGTAAAGACTGACAGCCTCGGAAACTCTATGCAGACAGGGTCACTGTGAATCAGAACCGACTCCACGGCACAGCAGTGCCAGCAGCATCTTATCTTCTCCCAAAGGCTCTTCTTGCCCAAGGTTCTGAAGGTGCCTACGGTATCTCATTCCTGCATTTTGTGAATGTTTTCATCTTGATTACAAAGGGAGTGGTCATTGTCCAAGCTGTGCTGTTTCCTCATCACTCAACACCGACAGGTATGGCCAGTCTTCACCAGCAGGCCAGTCCACCAGGACCAGCCAGCCGTAAGCAACCAAGCAGCTCTACAGTGCACTCTGAGCCCACTTGTGTGCATGAGTGTGGGAGAGCTGGATCACTGTGCTCAATGACCCGGATCCTCATTAGCTACCACCCAAAAGCATAAAACCCAGCAGTCTTCATTTCCAGGACATTGCCAGGACAGTCCCTGTGGGCACTCTGACTTACAGCACCCTGTGATTCCTCCCTGCCTTGGGAAGAGGGAAACTCTATACCCTGCCCCCAGACCAGCTAACTGCCACTCAGAGAAGCTAAGTAGCTGGTTCAAGGTCCAAAGCGTGAAGTGCCAGGGCTGGACTAGAACCCAGACCCAGATCTCACACTCCTTCCCAGACTTCATCAACTGCCCAAGGTTTGGCTGGCTCTTCGGGATTCAAATGGTTGTTTCTGCCAGGCCTCCCAGGCTCACTACACTGCCTTGTTCTGTACGAGGTTCCTTCTGGTAAAGGAAATCATTCAGAAAAAATAAAACAGACGACTGGGGGTGTCTGGAGGACCCTAAGGTGTTGCATGCATGCACACACACACACACACACACACAATGTTCTTGTTCTCTGCATTGTTCTGGAACCCACATCACTGGGCTGAGGACTGCAGATCCCAGGAGGGTCCCAGCGGTCACCCTTCCCAGCATGCCTCCCACACTCCTCCAGGACTGAAACATACACACACACACACACACACACACATTGGTAGCGGGACTCCCATATTCTGTGCTCCTGACCTATGTGACCTGTTCCCTTTTCATTCAGAATTCACACCCAACTCCCCTTCAGGCAGAAAAAAAAAAACCATTGAGGTCTCTCCCACCTCTTCAAGTCTGCAGGATGACTTGGGGACTGCCACTTTGTCCTCCCCTGGGCTGGTCCCCTACTGCAGAGATTGCCAAGCAGAGGAGAAGGAATGAGAGCTTGGGCAATGGCACCTTTGGTCACAGCAAGCAGTGGAAAACTGGCCCTCTGTCCTCACAAGCAGCTGATGCCTTCTGTGTGTCAGTGATGGGACAGCCATCACCCAGTCTGCCCTGATCCCTGGAAACAGGGACGGAACTGCTATGCACTGGAGTGCTCACAGGCTAGAGAAAGGTGTAGCCTGGCATTTGTGCCTTCATCATCCGTCTTCCTTTATATACCTTAGTATGTGTGGTCCAATACAAAGGCACTGCAAAAAGTTCATGGAGAAATTTCATTCTCTCTTCATTCCATGTTTCCGTGAATTTTCTGAAACGCCCTCATGTAAAACAGAGTAAGTACTTTTCAGTGTACAATTCCATGACATTCACGTCACTCACCATGTCGGGCAGCTGTCACTACTACCTATTTCCAAAATTTTCGCCATCCCAGGCAGAAATTCAGTGCCCCCCAGGCAATACCCCACTTTCCCCTCCTTCAGCCCCTGGTTGTTGTTGTTAAGTGCCATCTAGTTGGTTCTAATTCACAAAGATCCTATATAGAGTTTCCAAGGCTTTTTTAAATTGTTGCAGGAGCAGAAAGCCTCACCTTTCTCCTGCAGAATGGTTGGCAGGCTCGAACCACAGACCTGGTGGTTTACAGTCTACTGTATATCACATGGAACCAATGAGCTCCCATCAGCCCCTTGTAAGCACGAGTAAACTTTGCCTATTCTGGATGCTTCCTTTAAGTGGAGTCACACAGTAGTCATCCTTTTGAGTCTAGCTTATTGCAGTAGGCATGTTTTCAGGGGTCATCCATGTGGGAGCGTGGATCAGAACTTCATTTCTCTTTGTTGTTGTTGTTGTTGTTAAGTGCCATCGAGTCGGTTCCGACCCATAGCGACCCTGTACAGGGTTTCCGAGGGTATAAATCCTTACGGGAGTAGAAAGCCTCATCTTTCTCCCGCGGAGCAGCTGGTAGTTTCGAACCGCTGACAGTAAGGTTCGCAGCCCGATTCGTAACCACTACGCTACCAGAGCTCCTCAGGGCCAAGTAATACTCTGTTGTACAAAGGACCACATTTTGTCTATCCATTCACCTACTGATGGGACACTTGGGGTCGTCTCCACCTTTGGCTTCTTGGGAACAGTGCTGCAGGGAACACTGGTCTTAGCCAGGTTTGGTTTGGTTTTCTTTCCAAAACCAAAGGGCCCCCCAGGGTTATTAGTCAACCTTTGAATTCAGAAGCCAAGGAAGAAACCAGAAGTTTTCTAATACATGTCCAACTGACGAGATCTTGGCAAAATTTAACTTGAGAATGCTACTACCTAGGTAAATATGGGTGCCACGGTGGTACCCGCAACTCCTCATAGACCCAGCTTGGCTCTCCTCCAATGTCTTCTCTTGGAGTAATAGCCGACTTCATTACCAGTTTCACTTGAATCTACTGGGGAATGGGACAATTTTGCTTTTGTTTCTTGGCCAGGCAGCTCTTGATCTTGAAAGTCTAAGGAGAAGGCAGGACGCAGATGGGACAAAGTAGCACTAACGATGGCAGGCAAGGAAGGGACAAGGTTCGTCAGGTGTTCATAAATACCAGTTTGAAGTACAGTAGGAAGCCAGCGGGAGCAGGAGGCCCCTCAAGTGTTTGTTGGTGATGTTCCTGGTGACGGTCCTCCATGGCACAGAGGTACGCCTGCTGTACCATGGTACGGAAGCCTTGTCTTTAACACCCAGGGACATGCCTGAACTTCACACAAGATGAAAAAAGAAATGATTTTGTTTTTAAGGCAAGTTAGAACCCATTCATCAGTGAAATATCACACCCACACAGGAGCCGGAGGATCTCAGCTACACAGACTCTCGGTTCTGAGTCTGGGTCTTACTGTTTCTTCGGTTCAGTTGGGGATCCACCTTTTGTCCAATTTAGCCTCACTCAAACAAAAATTCACTGCCATCAAGTCGATTCTGGCTCACAGTGCCCTCTGGACAGAGCAGAATTTCCCCATTGGGTTTTCAAGGCTACATATCTTTACGGGACAAGACGACCTCATCTTTCTCCCAGGATGTAGCTGGTCAGACCCACTGACATTTTTGGGTTAGCAGTCTAATGCTTGCTTATCCCACTGTGCCACCAAGGCTCCTAGCCTCACCTCAGCTGGCTGGATTTTTCTTTTTAATCCACAAGGGTGGGTCGTAAAGCCCTGGGGATTTGCTGATTGTCAAAATTCAGGCCATTTGCATTGCACTCTGGTAGAGCAGTGGTTACGCATTGGGCTATGAACCTCAGGGTCAGCAGTTCGAAACTACCAGCTGTTACTTGGGAGAAAGATGAGGCTTTCTGTTCCCGTAAAGATTTACAGCCTCAGAAACCCTGTACAGGGTCACTATGAGTCGGAATCGACTCCACAGCACATAACAACAACAACAATTTCCTTCTAGCCTGGGACAAAGTGCCGAGGGGCCAGTAAGCTGAACTTCTGCATTCTTTGTTTTCCTCGCCCTCCTGTCCCTGAACCTAGTCCCATGCCCCAGGGGCCCAAGACTCAGAGGCTGTGTTGCTGGCAAGGGAGTCAGATGACCCATGTGGGCAGTTCCCCCACCTCCAGTGCCCCGGACAGCCCCAAGGGCCCAGAGGACCACACCAGCTTGGCTAGAAACTGTGATCCCTACCTTTAAAGGGAAAAAGGGCAGTTTTACAACTGAACTGTTTTTCTTCCAGCTCTCACCATGCCAAGAAGTTTCTTCTGATTTCTTCAATTCCAGTTCGGGCACAGGCAAGAAACTCTGGAAATCCTTGGAAATGCCAAGTGGCTGCGCCGAAGGCTAAGGTTCCAGCCAAGTGGATGGCCCTCCCAGGTGGTCATGACAGACCTCCTCTGCTTCCTTCATGACAGCTCTCCCCATGCCAAATTGCCCCGTCCACCGCCCTCCCCCCACCACCCCAGAAGCCAAGCCCTGCAGAGTCTGAATCCATACTCCTCAGCCTCGCAAAGGGCCCTCCTCCCACCCACCCCCACCCTCACTGCATCCCCACCAGAGATGATCTAAACCCACCGCTCTACTATCTAGAGTATCCGCCCCTCACACTTCACCTGTCGGAACGCCTGCTCATTCTACAAGACTCAAATCAGCAGTCACCTCCTCCGGCAGCCGGCCTGCCCTGCACCTTTCTACTGCCTTAGGAGACCTTCCCATGGCTCCACACGTCTCCACTGTACTGATGATGTTGCAGCTGGTATGCAGTGGTGGTGGTTCTGTACCATGGAGTCGGTTCTGACTCATTGTGACCCTGTACAGGGTTTCTGAGGCTGCAAAAATCTTTACAGGAACAGAAAGTCTCATCTTTCTCCAGCGGAATGGCTGGTAGTTTCGAACTGCTGACCTTGAGGTACGTAGTAGATACTAGCAAAGATAGAGCAGCAGTCTGCCTGTCCATACCACAAGCCTAACCCAAATCAAATCCAAGGCCGTCAAGTCTACTCCAACTCACAGAGACGCTACAGGGCAGAGCACAACTACCCCACAGCTTTCTAGAAGCAGACCACCACATCTTTTGCCCAAGGACTAGCCGGCAAGTTTGAACCACTGACCTTTTGGTTAGCAGTCCAATGTTAACCCACTGCATCACCACGACTCCCTCCCCACATGCCCATGATGAAAGTTGGGCACTCCCAGTCATACTTGGTCTGTGCTTACCAGATGCTGAATTGACCTGAACCTGGGACAGCCACCACTGCAGCAGCCATGTGTGGGCTCACCCTAGAAATTCCAAGTTCCTTCTGCTCTGTCACGTGCTGTTATGAACTGAATTGTGCTTCCCCGCGCCCCCCCCCCCCAAATATATGTGTTGTAAATTCTAATCTCTATGCGTGTGGTTACAATCCCATTTGGGACTGGACTGTCTTTGTTGTGTTAATGAGGCAGGATTAGTATAAGGTGTGTCCTGCATCAATCGCTTCTAAAATCTAAGAGATTAAAACAAGTCAGCAAGAGAAACAGACACCGGAAGGGACATGCCAAGTCACAAGGAGACTGCCCAGGAGCAGACGCTCAGAAGAGACAAGGACCTCCCCTCAGAGGCAGCCTTCCTATAGAAAACCCGGAATTCAGACTACCCTTCTCAACTGTGGGACTACACTTCCATATCTTCAGTGTAAAGAAAACAAAGATCCCCACAACTGGACAACAGACAACATCATGAAAACAGACAACAGACTGAAACTGTCAAAGACTTCATGTTGTTCAGATCCCCAATCAACACTCATGGAAGCAGCAGTCAAGAAATCAAACGGCGTATTGCATTCGGCAAATCTGCTGCAAAAGACTTCTTTTCAAGTGTTCAAGAGCAAAGATGTCACTTTGAGGACTAAGGTGCATTTGACCGAAACCATGGTATATTCATCGCCTCATATGCATGTGAAAGCTGACAGTGAATAAGGAAGACCATAGAAGAATTGATGCATTTGAGTTATGGTGTTGGAGGAGAATATTAAAAGTACCATGGGCTTCCAGAAGAACAAACAAATCTGTGTTGGAAGAAGGATGGCCAGACTTCTTCTCTCCTACTTTGGACACGTTATCAGGAGGGACCAGTCCCTGGAGAAGGACATCATGCTTGGTAAAGTGGAGGGTCAGTGCCAAAGAGGAAGGCCCTCCATGAGATGGAGCAACACAGTGGCAGCAACAAGGAGGTCAAATATGACAAGGATTGTGAGACAGTGTAGGACTGACTGGGCAGTGTTTCATTCTGTTGCACATAAAGTCGCTATGAATCAGAATTTCTTCACAGCACCTAACAAAAACAAACTGAGAAAATTACTGTCTATCTGCACTAGAGAACTGAGACACTAGCCCATCCCCTTCACCTCAGCCCAACCCCTCCATGTTCTCCCAACAGAGCAAGATGACCACAGGCTATGAATGTCCCTAGCCTCCAAATGTCCCGGTCACAGACAAGGAAACAGAGGCCAGAAGAGACATTGACCTATTCAAGGGCACACAGTCAGCAAATGGCAGACCTGGGATTTGAACCCAGGCACTTCAGCTCAAGCTTCATACTGCCTTTGCTATAAATGACACAGATCAGGGTCTCGCCTCACTCTGTCCACAGCTCCTGAGTGCTGCTGAACAACCCTGCTCTTCCCACACCTACAATAAGGCCCTGTTGGCATCGGCCTGACTGGACCCTGGATAGACCGACAGACCTTCTGTCCACCACGTCGGACATGCATCACCGACCTCAAATCCCTTGTGGCACTGTGCCCTCCACAAGTGGCTTTTGAGATAGATTCTTCAATGTTCCCAGCAAGATGAGAAACTGAGGCCCAGTCCCAAGGCAAACTAGGCCCTGCGTGCAAGTAACACTGTGTCCACCACCTTCCATCCGGGACATACCTCCAAGTGTCCAGGACCTCCAAGTGCCCAAGAGCCTGTCACCAAGGCTGCCTGCTGTTCCATAGCCCCTGAGAGGAGCCGGTCCCCTGAGCACACAGGCACCAGCTGCAGGGGGCGTTCTCCCTCTACCTCCCAGCCAGTAGGCAGAACCTCCCAGGACTCCAGGCCACTGGCCAAGGCGAAGGCCAGAGCAAGGGGAATTCCAGGCGCAGCCTCGGCGCCTCTCCCAGCTGGGATCTGTTTGCCAGGACACTTCAACCAGAGGGTGGCCTGGAGGATGGGGTGAGGGGAATGGGACAGGCAATAACCACTAGAAGCCATACAAGCCACCTCTTGTACACAGGGCTCTACTAGAACTGGGGGAGGGAGGGGCCCAGAGGGGCCCTAGACAGGCCCTGTTTTTGTGAAGCTACAGGCCAGGCCCCCAGCCACAGGACCACCCAAGCAGCCCGGTACTCAAGGACGGGTTGTCAGGGACCCTCTAGACGACACACACTTCTCCCAGCACGAACAGCATCTCCTTTGCAGGAAGCAAGCATGGTGGAGGGACTAAGAGGACCGGGGACCACCAGACCAAGGTCCAACCCCAACTGCCACGCTACACAGGCAACAACATGAACTCACTGCCGTCAGAGAAATGGGGCTAGACCCTCAGCCCTGGAGTGTGCTGAGACTGAATGAATGAATGAATGAATGAACAGCACTAAAGAGCTAACAAACTATCAAAGTCAGGCTATAGGGGAATGAGCCTGGAGAAACAGCAACGGGGTCTCCTCCTCCCTCCTATAGACCAAACACAGCAAAAAGCGGAGTGGGAGCAAGCCTGCTGCCCAGCGCCTCACCCCATGGAGAACAGCTGGCACCATGTGCCAGGGAGAACACAGCTCTGGCCAAGCGCATCCCACGTGGTATCAACACTTCCCACTAGGACCCATTTCCCAGGGGAAACTGAGTCCCAGGTCATCCACTTAGCAATCTGGGGACGCCTGCTGAGCGGGAATCGCTGGTCAACCCAGCATCGCGGCCAGGGTCAGCTGTGGGCACAAGTGGAGAATAACGCAGTGACATTTTGGCTTCAGGACTTTCTAACAATTGGATTGCTGGTCTATGCAAAAGTCAAGCGCCCTGCAAGACGTACTGCAAGAGAATGTAGCACTCTGGCTGGAAGGCCAGGGGTGTGGGGACCAGGTTCAGGCTCCCCTGCAAGCTATGTGATCTTGGGAAGGTCATCTCACCTCTGAATGTCCAGTCTCTGCTACACACGACACAATGAAGGGAATCCGGAATCTCCGGCTGGACCTGAGCAATTGGGTAGGTGTGTCAGTGTGACCCACACTGCAAACCAGAAAGCACCAATAGCTCACTGAGAACCACCCAGATGCACCCTGGATCCTGATGGGAGACCATGGGCCACAACTTCAGAAGGAAGGAGAAGCTGAAAGACCACTGGGGAACAGGGTGGGGTGGCCTGCAGGAACAAACCTGCCCTCATCTGCCCAGAACGATGTGGCTCTGAGATGTGTGCCAACTCTCCTATGGAGAGGTGCCCACGCCCTGACCCAGCACCACCAGCAACCACCTCCATGGGCAGCAGCTTTCAGAGCCTCCTTAACCAAGACATGGCAGAGCTGATAATCCCAGAGGATAATCTTCTGCTCATGAACAGAAGGCCCTAATCCTCCTACTCTGAGGGAGGGAGGGTGTCCAGCTCTCCTCATGCCTCATCCTGGGATGCACAGGAGAATTAACTTCAACGCTTTAATAACACCAATGCTTGTGTCCTTCCCATCTCCCAGAGATGCTGATTCAACAACTGGTCTAGGATGTAGCCAGGCACGCTCAGCAGAAAGGGGCTTTGTCTCCCCAGGTGAGTCTAACGTGTAGTTGAGGTTGAGAATCACTGCCCCAGACTCTAACTTCTAGAAATACAGCCCACATGGACTCCAGTGCTCTCCCGCACTTTGTGAGCAAAAGGGAGAGCAGAGCCAGTCAGATCAGCTTGCTGGACTTGAACATCTTTCCCATTCCCAACACACACAAGCATGCCAGGACCAACCCACAAAGGGCCATGGGTCTGCGCTCAGAAAGCAGAGCTTCTGCACAGCCCGGCTGGAGCATTCCCAGTCGGCACCCCAGGAAGGACGGTCAACCATTCTTAGTTTTTTGATTACCTTTTTTTTTTTAATTTTTATTGTGGATCATGGAGCTCTGGTAGCGTAGTGGTTACGAATCGGGCTGCGAACCGCAAGGTCAGCAGTTCAAAAATACCAGCTGTTCCACAGGAGAAAGATGAGGCATTCTGCTCCCATACAGATTTACAGCCTCGGAAACCCTGTTCAGGGTCGCTATGGGTCAGAACCAACTCCACGCCACATAACAACAACAAGTGATAGCTGCATGGGATGGGAGAACATCGGTTTTACATTCGTCCTATCGTATTTCATTTCATTGCAATGATTACAATCCCCTCTATGCAACATCATTCAACAGTATTTGATTCTATTCCCTGTGTGTGTGTTTTTAGGGGGATACCCCAAAATATTCAGGAATATATCATCATTTAAACAACACAAGGGCACATTCTGCAAGCCTGCCTCCTGGCCACCAACACACAACCTTTCTCTTTCCAGGAGTCTA
Source organism: Chrysochloris asiatica (assembly GCF_000296735.1). Lineage (NCBI taxonomy): Eukaryota > Metazoa > Chordata > Mammalia > Afrosoricida > Chrysochloridae > Chrysochloris > Chrysochloris asiatica. The sequence goes on from NW_006408623.1 coordinate 2,091,628, forward strand.
GAGTTCTCAGCTGCTCCCTCTCTCTATGTCCTCATCTCCGCCTTCATCTCTGGTATCACTGCTTCTCTAGTTAGAGTCCCTTTTTTATTATTTTGATGTGCAAATAAAGCCAAAGATTGTACAAGCCTCGGGTGGCAAGCATCACAAAATCATTTACTTGGAGACATCTGAACTACAAATGCCAACAACACCACCCTAAAAACAGAAGACCAAGAAGCTGAAAACTCTTTTTTAAAAATCTCACTGAATAGAAAATGGAAATGCTTGGAGCCTTCTGTCAGATTTCTTTCTGTTTCCCCCAGAAGGTCATTGGAAATCATTCTATTTTCTTGTGAATCTGTCTTTTGTAACAATGAAGCAAAACATTTCCATTTTTTCCAGTGAGGCCGCCCTCTAGTAGAATCAGAAGCCAAGCAAACCTTAGGAGAAAGAGGAAAAAAAATTAAAAAGCCACAGGAAAGGGGGGCCAGGGGACAAAGCGTGTTAACAAGACTAAACAAAATTTATCCTTTGAGATAAAACAGAATTCACCACCTCTTTCTGAACCCCACAACCAGCAGAGGGTGGGCTGAGCAAGTCGGTTCTGAAGCAGAAGAAGCAAAACAGAGACGCTGACTGTTCTGCTTTCCAGCTGTGCAGCCTTGGGCCAGTTACTTCACCTCTCTGCGCCTGTTTCCTCCTCTTCTTTGAGCATTAAAAAATATGTGTAAAGCCTCCGGAGTGCCTGCTGCAACCGGTAGGCACTGGCATGATTCTCCTGAGGCAGCCAGCCAGGCAAAGGCCACACAAACAAGCAGAACCCGTCTGAGCTGAATCCTTGCTGCATCCAACTTTTCAGTCCTGGATCTTGGGGACTTGGGAACCATATTACACCAGTGGAGGGAGACAGCGGGGTGGGGGTGGGGGACGTCAGGTGGCATAGCCTGCCACTTCTGGGGTCTCATGGGCGCTCGCCCTCCAGAGAGTGGCTCTGTGTCCACAGCCTGTGGGTGCTAGGGAAACCCTGTCATGCCCAGGACATCCTGCGTGGTCAGCCCCACTCCGCCCCCATGCAGAACGCAGCTTCCTCCAACAGCAGAGCCAGGGTGCCTGTCACACTTCTCTTTAACCCCTGACGTGATGTGAAATTCGACAAGGTAGACCCTTTGAAATGCAAAATCTTCCCAAGTCCTTCAAATGTGTTTTTATTTTCTCGGGCTCCCGGGGCTATTTTCAGAGCCACCCATCAGCATTTCCCTCTCAACCCAACCCACAGTTAACAAAAAGGCAGGCAGGCTACAGCAGGGATGTCTATTCTTCTGAAAAGCTCAAGTATTTTCAGTCCCTGCTTGGAGGAGGAAAAAAAAATCTTGTGCTCGGCTCCAGCCACCCCACATCCCATCCCTTCAAGACATCCTAAAGCCAAGTTTCTTCTGGAAGATTTCCTCCATCCTGGTGTGGCCCTATCGGGTAAGCACTGGACCTCAAGGTCTGTTTGAACCACAAGGTCGGCAGTTCAAGCTCACCAGCTGCTCCTTGGATACCCTATACAGGGTCACTATGAGTTGGAACTGACTCACCAGCATTTAACAATAACAACCAACAATACGACACTGGCTCAGAAGCTTAGAGAACTTTGTATTACACTCATGGGGGTCCCCTGGGACCCTAGTTCAGGTTAAGGTTAAGGCATCACCAAAACCACAGCCCACAATTGACACATCCCAAACCTTGATCCAAAACTGCCTGTACACAAGGTTTGGAGTAAGCATCAAAGAAGAAGTTACCTTAAAACAAAGCTGTTTGGCAAAGAAAATGACTTTGCCCTATGGGGAACCCTGCCACCGAGTCGATTCGACTCATAGCGACCCTGTATAGGGTTTCCAAGGAGCAGCTGGTGAGCTTGAACCACCAACCTTGCAGTTCTAACGGCTTTGCAGTCTGGCGCATTAACCCACAGCACCACACCCTAGGGAAGGGTAAATTGCTTTGGAATAAAGACATTTCAGTTGGGCAGCCATTAATCATGTTAATGTAAACTGTGCTAAAACAAAAAATTTCTAAGCAAGTCTCCCAGCCCATCGGCATATGTAAGCCGCTGGATTTGCTTCCAAAGTTCATATCCCTGCATGCAAGGGAACTGCTGTTAATGGGGTCAGCTATTACAGTGCCGTCCCAACCTTGGGCCATAATAAAGGTGACTCAGCCATGTAGCAAGAACCCTCATAAACTTAGGCAGGAAACAAACACAGAAATTAACTAGAGAAGAGAGTCCACGGTTTTGGAAAGAGTCTTCCTGGGCAAGTTGAAACAGCCCCTCTCTCTAGACGATGGGACCTTTCAGAGGGAAGTGAGGCCAGTCGACGTGCCTGGCACCATCCCAGTCCCCATCCAGGCCCTTTTGGAGGGTGGAGGACGGGGCAGCAGCTGGACGAGGGACGAGGCGAGAGAAGCGCAGCAGTACTAAGCTTCGTTGAGCCCAGCCAGACCTGGCTATGTGCTTCATGTTGGCAACAAACGGGCCTCTTTCAAGAGAGGAAGAGAATGACAAAAAGGACAGCTGCAGCGATGCGCCAAGCCAAAAGACAAAAACCTCGAAAAAGACCCGGGTCTGGGATTCTCCACTGAAGTAAACAACAACAACAACAAAATCATCATCATCATCATCCTACCACCTTTGGGGTCAGCTCATCTAGAAACTGGAAACGTCCCCCCTTTGTTGGATCAATGAAAGCAAGCCCCTCCACATCTGGTTCCCATCTAAAACTGAAACTTGTATTATCAGCATATTACATAACAGACTACGCCTGCAGGTTTCTTTTATGACACATCAGAGGTGTGTGTGCAGTGGTGGGAATCATGGGGGCTGTGCTGACCAAACGATTTGTTGATTTCAGTCCTCCCTGCCCCCACCCAAAGGTGAGAACAGAAAAGATTTTCATTCTGAGTGTGATTCAACTCCTCCAGAAAGTCACCCTTCCTGACAAGACAGTGACTGAACCAGTCTGAGGGGTCCACTGCCCACATTAGAAAACGGTGGCTGAGAAGCTTTCTTGAAGAGCTCTGAAAACACACTCCAAATTGTTCTGCAATGTCAAATGTCAATGACTTGTCACCACCATGATGACCTTACTTTATCTTAAAGCTCTTCCTTCCAAAGGAACTTGAGGAACTTCTATGCTGCCTCTGTGCACAGTAGCCAGTAAGCTGCAAAGAGTGGGACGAAACTGATGAAGGCCTGCAGCCTCATGGTTTTAACTAAAGCAGTGACATGCTTCAGTCTGTCCTAATTGGGGGGTTGGGGGAAACTCCAAGTCCATTTCTGCAGCAATCAGGTTTGGGGCAAAGCTTGTCTTCGATATTAAAATCATTGTACACCAATCTTACCTTCTGGACAAAATTATTTGAACTGGAAGAGCACTATAACAAAGTGTGAGATGGTACTCAGGAATTAACGGCAGGCCTTACCCCAGTCTTGCCTTCCTTTCCTAGGCTCCCGGGAGCAGATGAGAACAGTGTCCTGGTCTACAGGGGGAGTAGCATATGTGCAGGCTCTGAGCTGGAGACTGTGGAACCAGACCTTAAGAACCAAAGCTCTTCCCTGGAAGGCTGCTGTGGGTTAGCATGCTTACTGTTTACCTAGGCAACTAAGCAGGAAAATGACCCTTCAGACTGCAATACAGTATCAAAACTGTATCTGAAACAAGTTACTGTTGAGAGAACAAATTAAAATGAAACCAAAGCACGGCCAAGTCAAGAACAGTGTGTTTCACCGGGACTGTGTCCTCCATCCTGTCCCCCAGGTCCTCAAACAGAGTGGCAGCTTCCAAGTCAGTGTCCACGATCTGGCACAAGGAGGTGTCTCCTTCCAACCATTGGGAACTGCTGAGAACACATATGCTCGCACGTCATTTGGAAGCCTGCTAATATGTTGTAAGCTGCGTAAGACGCTCGCTGGCTTCCTAGGCCAATAAACAATGCCATTCCAACTCCTGCAGCAGGCAACAGGAAACAGCCCCTTTCTCCACCATCCAACAATTCCACAAACATTTGTTCCTGTTGAACAACCGGCAGCCGGGTTCCATCTGCACTGGCTCTGCAAGGCAAGCGCTTCAGCGGTGACGGCGGCGGCACAAATGCCCTGCCCTGGGCTCCCAGCCTGTATGCAGCCCACCTTGGGGGCCACTTCCCCAACACTGAGTCCAGAGACTGTAACGTATGTAAGACTCGCAGTGTGGCCTATAGGAGGCAGAATCTCATTCATCAAACGCTGCAAAGAGCTGTTCTTTGTTCACCATCCGACTAAGTACTGTATGTGTTAATGAACCCAGGCGGTCAGATGGAGGGAGCCAGGCTTCGGGGGACGTCTAGACATGAGGACCCTAGCAAGCCGGCCCACGTGACCTGGCGCTGCTCGACTGCCCTGTCCGGGGCCCCGGGAGCATTGTTCCCCAAGTGCGTGGGCGGGGGTGGGGTGCCCGAGCAAACACTTGGAGCAATGCAAACCCAAGGCCCTGCCCAGACTCAGAGGGTCCTCGCCTTCTTCCCCACGACCCCACTCAAAAGAAACCACAGGCATGGCTGCACAGGCTTGCAAATCAAGACCTGGCAGAACGCTGTGCGGGACGGTCCTCCTCGCCATGTGCAAAAGCCACGCTGCCACAAGCTCCCCCACTCCGTAAGCCCTGGTTGCGGGCACCCCCATCCTCACCCCCAAAGTGACCGCCCCGGCCAGGCCAGCAGCCGGGGCCCCGCCGAGTGCCCGCACCCTGGAGGTGGCGCACGCAAACTTCCTCAAACAAAAGAGTTGTCTCCAATAGATGCGAGAACTTCGGGGCGAGCGGGGCTACCCGCTCCTGGAGCTCAGTGTTGGGACACGGCTCAAGTTGAGACCCGGCGCAGAGAACAGACACCGGGCGCACCCGTCCCCGTGCCGCCCGGGAAGCGCAGACTTCTCCACAGCGGCCAGGCTGGTTCCCATTCCCTGAGTGCGCTCTTGACAAGTCTCACGCCTGCAACCGGAGCGGCAAGGCGCCCCAAGAAACCAGCCGACACAATCCAAAACACAGCGGAAAAAGGAAGCCACCAACCTCAGAAGGGAGCGCAGCGCTAGAAAGCCGGCTCACTGCACCGGTGGCCAGGCAGCTCACGGCGCGTAAGGCGGGCATCGGTCGGCCAGCGGGTGGTTTGTGGTAGCTCCGGAGCCAGGCCCAAGCTGTCGCTCCCGGGTTGTCCGGGTGCTCTCCGTGGCCGCCGCGCAGCGCGCACGCTCTCCAGCCGGCGCAGAGCGCTTTGTACGCGGCGCCCAGGGAGGAGGAAATCGACTTGTCACTTCCTGAACTGTGTGCAAGTCGTCCGTTGCACCGGCCAGGAGGGCTGTCCGCGCCGCCGCGGGGCCGCAGAGCACGACTGCGTGAGGCTGCTGGGTTGCTGCGGGCGGCGGTGGGAGGCGCGCGGCGGGCAGGCAGGCGGGGGCTGTGCGCGCCGCCGCGGTGGGCGGGGAGTGGGGCGCGCCGCCGAAGCGGGGCGGGAGGGCAGCCTGCGGGCCTGGCCTAGGGAAGTGGCCCCGCCGGAGCCGGGGGCCTCGGGCCGCCCTCCCGCCCACTGCACGGGCCCTGTGGGCGTCGCACACCCAACTTCCGGGTTGCGGCGTTTGGAGGTGTTTCATAGACATGATTTCGTGATCGTTTTCCGTGGCATGCCAGGCGGCCGGGGAAGGGGGCCGGGCAAGTGTGGTCCCACTTTGGGGAAAATAAAGCGCTAGTTTCTTAACTCGGAACGCTGGTCGCAATAAAGGAATGTGTACTTCAGAAACCAAATCCAAAATGCATGCAACTGGGAAAAGCAGGCTTTGTGGTTGCTAAGCAAGGGCAGAGCATGTTTCGCTCTGTAACTTAGGATGTTGACTTAAGTTCAGGAATGTTACCGTGACCGTGTACAAGCAGCAGCGCAAGTTCATTGTACCGCTCACCTGGGGGGTGGAGAGCGCAACGCAACGGAACGGGGCACGGGACACGGGACAGGAGGCTGTCTTCCCCGTGAAAAGAAGCCCTCATTTCCAGCTACTCCTACCTATGGGCGCATATTTGGACCTTCGCGTATTCCAAAATAGATGTTTCAAGCGAAGTTTTAAAAAAGAGCTCCCCGTGCCTGTTATGTGTTCTCTGTGGCCAACACCTCCCACCCACCCCTCAAAAAACCCAAACTCATTCTTTTACATGGGTTGTGTCTGTACCATTTGAATAGCTCTATTCATAAATCAGGAAACTTCTTCTGTTTCTTCTAGGAACATTTAATTGGTTTTAATCCAATGTTTCAATCCCAGTATCAAACATAAATGAACAATTAACTTCTTGAGCTTGTGTGCTCTTGGGAAGCTATTCTATTTCATGGCTACTGCTGAAATATTTCAGTTTTTCATCACACTGCACTCATTCTTTTCCGAAAAGCATGCGCTAACATCGCTTTTGACACTTCCTTCAGCTCATGCCAGTGATATCTCCTCAGGATTTGGTAGGACATCTATCTATTCAAGTAGATGATGCGTGTGAGTAAAGCAGCCTAAGAAAGCTCACATGAGCTAATACACACAAATGATTACATACAATAACACACATGAAAGGATCAAGAACCAAGTCTTCCTGAGTTTAACAAAGGCAGACACTCAACTGAGAAGCATCAGCATTTCCGGATGCTGTGCTACCCTATCACAGGGCTACCTGAGCCTTGGAGAGCTTTAAGGAGCGGGTTTAACTTACTTTTTATAAGAGGCCTAGAGTGACTCCTGCTGGCAAACATTCAGTTTAGTCCTGCAATTACTAGCTTCATCAGGTCAGCTTTTAAAAAAACCAAGAAGCAGGGGTCCCAGGCCTGGAAACAATTACTGCAGCCATTATTCGTGTTCCATTCAGGTTGATTTTCAGCTCACAAAATTCCAAGGATTGTAGTTACGGTGAACTCCTTTGCTGTAAGGCCTCCTTTCCAATCTAAAGCAGCCTGTTTTTCTGGTTCTGGGCCCTTCTTGAATGAAGAATGTTCAGAAGCAGAAGACCTGCTTCAGGGGGTGTGCTGCTAGCCACTGGGCAGCTTTTGCTTTTTCGAGACATGACTTTCCAAAGGCTACACGCATGTACATGAATGAAAGCCCAGTGCCTTGTAGTGTCTGGGTTCCCCCCACATTCTGTATTCAGTCCTACAGACCTACCAAAAAAACAGCCCCACGTTTAGTACTACATTTCAGAGCTCTCGATTATATAAATCCTACCCAAAATACCCCACTATGTTTAGTGCTACACTTCAGGGCTCTCTAGTAGAAAAATCCTACCCAAAAGATGGATGATCGAATTTTGCTGAATTCAAGGAGTAGATGGAAACTCGGTCAAACTCTAGATTTTAAACAAGAAGAAGCTACAATTGGCAGACTGAGCTGTTAGCCTTTGTGCTCAACAGTCAAAATGAAATCAGGACCAGATTTCAAGCACACCCAGAGCCTGAAACACATATTCACAGGCCTATTTAGGAAAACACCCATAAATAAGCCAAAAGTAATCACTTAAAAAACTTTTCCATATCGTCAACTCATACCGACTGGCCTCATGGAATGCACTGGGAAACAAATGTCGGCCTTCCCTGCTCCAAGCCAGTATGTAAAACTCAGCAACATCCAAGGCTCCCCCAATGCAGGCACCCAAATGGAGGCAGGATGTGGTTCTGATAGGCATCATTTATCCACTTAAATGGCCCAGGTGGTTTAAACAGAGGATCTTGCTATATTAGAAAACTCCCCCATTCCAGGTTTAAAGCTCTTAAGCAACAGGAGACAATAAGGGTGTATTTTATTAAGAAAGGGTGTAACCTACTAGAACTTGTATCAACAAGCTAATAAAAGTGTTCATCTAAGCACGTTTATGCAGAGGAGGGTAAAGGTTGGTTCTGATACATACTATGGAGTGTCCTAGCCAGTTAGTTGGTGGGTGTTGTACTTTTGTGTCCATAGAACCAGACAAATGTGACCTTCAAACAATGAAAAGCTGAGCAAGTACTGTGAATGCTGCTCACTTCCCCCATTCAATCAATCTGCATCTCACCACTAAAAAGTAGCCACTGATTCCAGAGAGTAACATCCAATTCATTTTAGATTAACAGAGTGAGCTAAGCAAACGCCAAACGTGTCATATACGTTGGACCCAACAGTGGCACGCAGATGCCTGTGTATTAACCCCTTTATTCAGCTTCCAAAAGCCACCGCCTCTTTGTCACAACTGGTGTATTAAAAGCCAGTCATTCACATTTCACACTGTCCTTTCTACATGTGAAAAGACCCTTTAAAAAAAAGAGGGAAAAAAAAAAAAAAAAAAAGCAGACCCCTTTAAAACTGCTGATAATGGATTGTGAGAAGGCAAGCAGCTCCAAATCCACCTAACTTCTTCCAAAGAAATTAGCAACTGAAAACAATTCAGCAAAATATACTTCTTTGGAAAATACTCAAAGTTTTTGTTTACAGACGGAAGCCAAGTTTTTTGACCTACCCATAAGGGTGATTCTTGGCAATTCTCTCACGTGGTCTTATTTAGAACAAAAGGTGGATCGTTTCCCCCACATCTATGAGCCAGCTACAACCAAGAATCCTACCTGCATGGTAGGTTGTGACACATTAGTCCTTCTGTTCCTTCCTGTTTGTTCTTTTCATCTTGCCGTGTGAAATGTTTCCACTGATGATAATGAGTTATTCAATCTGTACACTGAGCAAATAAGCCAAGAAGCTGGGCTACATGCAGAATCAAGATTGGACAAAGACTCATTAACAAACTGATATGGAGAAGACACAACCTTGCTTGCTGAAAGCAGAGAGGCCTTGACGTACTTACTGATGAAGATTCGTATGGATTATACCTCAACATAAAGAAAACAAAAATCCTCAGACTAGACCAATAAGCAGCATCATGATAAATGAGAAGAGACTGAAATTGTCAAGGAGTTCATTTGACTTGGGTCCACAATCAACACCCATGGAAGAGCAGTCAAGAAATCAAGCAATATATGATTGCGTTGGCCAAATCTGCTAGAAAAGACCACGTTTAAGTGTTCGTCTGCTTGTTTGTTTTTTAAATAATCATGTCACTTTGAGGGCTAATGTGCGCCATGGTATTTTCAATAGCCTCATGTCCGTGCAAATGCAGGACAATGAATAAGGGAAAACCAAAGAATAGATGCCTCTGAATTATGGATGGTGCTGGCCAAAAATAATGACTACACTGCGGATGGCCAGCAGAATGAGCAAATCCGTCTTGGAAGAAGTACAGCCAGAATGCTCCTTACAAGCAAAGACGGCACGACTTGTCTCACAAACTTTGGACACGTTATCAGGAGGAGCCAGTCCCTGAAGAAGGACATCAAGCTTGGCAAAGTAGAGGGTCCATGAAAAACAGGAAGCCCCCTAAGAACTTGATTGAACCTCAGCATAGTGATCCTGCTTGGTCACCTTAGAGCAGGTGGCGGGCTGGCAACGTCTTGCGTATGGGGTCCCCAGCCGATCTCCTCCCTCCCCGCCTTCCTCGGATGGCGGCTGTTTATGCTGGACGTGTGGCCAGAGACGGGTAAGGATCACGTGGAACCTCGGCAACTTAAGACAGAGCCATTGCCATGCTGCAATGAGTTTCAATGACTGGTAAGACTGAGGAATTCGCACTGACCGCCTAAGACAGGCAGCGTCCCTTAAACAAACAATAAATAAGGAGGATTCGGATGCAGACAGTGCAGACCCGGTCAGGAGGCCAAGCCCCTGTGGGCCCAAGCGTTGTTGACCGTCCAAACCATAGGCTCTGAGGATCAGACTTTAGCTACCTAGTAGACATAGCAAACTGTCCCTCATCTGATTATTCAGTAATGCTTGTTAGTAATCTCATACATGAGCCCTGGATATCCACAGACAAATGTAAAAACCTTCCCTAAAAGCCGAGACTGTAAATTCCAAAAAGGCAAGTCCCCCTCAATCCAAAAAAAAAGCTAAAGAGGATAGAGAGAAACACTGTAAACTGATGATATATGGAGGGGATAATAATCAATGTAATGAAACAAGCTATATGAATGGTTGAATGTGAAGCCCTGTAAACTTTCACCAAATCCAAAATAAAAACATTTAATAAAAGAAAAACAGGAAGGCCCTCAGTGAGATGGACTGACGCGATGACTGTAACAGCGGGCTCAAGCCTGGGCGCGACTGTGAGGACTGTGTTGTGTTGAACACAAAGTCAGCACCGACTTGTCGGCACCTAACGACAACAATAATCTCTCTGTGCCTTCCTTTCCACTCTTTCACCTTATGGCCTGAAACCTTTCCACTGGTGACAATGAATTACAGCTCTGGCTGGAATCACATTTGCAGTTCTAGTCCCATACTCACACACACACACACATACACCCACCTATTTAAAGAGGTACCTTAGTTCTTTAAAAAAAACAAACAAAAATACCCAACGTAACACGTTTATTTTCATTGAAGAAAATCACAGCAGTGAATTAATTGATACCAATCTAGCTCCTTTGATAGGAAATGAGAGTTGAAAGCAGCTTGGAGGGGCCTGACTGCTGAAATCGGCGTATGTGAGTCTGCACAGCTTAGTAAGTAAACGTCTAGCACCACTGAGGTAGGAAAGCGTGCCAGCTGGGATGGCATTGTGCACCACAGAGTGTGGGTTGTAAGCCTAAATCCTGAGCACAAACCCTGGTTTCCAAGTTGGCAGGTGCTGAAAACACAGCAAATGTCACGCTTGCAACTCACTGGCAGGGAGAACTCAGGGCAAAGCGAGCTCCAGGGGACAGAGCAACAGGGCCTGGGTAGTTTGGGGGTTTGTTTTTTTGTGTGTGTGTTCTCCGCGCCACCCCCCACCCCCCAACGTTAGCAGTAGCTGTTGGTGCTATGTGCTACAAGAAAACAACAACAACACAAGCATGAAAAAACAAGCATTTATACATGACAAAAAGCCTAAGTAAATAAAACAATCAAAATGAATGAAGGCTTTTAACCATCTACATTCAGTTATTTGCATATGTAAAACTGATCAAGCCTGTATTATTCTAACAAGATTCAAGTGCATGATTAAAATTTGGCCTTTCCTTGATCTACTTAAGACCTCAGGTGATGCAGACTTTAATGAGGGTCACTCTGGTCGGATTAGCCACCTCTTCCCTAGTTCGCCTCAGTTACTCCCCCAGGAATGCTGCTGAGAACAAGCCACCAGGTGATTTCCTATTCTTGTACAATGAATCCCAGCTAGGAGACAGTTTAGCAGCACAGATTAACTTCAACTGTAAACTGGAAGGATGAACATTTCTACATACCATTCCAATATTGTCCTTCAATATTCTTGAGTGGAATGTTCAGATTTAGGACTTGATATACAAGTGACCAAATCTTAGTTTTCCTGCCTCTGAACGCCGCTGCCTCAAGAAAGCTCTATTTTTAATTCATTCCTAGTGATCTGTTCATCTTGTCTGCTATCCTGCCTCCAAAAACAACCAAGTCCACTGCCACTGAGGTGATTTTGACTCATAGCGACTATATCGAGAGGGTTTCTGAGACTGTAAATCTTTACGGAAGCAGAACACCTCATCTTTCTCCCTTGCAGCAGCTGGTGTTTATCCTACAGCATCACCGGGGCTCCTTCCTAGCCCCCTAACAAAGAAAACTGTGAAACTTGATAGAGTTTGTGATTTATTTAAAGTTTAAATACTCAATCTATAGACTGAATCCTTTGGATTGAAAACATCAAGAGGGGAAAAAATTACTCTCTGGTTCCAAAGGGTAGAACATTCCTGGGAGTCACACATGAAAAGAACATTTGCCCTACATATTAGCCTGAGTGTTTCCGAACTCTCCTCAGCAATTTATCAATCTGCTAGATTAACCAAAAGCAAAGATCTTTTGTCTTCTTCATTCCTACGCACTCCTCTAGTCCAGGATCTAAGAGGGATGGCCGCATCGCTTTTGTCTGTGCACAGCCTGCTGCTGTAGGCTAGCAGTACCTGGCCTAGAAAGGAGCTGATCTGAATGAGAAGTGAGCTAGCTATTATAAAAACTAGCTTACAGCTCCTCCACACTTCCACAAGGGAACTAACAGAAAAATATCTTGACCAAAATCAGGATAGTCAATGACTGAACTGCTCGACAACCTAAATTTAAGTAATGAAAGCTTAGATCACAGCATCCGTATCTTCTTGAGCTCACTCTCAGCTGTGTACAGCTTTCTGCAAGTGGCTCAGAGACTGCAGCTCTCAGAGGGGATCTACAGAAAACAACACTCCACAATGCCGGCAGCACCTCGAGTCACACTCAGCACTCCTGGCCCTGAGACAGCCACTTCACCAGCAAGAACAAGGTGACAGAAAAAACACCGGCAGCATAAACAACCGGCCCACCGTACTCCACACACGACACTGCCAGCTGCACTGTGAATTCAGGTAGCGTCAGATAGACCATTTAAAGGGCTATTCAACATGCAACTTTAAAGGATCACTGTCAAGGGCACTCACTGTTAACTTACAGCAAAGAAAATAAGCGTCATCAAAGACAATCAAAGCTAGATGGTGCAAGGTGGAAAACAAGGACAGCAGCTCAGCCCACACCTCATTAAACCCAAGGATAAGCACTGGACTGCTACTCACAAGGTCGGTGGTTCAAACCCACCAGCAGCTCCCTGGAAACCCTACACAGGGTCACTATGAGTCGGAACGGACTCACATTTTGCAACACCAACAGCATCTGATGGAGGTCTATTTTACAGGCTTTTCTCTTGGGCTGAGAACCAATTTCAAGGCAGAGAAGAGCATGAAACAGCATCTTCCTGATGGAGGAAAAGTAGCTTGCATAGGTCCAATCGTGTGTTTTCTCCAAAACTCAGTGCTCAATAAACAGAAAGCATTTCCCCTTGATATTTATTCCATTACTGAAGAGATGTTAAATACATAATGCCTGTTGCTATAAAATCAACTCCAATCAAGTACAGAAAATCATCTGAAATTTCCTTTATCAAATGGACCACTTCAGTGACAAAATGCTCGCTCTGGCTTCTGACTACGCAAGCACTTCGGCATGCAGAGTTTCCAGGAGGAAACCGAGGCTCACAAAATGAGCCAGCCTTTGGGACAGACAGGCCTCAGGGTGTGGTTTAGCATGCAGCGGTCCCCTCTTGGTTTAATCCAGTTAATTACATTTTAATTAAATAATAAGTACAACAATTGACAACTCCAACTGCAGCGCCATACGGAATTCTGTCCTACCTCCTGAACCAACTATATTATCAAGTATTTGACATGACTGGCTCTCTTCACTGAAGGAGGGTTTTCCTTCTAGGCCCGGCAGGGTTTACTGAGGGGATAAACAGCTCAGACTGGTGCAGCTCGCTTAGGACTGCTTCTCAAAAACCAACAAATATTTATTCAAAACATCAGCAAGCAGAAACGCTGTTAGAAGGAAATACAAAGGGCTCTCAAAGGCCCTGCTTTCAGCAACAACACAACGTGTGGTTTTCACTGACAAGTTCAGGTCTTTCTTCCAAACCGTGCTGACTGTGTGTTTCATTAGCAACCACAGTATGCTTGTCCCTGACTCCAGACTCCACTGAGGCTTCCTGTCAAGGACCTGGGAGGAAAACCTAATTAATTACTGTTGCTTCAGTGCATCTACGTTTATTTCACGACCAAACCCAAAAGTACAGGCGAGATGCTATGGCAGCAAGGCAGAGGGGGATGGACTAGAAACCACTCTTTCCTCTCTTCCTTCCCGTCCCACCCCCGCCTCGCTAGGGTTGGAAAGCATCCGAACATTTTTTCATCCAGGCGTTTTTTTAAACCAGGATGTACTAAAATTAGATGGGAACAAAGGGCAGACAGTTCATATTGGAGGGGGAAACGAGCTGAAACACGTGAACTGTCAGCACCCCCTCTTCTCCATTCAGCCTCGACCTCCGGACCATTCCACCCACCCCCACCCACCACCCCACCGGACCCCACTTTGGACCAAAGCTGCAGGGACAGCGGCAGGGAAAGCCAGAGCGGCCCTTCCATTGCACACTAATCACTGATCACCACAAACTGCTCTATCTGTACATCAGTGAAGAGTGATAAAGACAGTTCATGGTCAACTTAGTCAGCCAAAGCATTTTCCTATTTCTTTCCAGGCTTCTGAGATAACAGCCAGGATGTGCTGCTGGCTCATGGACTCACTTTTAGATTATTTGGAAAAACAAATTGATTCACTTTTCTTAAAAACCTTCAGAGCCCTATGCACGATAAAGATGACCAAAATCCGATTCTTTTCCTGATGCAGAGCCACAAAACATATTGAACAAAATATCCTGGAAGGGTCTATCACTTCTTCTGGATGGGCTGCTCAGACGGAGATGGTTTTTAATGTCTTCCCCTAATAAGCTAGGCAAGTAAGTAATTTGTACAAATACTTGCAGGCACACTGGATCTCTGGGTTGTAAGTCTTTCTTACAATGGCGTCAGCGTGACAAAAGTACATTCTGCTGATCCATACAGCCCCCCCTCCCCATTTTTCTTGAAGTTCTACTCCCCCAAAAAGCAAGATGTTGATCTATTCATGGCTTAGGAATTGTTCCTAATTTTTTTAACATGGCTTTCCTAGGCCTACAGTACAGTGACAGCTCACGATTCAGTGAGGGGCCCTTCTGAGGACTCCAATGTGCTGTGCTGGGCAGATTTTTAAGACTCGGGAAGGGACACAAGCTCTTTTTATTGTTGTTTTCTGGTTTCTCGAGCCCATCTTGACATCTAAGCTGGAAATGAATGATCTTTCCACAACACTCCAGGGATTTTGCTAAGGTCATATTCAATCATTCATTAGGCTTCTTACGGCTGCTTTTCAGAGCCCCATTGTAGAGCTGGTTTTATTCAGCATGGATGTAGCCTGTGGGCTTGGGTATTTGTCAGCTTAATGTTGAGTTTCATTTCTATGCCCCTAACATAGGAATCCATCAAATGACCAAAGAACTTCAAACTATTCTTTTCCTTTTCTGACAAATTGCGTGGTGTGTATGAAGAATAAATTAGCATTCATTTTCTTCCATGAACTGTTAATAAGACATGCTCATGAGCTCCTCCTCCTTCTAAGGGCGTCTTGGTTCCCTGCCCCCCTGAGAGAATGATCAGGATTTCCCCCCATTTTTTCCCACGCTCGATGCACGTGTCTTTCCACCTGCCATGAGCCCCCCACCACTCCCCCCAGTCAAGCCCTGGGTTCGGGCAGTTATCTTCCAGTGAACTGTACCAGATACACTTCCTTCCCGAGTGCACCCAGACCACCGCACAATTAGCTAAAGGGGCTACTGCTGTAGGCTCTTGCTCTCACAGCACAGAGCTTGTCGCCGGAGCCCACACATTCTAGCTAAAGACCAAACCCAGGCCTCCTCACAGCAGCAGAGGGCTGGCCTGAACACAAGAGATGTTTCGTCTGTATACATATTGTCACTCAAGCCATCTGATGGCTACACACAAACACACAGCATTATTTAAGAGAACACACATTACAAAACCTTTTAACATGGGACAGGGCACTCTATTTCTTTGTGTATCAACTTCAGAGAAATTATTCCAAAGCTATATGAAACTCAATGACTAATATCAGCTTCTTAAAAATTAAGGTTTCTCTTATACTTGGGATGAATATGGATTAAGAGCAGCAGGTAGTACCATATTATAGTATCAGTGAAATTTTAAAATACACAATAAGTGAGTTGAAATACAGTCTTCATACAGAGACTAGTAGTTTGTATATGTTCAGCTCTCTTCTCCCCTCAAAATAAAGTGAAGATTGCACTCACATCACAAATGAAGAGGACAGACTAACTAGTTGTTACAACAATAGGGGGAAGAAATTAAAAACTAATCACTCAGGGACAGCTTGTACATATTTTAAAGTGGATTTCGTCAAGCTTATGCATAAGTGCCAGTCCCGAAAGCAACTCGAACTTGTGCACCTGGCTTCAAACAAAACGTTCTGGAAACTTTCTATTTGTTCATTGGTGTGAGCCGCCCACTCAGGCCTCAATTCCCTTGGCATGTGTACACGCATTTCCTACACACGGAAGTGGCCGGTTGTGCAGTTGCAACAACGTCATCATGAAAAGCAACAATTCTGGGC
The DNA here is from genome assembly GCF_000296735.1 of Chrysochloris asiatica. NCBI lineage: Eukaryota > Metazoa > Chordata > Mammalia > Afrosoricida > Chrysochloridae > Chrysochloris > Chrysochloris asiatica. The sequence goes on from NW_006408623.1 coordinate 2,107,769, forward strand.
ACGCTCCACAGAGCACTCTCGTTTGCATTTCAAACAAGATTCCTCAAAATAAAGAGTGTCTTTTGATGAAATAAAATTACCATTCCAACTCCTTATCCACAGAAAGCAGCATTCACCACCTAAATTACTGCCGCTTTTATAACCGCATCATTTCTTCCACAGACACCCACAGAGTCCCAGGATTTAACAGAACCAAGGTTAATAACAATAAGGCATTTATATCTTGTTTCAGTAACTCAGGGACATTTACTGGCCTGGCTTTTAACAACTCGATATTATTCTCAAATACTAATTTCTTGTTAGGATTTTTGGACCTTTCATTTGTCCTGACTGCAACCGCTAAGAGCTGATAAGAATAGAGGACAACTCCTCTTCCCTTCAGAATTCCAGAAAAGCCTTCATCTTTGCAAATGAAACAAACAACGGGGACTCATTCTACATCATCTGTGAATCTAGCCAAAAGGCTGTCTACTCACATGGAAGGCCTCATTTGAAATCCAAGAATATTAGGGAGTCCTGTTATGGCACTGCAAGGTAAGCACCACAGGGTTGGCAGTTCAAACCCAGCAGCCACTCCTCAGAAACCTTATACAGGATTGCTATGAGTTGGAACTGACTTGATGGCAATTAACAACAACAGGGGAGAAAACAAGGATCACATCTCAATAAGTCATAAAACCGTATGTTTAGATGGCATAAAAGCGCATGTCTAATCAATATGTAAAAGTAACAATTTTTAAAGGTTTCAGTTGCATATATTTTGAAGTAATTCTCACTTTTTACATGTCGAAAATAAAAGCTTTTACAAAATTCCATTTCTGTTGAAAACTCATGTAAATGTGTTCTCTCTAAAGCTATCTAGTAACAAGCAAAGAGGAAACATACTGGTCGGTTACCAACAATGATCTATATCAAAGATCCCTCACCCGCCCCCAGAATAAGAAGGAAAGGAGAGAGGGCGAGGGGAGGAGGCAAGGAAAATAAAAAGGGTGCGATTCTAGACTCACTTATTACTAGAGGAACATTTGTGAAATACACAAAACTTCTGTTAGTTTGATTATGTAACCCAGTAGACCCCAAAAGCTGAAAACCATACACAATTATGAGCACTTTTTTAAAAGTTGTGTTATTTCAATATTAAGATACTAGCCCAAAAGCAAAGTAATATTACATATTAATCAACCTTATCTTTCAGAAATGTTCATATTGCTAACTAGGAGTGCTGGTGTGGCGCTGTGGGTTGATGCACCAGACTGCAAAGCCATTTGAATTACAAGTTCGGCGGTTCAAGTTCACCAGCTGCTCCTTGGAAACCCTATACAGGGTCGCTATGGGTCGGAACTGACTCGACAGCACTTCACAACAACAACAACACTGCTAACTAAAGGAACTCTAGTAGCACAGTGGTTATGAGTTGGACTGCTAAGCTCAAGGTCAGCAGTTTGAAACTACCAGTCATTCCACAGGACAAAGATAAGGCTTTCTGCTTCTGTAAAGATTTACCCTATACAGGGTCACTATGAGTTGGAATCGACTCCACAGCACACCACCACCGCTAACTAGCCTTTCACTAGCGCATCTTTGTTCTCGTGCCCCTGGAGGCTTAGCTAACTGCCACCACCCTTGCACAAAGAATGTCACAGCCCAGGTCTTCATTTTCTGATCCAGGCAAGTCTTTTCAGATAAGTGAACAGAAGCTGATGGAACACCATGACGGATGGCATGAGACTGCGCTGACAGGACAGCACTGTCAAGAACAAAGCCCCAACTTCTCCAATGGGATGTTCTAGGCTGTTGTTGCTGTTAGGTGCCATCGAGTCGGTACTGACCCATAGTGACCTTATGCACAGCAGAACAAAACACTGCCCGATCCTAAGCCAACCTCACTACTGTTGCCACACTTGAGTCCATCGATGCTACCACTTGGCCAATCCATCTCACTGGGGGTCTTCCTCTTTTTTCTGACCCTCCACCTTACCAAACATGATATCCTTCTCCAGCGACTGGTCCCTCCTGACAATATGTCTGAAGTGTGAGAGACAAAGTTTGGACATCTTGGCCTCTAAGGAGCACTCTGGCTGTACTTCTTCCAAAACGGATTTATTAGTTCTTTTGGCAGCCCATGGCACTTTCCATATTCTCCTCCAACACCACAACTCAAAGGCATCAATTCTTCTACGGTCTTCCTTATTCACTGTCCAGCTCTCGCATACATATGAGGTTATTGAAAACACCATGGCTTGGGTCAGGCACACCTTAGTCCTCAAGCTGACATCTTTGCTCTTCAACAATTTAAAAAGGTCTTGTGCAGCAGATTTGCCTAATGCTTTATGTCGCTTGATCTCTTGACTACTGCTTCCATGAGTGTTGATAGTTGATCCAGTAAGAATGAAGACCTTGACAACTTCAATCTTTTTTCCGTTGATAAGAATCAATCACTGTCAAGAGCAAAGCCCCCAACTTCTCCAACAGAATGTTCTAGGTAGTGACCCATAAATGCCAGCGAGGCAGAGATGAGCTTCTGGGAGGCAGAGTATGCTACAAGTTTTAGAGCCAAGAGGTTCTCAAGGAATCCTGGCTTCACCCTAAACCAGCTGTTTGACCTTGTAGATATGACTTCTATTCACTTCAGGTTTCTTACACACAGTAAAGGAATAAGTACTACAGACCTCAAAAAGTCTTTGGGAAGGCTCAATGATTTAGTAACTCATACAACCTAACACTATGCCTGCACACAGCACTAGCTGCTAGTCCTTGCTCCTTTCAACTTCCTGTTTATTCCTCGCAGTGTGTAGAAGACCATCAGCCACACAATACAGGCTCAGCTGATATGTTCCTCTGATACTGCTTAATTACCAGGGGCTTTTCTCCAATGTGAGATCAATGAAAAAAGAACCTCCATTACAACATTCAACCCCAAATAGTATTTCTCATTGCGCTTCGTAAATCATCTAATGAAACACTAAGAAAGTTGTCTTGCATAGTATTCTGGCCTGCAATAGTTGGGTTACATCTTTATAAATAACTTTTTTTCAACTTTACTAAAGCACAGAAATCAAGAATACATGCTTTTTGGAAATTAATTTACTGTGTGAAAGTTTTCAACTGTTGGGCCAATTACAAACTTTTTTTTTTTTTAATCAAAAAGAAAAGATTTTACATTTCAAATACAAAATAAAATGAGAAATTCTCTGTCATGGTCTCAAACACCCCATAGCCATGCTTGGGACTCTCTGCTTCCCGCTGTGACCACTTGGCACGTGCAGCCTGAGTACTTACGAAGCAATCATTTGGACTGGCATTTTCTGCGTCAACTCTACTGTCACGTGCAACTTCTTTAAAAAGCTAACTGAAATGGCCCGAGGAGAAGCCTCATGTTTTTTGGAAAACCAACGCTGCTACACTGCTTCCAGATCTGCCACCAAAGTTGAACTTGGGTGTCGGCAGCTCTTCGCAAAGTTCAAATCCTGTCAGACAAAACAAAAATACTTTTATTAATGATTGAATCCCACGGCTAGGGAAATGTTTGTGTCAGTGTTGTGCTTTCAAACCCTTTATAAAAACCATGATTCCAAACGCCAAATTGCAACTGGACTTGATTTTCTGATTTTTTAAGTATTTGTGCTACATAAGTGTAACATATGTGTATACTCCAAAAACCGTTTGCAACTGGACAAGGCACAAAAAAGACCAAAAGCAAACTGCAGAGCAGCAGCTTTCCATCCAGCCCCCACTTCCTGTTTACTAGGCCTTCAACTAGGCCTCTCCTTTCACCGACTTCAGCCCCCACTTGTAGGAAGCAGCTCGTCTGCTCTGAGTAGTTCTCACCAGGGGCTGGGCATTACCTGAAATGCTTGTTCAACCTACATCACACTTAATATATTGTTGTTGTTAAGAGCTGTCAAGTCAGTTCCGACACATAGTGACCCTGTATAGGGTTTCCAAGAAGCAGCTGGTGAGCTTGAACTGCCAACCTTGCGGTCCAGCACATAAGCCCACAGCGCCATGCCAGGGCTCCTAACATAAGATCACTTAATACAGAGAGGTGGAGTCCAGTGTGGCGCTGTGGGTTAATGTGCTGGACCGTAAGGTCGTTTGAACTGCAAAGGTCGGCAACTCAAGTTCACCAAGTGCTCCTCGGAAACCCTACACAGGGTCGCTATGAGTCGGAACCAACTCAGTGACACTTAACAACAACAACAATATAGAGAAGGTAAGTAACGGGGAAATATAGATGAATCTGTAACCAAAGGTCACGCCATAAAGCAAGTACACTGTCACCCAAACCACAATAAAAATTAAAAAAGGCATAAAACAAACTTAAGGTGAAGGAGATGGGAAGACAAGGAACTAGTAACTTTTAAAGCAGCAAAGTGTGATTTAAAAAAAAAAATAAGAATCAGAAGTCAGGGGTTCAAGTCCCAACTCAAGTGGCTAGGTAAGAGACACACAGGGCAGGTTACCTTAACCAGAAACTTCAGTTATATGCCAAGAGGTTAGAGACAGGCAGTGTCTCTAACCCTAACCTACCCACAGTGACTGGGTTAGGGTCAAAATCAGATGAAGCAGCATTTTCCTAAACTATAAAATACAACAGAAAAGGCTGGAAGGTCAGAGACGAAACTGTTCATTTAACCATGGGTTTTCCCTCAATGAGGGACTATGAGTTTGGGGGGAAGTGAATTCTGTATTATCTACATTTCCATGCCTTGAGTGCAAATAACTCTTGTAAACAGTAAGAAAATGTTAAGAAGGAAATATATTACTGTATCAATGTGTCTTTTATACTTTGTGTCATCACACGTTCTAATTCAGATTCTTAGTCCAAAATGGGCAAATCTTAATAACTAAATATTAAAACACTACTTAAAAACTACTCATAAGAAAATCACCCCAAAACCAGACCCATACCAAGGTCTTCTAAATGGAATAATGCATTTCAATTTGGGCTGATGGTGCCCCTGTGGTGGTTACACGGGTCCACACACAGAGTTTCTGAGTACCTGTGTATGTGCTTAAAATACTTTGTAATAACTGTCAAGAGAAAACAGAGCTTTTTTTGGTGAACTTGCCAGGACTATTTCATTTTTTAACTCACTGGACCAACCCTGCAGAATTAGGTCATTACACTTGGAAAGATAACATCCTAAAATCTTAACAGTGATTGTAGCCCACTGATGAATAAGGAAGAATTTTAATTATTTTAATACATGTGATTCTTTTAGGGTTATTGATATCTTCCTATTTTTCCCATAATGAGTGGCACTTTTTTCTTTTTTAATTCAGTAGTTATAATAAAGTCAAATCCCTTAAACATCATATGAGAACACTCTACCATCTGGTAACTGATTCAGTAACCCTCATCAAAACCAACGGCAAGGTAAAGTGTCTTGCTCTTTTTTTTTAAATAAATACGCTCTCAGGGGAAAAAAAACAAGGTCCATTTCAACAGTTTTACATATTAGGATCAGCACTGGACTGCACACCACAAGGTTGGCAGTTCTAACCCACCATCTGCTCCTCAGAAACCCTACACAGGGTAGCTCTGAGTCGGAATCGACTCGAAGGCACACATCAATGACAATATATTCAAAAAGGGAAAGATGCAAAGAACCTTAGAAGACTGGTGAAGTCAGCTAAGCCCACACAAAGGAAACTGGGAGCCAGCCCTAACCGAGGGAACACTGAGGTCCTTCATCAGCCACGTGTAGCATCCAGTGTTCTCAGCATCTCATGTCTATCTCCAAAGCCCATTTCGTTTTTTTAAATTCTGTAGTCCCCTCTAGAGCTGGAAAGCAAGTTAAAGTTTTGCTCAGTAGTTCTCAGACACAGACACATTTTTTAAGCAACCTGTACTAGGCTAAGACAACCCTGGTACCACAGTGATGAAAGCCCTTGGCTGCTAACCAGATGATCAGTGGTTTGAACCCACCAGCTGCTCCGCAGGAGAATGGTGTGGCAGTCAGCTTCTATAAAGATTTACAGCCTTGGAAATCTGGGGGGGTGGGGGTGGGGGTGCAGTTCTCCTCTGTCCTTTAAGGTCACTGTGAATTGGAATCGACGTAACGGTTTGGTTTGGGTATACCAGGCTGAAGTCTGTTCCTCATTATGAGAGACAGACAAACATGTTTTTGTCTGGTTGTTCCAGGGGCAAAGGAGAACACCTGCATTTAAAAGCCAGGAAAGCAACTTGTCCTATGTGTGCCGTGTTACTCAGAGCGTTTATTACAACTGTCAGACTTCAGGAAGGGGGGAGGACAACTGATACATGGCCTCAACAGTTCTAGAGGAAACAAATGTAACATGGAAGATAATAAAATTAATGGCATGAAATAAAAGATAATAAATCACATATAATTCTGGTTTTCCAAAGGCAATGGTAATGAAGCCATGAGCGGAGTCCACACAAAGTACACGTCTGAAGCGTTCTCCCTCCACTCCTGCCTGTTCCCTCCTTAGCAGAAATAACAGCTTTGAGACAAGGTGCCCGCAGTCAGTAACTAGCCACCAGAAGTGACAGCACCTGTTAAACTGCTCTCTCGAGGTAACTCATTTCCCATTAGCTGGGGCAACAGAGCTTCAAAATTTAACCAGATATTTAACACCACATTATTTACTTAATCCTCAGCCCTAGAAATTCCTCCCACTAAAGCTTTAAAAGAAAACGGAGTAAAATGGATGGTGGTAGCGGCTGCACAATACGGTAAACACAATTCCCATCACTCAGCTGTGCATGCAAACATGGATGAAGCAGAAATGGTTTACATCAGACTCCACAGATCTTGTTGATATATGTTCCGCCACTATAAAAATGTTTAACATGGTACCATTAAAAAGAAAACGTAATCATAATCTGAGAAGGATTCTACGGAGAAAACAAGCAAACACCTAGTAGAGACTCTCACAGTGGGGCATGAATAAACGGGCAGATAGCATGCTCTTTAAAACAGACAAAAGCAGTCTTCCAAAGAACTCACTTAGCAGACATAACACCAATTACATTTTGCTACCAAAAACAAAACAAAAAACCCACTGTCACCACGTCCATTCCGACTCATAGACATTATGCGACTCTGTAGACATTTTGCTAACGGAACAAACAAGATCCTGCCTCGGCACCAACATCTTGGAGAGAGCAACAATTTCCTCCAGAATTCACAGGCAAGCCTTCAACTACACTGGGGGCCCAACCCAGTGACTACTCGGTTCTCAGCCGCCTCTGACAGGAACTGAATTCACAGGCAAGCCTTCCACAGGCAGCCTTCAACTACACTGGGGGCCCAACCCAATGACTACTCGGTTCTCAGCCGCCTCTGACAAGAATTGAATTCACAGGCAAGCCTTCCACAGGCAAGCCTTCCACTACACTGGGGGCCCAACCCAATGACTACTCGGTTCTCAGCCGGCTCTGACAGGAATTGAATTCACAGGCAAGCCTTCCACAGGCAGCCTTCAACTACACTGGGGGCCCAACCCAATGACTACTCGGTTCTCAGCCGGCTCTGACAGGAATTGAATATGTAAGTTTTCATTACTATGGTTACTTATCTGCTTTATAAATCTGATCATTGTCTTCATGGCTTGGAAACATTTTATATCTGAGAATGATGACATCAGTAAATTACATACTGCAACACTGTACGTAGCGCATATTACTAACATAAGGTGTCCCCGAAAAATAGAAAAAAAAAAAATGGCCAGTCATAAATGCAATTGATTGTTAACTAAACATGTCAAAAGTCAGGGGTTACTTGTACGGTGGACTCTCTACATGTTTCTGCACCATGTTAGAAATAATTGTTCTCACTATCTCTACAATTACAACTCTCCTCACGTAAGCCTGTAAGGGACTCCTGGGTGGCCCTGTAGGATCAGCACTGGACTGTGAACCACAAGTCTGGCAGTTCAAACCCACCAGCCACTCCTCTGAAACCCTATACGGGGTCACCATGAATATAGACCGACTCGACAGCACTTATCAAGAACAACAAAGCCTTTAAAAAATCAATTCTTTGCATTATTAAGAGATTCACCAGTAAATGAGCACATTGAAGCCAGAAACACAATACATGTGTTTTTCTTTGATGCTCTGAATAACAGATTGCACAGCTTAAATAAGGAGCCCTGGTGGCATAGTGGAAAGTTCAAAGCCACTAGCAGCTCTGCAGAGAAACGTAGGACAACCTCCTTCCATCAAGACTGCAGCTCTGGAAACTCTGCAGGCACTGCTGCTTTGCCAAGCAGGGTCGTTATGAGCCGGAATCAACCTATTGGCAATGGGTTTGGGTTTTATCGCTTAGATAAAGAATCTAGCTTTTGCAGGCTCATATATTTTAGTACGTTAGTGCAAGCATGTCTTGGGAAAATATCAGAAAGGACTCTGGATCTAAACCAATATTATTCCTTTGTGCTTTGTAGATACAAGTATTCCCAAAGTCAATAAGAGAGAAGCCAAGCAGGCAATTCCCACAACAGAAAAGTGAGGCCCTACAGCTTCACAGAGAAACAAAGCTACTGTTTGCATGAAACCCGAGGAGAACACACACGTACAAGCAACATGTAACCATTTTACCGTCACTGAATTCATTCAGCAGCTCTTCCTTGGTCCAATTACACGAGGTTATTAGAAAAAAGCCTTTGACTTTCAACACCCTGGAGAGAGATTTCACATACTGCTTCCTCTTCTCAGTTGCATTGTCAGGACTAAGGCTGATGGCATCAAAAGTCCCTTTGTCAACACAAATATGGAATCCAGACAGCTTTGTGGAGAGACTCAAAAAGTCTTCTACCTATATAAAAAAACAGTATCTATGTGAGAACAGTTAACACCATCTTTTCTGAACTGAAATGACCATCCATAAAAGGTTACAGCCAAACAGATCCATTCAGTATCAGGAAACTTTACATATCATAAACAGATTTTCAACTTGCTAGCTAACTTCTCATTATTTCATTCCAAGATCATTAAAGCTAAGGTTAGGAAGAAAGACGGACAGTGTTTCCTGAACATTCCACAGCTCTTACCAGTCTGGAGACAAATGGAAGCCAGGTGTAGTGCCTAACAGCACCAACGCATTATGGCATACAGAAGTCGGACTTACGAAAAGGTTGTTTTTATCAAAAAGTAGAATATTTGGCATGTTCTTCAAAAGGACACCATTCATCTAGAACTCAAACAGGTCATGTGAAATGAGATTTTGCGCTGACAATGGCAGACGTAGCCACCCAGGAAAGCCGAAGCTCTTCTGCCTCAGCTAAGCAATTTACAAAGGTACCAACGAATCTAATGACTGGCCTAAAGCTTGAAGATATTCACCAACTGCTGAACCCTAATTATGTAATTAACTTTATAAATGTCATGCACTTTCAATTTTCAGTAACTTTGTGATAAATAAGAAATGGCGACCTGAAATTGTGATCTCTGCCTCCGTTTGTCAGTCACAAACATTTTCCAAGAAACAATTCTGAAAAACTATTGGAAAACTAAGTAAGCAATTAGCTCATGGTTGTTCACAAACCTTTGTAATCTATAAAGTATAAATAAAAAATCTTCTTGTTGGACTCAAGAATGGGAGTTTTAAGTGCATTTATATTTGAAAATGTGGGGGGTTTTCTCCTCCTTGGCTCCAAAGTACTTTGTATTGGAAGCACTCTCATGAAACTACTACACTGAAGAGCTGGCTTTGGAGAAGCTTCCAGATCTACTGGCACCATTTTCCCCAGAGCCTGGCTGGGCTCACTTTGTGTCCTGTATCATTTCAAACTTTCTCATAATGCTATTGTGCACTTGCTAGACTAGAAGACAGTGCAAACATTCATACACACAGAGAAACATAAACAATGTGTGGCTCACTTTACTGCCTAATTGCTAATCTCTGACATATGCCTCTACTTGTTATCGATGGGAAAAGATGGTGGAGATGCTCCTCAACATCAGCCAAAACAAGGCCAGGGGCAGACTGTGAAAAAGACCATCAATTGCTTATAGACAACTTCAGACTAAAGCTGAAAATAATTAAAATAAATCCACACGAACCAAAATATACCCCTGAGTATATTCAACCTGAATTCACAGACTATCTCAAGAACAGATATGATGCCTAAGACACCAATGACCAAAGACTAGTAAAGCTGTGGGATGACATCATGAAGAAAGCAAAGGTGGGATCCCACATGAAGAAAGCAAAAGGTCACTAAAAACAGGAAAGAAAGAAAAGACCAAAATGGTCATCAGAAGGTTCAGGTCCTCTACTCTGAACGTAGAGAAGCTAAAGCTACTCTAAGTAATGGTAAAGTAAAAGCGCTGAGCAGACAATTACAAAGGGCAGCTTGAGAAGACAAATTATTATAATGAAATGTGCAAAGACCTAGAGTTAGAAAACCAAATTGGAAGAACAAACCCAATGTTTCTCAAGCTGAAAGAAATGAAGAAAAAAATTCAACCCTCGAGTAGCAATATTGAAGAATCTTATGGGTAAAATACTGAATGATACAAGAAGCATCAAAAGAAGATGGAAGGAATAATCCGAGTCACTGTACCAAAAAGAACTGGTAGATAGTCAGTCATTTTAACAGGTACCATATGATCAAGAAGTTAAAGCTGCACTGAAGGTATTGGTGAGAAATAAGGTCCAGAATTGACTGAACACAAACTGAAATCTTCCAACAAACTGAGGCAGTACTAGAAGCACTCGTCAATGCCAAGAAATGTGGAGGACAGCCACCAGGCCAACTGACTGGAAGAAATGTGGCCCAACAGAATGTGGAAACCATTGAACAATATCACTAATATCACATGCATGTAAAATTTTGCTGAAGATAATTCAAAAACAATTGCAGCAGTACATTGACTACCTGAATTTCAATTTGAACTACCTGAAATTCAAACTGAATTCAGAAAGGATACAGAACAAGGGATATCACTGCTGATGTCAGATGGGTCTTGGCTGAAAGCAGAGAATCCCAGAAAGATATTTACTTGTGCTTTATTGACTCTGCAAAGGCATTCGACTGTGTGGATCATGACAAACTATAAATAACATTACAAAGAATGAGCATTCTAGAACATTTACTGTGCTTATGAAGAACGTGTACATAAACCAAGAGGCCAACATTCAAACAGAACAAGAGGGTATTGCATCGTTTAAAATCAGGAAAAGTAGGGCACCAGGATTATAGCCTTTTACCATACTTATTCAATTTGTATGCTTAGCAAATAAACTGAGAAACTGGATTATATGAAGAAGGAGGCGACATGTGGTTTGAAAAAGAGTCATTGGCAACTTGCAATATGCAGATGACACAACCTTGCTTGCTAAAAGCAAACAGGACTTGAAATACTGATGAAGATGAAAAGATTTCAATCTTCAGTATGGATTGCACCTCAATGTAATTAAAACAAAAATCCCTATCACTGGACCAAAAAATAATATCATGATAAACGGAGAAGAGACTGAAGTTGTCCATTTTTCTTGCATTTACAATCAACTCTCAGAGAAGCAGTAGTTAAGAAATCAAATGACATGTTACATTTGGCAAATCTGCTACAAAAGTCTTCTTTAAAGTGTTAAAGAACAAAACTGTCACTTTGAGAACTAAGGTGCACCTGACCTAAACCAATAGCCTCTTTTGCATGTGAAAGGTGGACAAGGACTAAGGAAGAACCACTGCATTTGAATTGTGGTGTTGGCAAAGAATATTCAAAGTACCATGGACTACCAGAAGAACCAACAAATCTGTCCTGGCAGAACCACAGTCAGAATGCTCCTTAGGAGCTCAGATGGCAAGACTTCGTCTCTTAAAATAAAGTAAACGAAGTCTTCTTTGGTAGCGTTATACGGCTCTACGTCTTTGTTTCCTTTTGATCTGGTTAATCCATAGTTAAGGGGTCCTGGTAGCACAGTGGGTGAAGAGCTGGGTGGTAACCACAAGCTCAGCAGTTAGAATCTATCAGCCACTCTGCAGAGAAAGAGGAGGCTCTCTGCTCCCATAGAGAATCAGTCTCAGAAACCCTAGACAGGGTCGCTATGAGTCGGAACCAACTCCATGGCATATCACTACCACCACCAATCTGTAATTAGGTTCCCATTTGTGTGTGTTGCAAGCATGGAGGAAAGACAGCAAGAGAGCTCTTGACAGTGTTTTAGAGCACAAGAAGAAAAGACATAAGGAGGGAGAAAAAAGGGAGGGAGGGAGGGAAGAAAGCGGAGGGAGTGGGCATACACACACAATCACAAAAGAAAAAGTAACATTCTCAAAAACTAACTGTTGTTGTTGTCAGATGCTGTTGAGTCAATTCCGACTCATAGCAACCCTGTCAGTATAGGGTTTCCATGGAGCAGACGGTGGGTTTGAACTCCTGACCTGAGGTTTGAAGTCCAGTGCTGATCCTACAATGCCACACCAGGAGTTCCCAAAACTGAGTGTTGTTGTTAAGTGCCATCAAGTCAGTTCTGACTCACAGTGACCCTGTCTAGGGTTTCAGAGGAGCAGCTGGTGGGTTTGAACCCTGACCTTGCAGTTCAAACCCACCCTTCGGTCCAGTGCATTATCCTGCAGTGCCATACCAGGACTCCAAAACTGACTAGACTAAAAATATTACTACAATTATCTAAAAATGTTTCCATCAGAATTATTTCTGAACGATCCTTAATTTATAAATTCAAAAAACATCAGCAAATTAATAAACTTCAGGAATACTTAAACTTTACAACTTATTTTAAAACAAAGTAACAGTAATATAAATAATAGTTACCTTCAACTGGATGTTGGATAAGCCTTCTTTCTCTATAATACTTGCAGAAAGTTGTATTGCAGAAGGAGAGTAATCGATTCCAGTAATATTAGAAAAACCAAATTTTGCCTAAAGACAGAAAAAGAATTTTATTCTTTAGTTTAAATAAAAATGTAATATAATTTTTTGCCTATGAATTACTATAGTGATTTAGGGCTTGGGCTGTTTTATTCTTATTATAGATCAAATAACATATAATAAGCAAAAATCTACAGCACTTTAATTTTATTACAGGACCTACAAAGAAACCAAAAGTTTAAATTTATATAATGCGGCATGTATAATTTGCTTTAATAATACTTGATTTTTCAAAAGGAACTTCATTTTCTCAAAGATAATGAAAATATATGTATAAGCCCTCAAGCAGAAAAACGTAGTACTCAAGTTCTGGTGCTGATATACTCCAATTCACACATAAACGTGTCATAAATTTTATTTAACACAATTAAGTTATACGACTAAATTATAGGCATACATAATAAGTTCTCGATACAAAATTTTCCTTCTGTATAATTATAATGTTACAATTCTCCAACAGCTATATGAATAGGACTTTTTGGAACATTTCATATGATCTTCACAAAACACCTGCTGCCAAAAGCAAAGTTCCTTGGACCTCAGTTTGCAATGACACCTCTCGTTCACGAGCTATCTGGACTCACTTAGATGTGGAGCCTCTATCAGAGGCGTGGCAGCTTCTGGTCTTCACCCCACTAAGGCAGAACATTCCTAGACCAGTTAGGCCAAAGGTAATTTCAAAGGAAACCGGAAGAACAAAACGAAACCCAAAGCAAAGTCTGCTATCAAGTTGACTTCAATTCCCAGCATCCCTCTGGGACAGAGGACGGCCCCGTAGGATCTGCAAGGCTGCAAATCTTTACCGTAGCAGACTGCCTTTTCTTTCTCTTGTGGAGTGGTTGGTGGGTTCAAACCGCTGATCTTTTAGTTAACAGCCCAAGGCTTAGCTCACTGTGCCACCACTAGGGCTGCTTGAAAGAACAAAAGCCGTCACAAATTACCAGGAAGCCTTTCAAAGCTTAGCCACGAAGCCCTTACACCAGGAGGGTTCGTGTTACTGTGGAACCTTAGGGGTTTTTTCTTCTCAATTTTAAGGTCTTTTTTTTTTTTTTTAAGTCACATCCTCCTATACATTTCGCTGACTTACTCTCTATTCTTCCAGATCTTCATTTTTCCCAATCTCCCCTCATTTCCTTCTCTGCCAGACCTAGAACCTGGGTGATTATCTTACTTAAGACTCATTAGTCCCCTCTTCTCCTAGGCCTGTTTCTAGAAATCTCTCATAGTCATTCTGACATTCAAACTGTCTCCAACGCTTTCATATTCCATTCAGGCCCTCAGTAAAAAATCAGCAAGCATTCAGGAAAGCAATAAGTGAACCCAAACCAAGGAAGTGGGGGAGTGGGGCCGAGACTTAACATTAGAACTAGAGCTGCCGGAGGTCCCAATAAAGGGTCATCAAGAAGAGCTTTTAAAACAACTGAAATAAATGACAAGCAGAGAATCTGGGTAGACAATCTAAAACTAATAAAGAACCAAATGAGTAACAGGACTGAAATAAACAATAATTAAGAAAACCAAGGGACAAGCTTAAAAGCAAATAAGGCACAGCAAAAACAACAGTTAGCAAACTTAAGGAAAGGTCTGAAGGAAAGATTCCAGTAAAGCGCAGAATGACATGAAGATGAAAACTTAAAAGAGGAAAGAGCACAAAAGACACAATACTGTAAAGAGTAAAAGATACAATATACAAGGGTGAGTCAAAAATTATCTGTATTCAGGTTGTATTAAAATGCCTGTCCACAGCTGATGACAACATTGGGCGTGCACGTGAAATGATTCTGTCCAATAGACGACTGACAGTGGCTTATGTAGCGAATATATGCAAATCAGCCCTGGCTCTGCCTATGAAACAATCCAAGACAGACTTGGGTTTCGAAAACTCTAAGCAAGATGGGCACTGAAATAAGTCACGGAAGGAAGAACGTAAGCAGAAGTAGTCGGGCATCTGCAAACAACATTCGGACCAATACTCAAAGGAAGGTAATAGTTTCTTTAAAAATACTGTTACTGGTGACGAGACATGGATTCATCACTATGAGCCTGAGCGTATGGAAGAGAAACATCCTCAATTGCCAACCAAGGAAAAAGTCAACCATCATCTGAACCACAAAGTCGGTGGTTCAAACTCACCAGCCGCTCCTTGAAAACCCTAGACAGGATCACTCTGAGTTGGAACCAACTTGACAGGCACTAATAACAACATCAATGACTAACAAATGTTGAGCAGCTTGTTATGTGCTACTGATCATTTGTACATTTCCTTTGGAAAATGTCTATAAAAATCCTTTTCTCATTAAAAAAAAAAAGTCAACCATCAGCTGTAAAATCGATGCCTACAGTTTTCTGTGATTCTCAACAGTCAGTATTAGAACACAATCAGAAAAAAGGTTCAACAATCAACAGTGCCCCGTACAGTGAGATGCTCACTGAAGAGCTGCAGCCTAAACTTCCGGATTAAACAGAGGACTGCTCTCCAAGGGTGCTGTGATCTTGCATGACAATGCACGTCCCCACACCTCTGCCTACACTATTGACACTCTGCAGACACTTCATTTTGAGGTGTTAAAGCATCCTCCCTATAGTCCTGATCTTGCTCCATCAGAATTTCACCTGTTTGGTCCTCTGGAAGCAACCCTTTGAGGACAAAAATTCACCTCTGATGAAGAAGTGAAGATAGTGGTACATTTGTGACTCACAGCTCAGCCTAAAACATTTTTTAATAAGGGAATATGAAAGCTTGTTGACAGATGGACAAAGTGTATTGAAAAGCAAGGAGATTATGTCAAAAAATGATGTATTTGTCTTTCTAAGAATGAAATCATTTCTACAGCCAGAGTGGGGATGATTTTTCACTCACCCTCATATATATATATATATATACACTAGTACTCTTAGGAGGAGGAACTGAGAACAAGACACAAGAGAAAACAGCACACAGCTTGAGAATTTTCCAACACAGGCTCTTCCCCTGCTACCCCACAGCACAAGAGCATCCTATGAACCTTTCATAAGCTTCAATGGCATAAAGCGAAGAAGCAATTACCACTAACTTCTATCGGAAAAAAACTTTGAGCAGTCCCAGACTCAAAAAATAAACCACCAATCCTACAGACTAACACACGTAGCCTGAAATAAGTCGGACGTGAGTGTGGTTCCAGGGGAAGGAGCTTGGCGATGCCATTCTCACAGCTCAGGGTGTTCTGTCTCTTTAATGGTTCACAGAGGTGCAGTGAGTTAAGTAAGCATTGGGCTACTCTTTGAGAAAGTTGAGGCTGTCTGCTCGCATAAAGATTTATGGACTTGGAAACGCAAAGGAGCAGTTCTCTGTCCCGTAGGATGCTATGAGTCTGAAACAGCTTCATGGGAGTAGGTTTTTTGGGTTTACAAAACAAATGCTGAACACCCGTTCATTTTGCTTTTGATGTATTTTTGTGAAAGTTAGTTCTCTTTGGATTTTTTTTATTATTGTTAACAAAAGCAGGTACTCATGTGAGGTCTTTAGTTAAAAGTGAAGTGGCATATGGTGAACTTGTTAAAAACAGAGAATGCCTGTACTGACCAATGGCCCTAAGCCACAAATTCATGACGTACTATAAATGACCTCACCAAGGCACGTCATGGAGTCCTGGCGTGGCCACTGTGGGTAACTGTACTGGGCTACAAGGTCGGTTTGAATCACAAGGTCAGTTGGTGGCTCAAGCTTACCAGCCACTCCTCAGAAACCTTACACAGGGTCGCTATGAGACGGAAACAACTCAGAGACACTTAACAACAACAACAAGGCACAGCATAAGATAAGAGAGCATATAGAAACAAACAAAAAAAAACAAAAAAAACAGACTCATCTCAAAGCATCCAGGGACTGACGGGTGTTGGTGGGCGCAAAGGGACAAATGACTTTCAAGATTGACAGCTGACAGTAAGTTATAGAGAACAGACGCCAGAGACAATGAAAGAAACCTGCCAATCTAAGACTGTCATTAAGTGCCATCGAGTCAGTTCTGACTCATAGTGCCTCTGTACAGGGTTTCAGAGGAGTGGCTGGTGACTTCGAATCGCTGACCTTTTGGTTTAAAATGACCTTGCAGTCCAGTACTTGGCCCTAGAGTGCCACACCAGGACTACTAGTGCCACAGACAATACATAAATACACGGGCACGCTTCATGCCAACGTTGTTGTTAGGTGCCATTGAGTCCGTTCCGACCCATAAAGACCACATATAGGGTTTCTGAGGAGCTGCTAGTGAGTCTGAAATGCAGATCTTGAGGTTCAAACCGAAATCTGCAATCCAGCACAGTCCACAGAAGGGGCCCAGACTCGGCACACAGATTTAGTTTGCAGCTCCTTATTCTAAATTTGTGGTTGTTGTTAAGTGCTGCGTGTCACTTTGGAATCATAGCGACCCTGTATAGGGTTTCCAAGGAGCAGCTTGTGGGTTTGAATTGCCAACCTTGTGGTTCGCAGTCCAGTGCTGACCCCACAGCACCACATCAGGAGTCCAATTCTAAATTTAGCACCCATATTATATAAAATACAGGGGGCAGAAAACATGTTAAATGATACAATAAAGATGCAAACAGAAAATACACACTTAGAACACTTTCAAACCACCACAATCAAGTCAATTCCAACTCATAGCGGTCCCACAGGACACAGCAGACTGCTTCTGGGATCTTCCAAGACTGTAACTCCTTCCGGAGTAGACAGCTTCATCTTTCTCCCGTGGGTCAGCTGGTGGGTTTGGAACCATGGACCAGGCCAGTACCTAGCCCACAGTATCACCAGGGGTCCTTTAGAAAACCTTTAAGACAAAGGAAATTTGCCAATAGAAATTATCCAAACTACAGTAGCGTAGTGGTTATGAATCAGGCTGCTAACCTCAAGGTCAGCAGTTCAAAACTACCAGCTATTCCGCAGGAGAAAGATGAGACTTTCTGCTCCTGTAAAGATCAGCAGCCTCAGAAACCCTGTACAGGGTCACTATGAGTTGGAACTGACTCCACGGCACATAACAACAACAAACATAATACAGTGAAAAAAACGGACAGACAAATGAAAGAACGAACAAGGCCTCATGGACCTCTGGGATATTACAATGGTACTGTCTACAACAAATAAATGACAAAGTTCAGTAATGAAAAGGTGGACGGAGAAGCTAAACAACCCTTAACTGTAAGGTACGGACTCAACAGCAATATGGAGAAGACAAAACAAAAACCATCAGTGAACGTGAAACTAAAGCCACAGAAATGATCCAGTCCAGATAACTGTACGAAAATGACCCAAAAAGCATGTGAGCAAGCCCATGGGAATTCTAGAGTCAATACAAATGTCCCAATACTCGTGCTGCAATTCCCAAAAGGAGAAGGGAAAGAGTATGATGTGGAAAAGAGATTTGAAGAAATAAAAGCTGAAGCTATGTTTGGTCAAAAACATCATCTAGAGAGTCAAGAATCAGTGAACCCTAGACAGAACAAACACAAAGAAAACCATGCAGAAGCACATCATAAGCAAACTGCTGTGCACTAAAGACCAAGAAAATTCTTGAAAGGATCTCGAGAAAAATACCACAACTCAAATGACTACGGCTTTCTCATTGGAAATCACGGTGGTCAGAAAGACGTTCACAGAAATCACAGACGTTCAGCCTAGAATTCTCTATGGAGCAAAAATATCATTGAGGAATTAAAGGACAACACATAAAAACAGAAATCCTCAGAAAAATTTGTACGCAAATGTTCACAGCAGCATTTTTCATAATACCCAAAAAATGTCAACAACCTAAATATCTATCAGTGAATGAATGGATGGGTACACAAAGTGTAATAATATCCACACCATGGAATGCTTTTCATCCATAAAAGGCATGAAGCAACGACAGATGTTCCATCATGGAAGAACACAGAAAACACTGTAAGTGAAAAAAGCCAGACACCCAAGACCACATATTACATGGTTCCATTGATGTACAATGTCCAGAATTGACAACTCCACAGAGACAGACAGCAGACTGGGTAGCCGGAGCCTGGGGACGGGGTGGGGTGGGAGGTGAGTCGTAAGGAGTGACTACTGAGGCCTGGGGAGGCTTTGGGGGAAGGATGACAGCAGTTCTGATATGACACAGCAGTGACAATACTAAAGCCATGAAGTACACACTTCCAAGGAGTAAATCCGACAGTGGGTGAATTACAGCTAAGAAGAAGCACACTGAAAGGGCTTTTTCTTTATTATAACTAGTCAAAAGTCAAAGTAAAGTTCAAAGCAAAGAAAAATCACCA
>NW_006408623.1:2135706-2138810 GCF_000296735.1 Chrysochloris asiatica
TACTTTGAAATTAGTGAATCACAAAAGGACAAATATTGTACAAGACCAATAAAACCAAAGGGAGGGTAGAAGACAATCCAAAATCTGTTCCAAACAAATGCAACTGATGTATGACAGAGGTTTCAACAAGGAAAGAATCTCTTTTCAAAAGATGGTACTACGTTATCAAGAGATCCATGTAGAAAAACATAAGCCTTGTAACATACACCAAAAGTGAGGACAGCCAGACTTCGGCTCACATACTCTGGACATGGTGTCAGGACAGACCAGTCCCTGGAAAAAGTCATCATACTTAGGAAAGTAGAGGGTCAGGGAAAAAAAAGGAAGACCCTCAACAAAATGGAAAGGCAACAGTAACTGCAACAATGGGCTCACACCTAACAATTGTGAGGACGGCAGTGTTTTCCTTCCGCTGTACACAAGGTAACTGTAAGTCAGAACTGACTCAACAGCACATGACAACAACAACAAATGCTCCCCAGAAGGAAACATAGCAAAAAAATCTTTGACTCTGAGCAAACAGAAATTTCTAAAGCCCAAAAAGCAGTATTTGAAAAAACAACCAATAAAACTATGATAAACTGAACTTAACTAAATTAAAAACCTTCTCTGTTCATCAAAGAGTGCTATCACAAGAAGGAGAAGGTAAGCCATAAACTGAGTATTTTGAAATGCAAAGATGGGATAACCCGAATTTTTAAAGAACTCCTACAAATCAGGAAGAGAAAGTCAAACCACTCAACTTAGAAATGGGTAAAAATCTTCAATGGGCACTTCAGTAAGAATATCTGAATGGCTACAAAGCATTGTCAACATCTTGAATCACTGAGGAAATGAGGAGAGAGCCACAAGGTACCCCTACACAATTACAGGAGGAAAAAAAAACAAAAAACAGTTGCAACAAATCATGATGGCCCCATGGGTTTCAATGGCTGATTTTTCAGAAGTAGAAAGCCAAGTGGTTCTTCTAAAGTGCCTCAAGGTAGACTTGAACTGTCAATCTTTGGGTTAGCAGTAAGCATGTTAACTGTAGTACCCAGGGACTCCCACACACATACTAGAACAGCAAAATGTCTTAAATGGACAAAACCAGGAGCTGTCAAGGATGTGAAGAAACTGGACATTTCATAGACTGCCTGCCAGTTTGAATGCAAATTAGTACAACCCTTTAGAAAATTTGTCTGTCACTAACCAGCTAAATAAACATATGCTCTGTGACCCACAAATTCCATTCTGAGGTACATATCCAACAAAAATTCGCACTACAATATAGGCGCAATCCAAACAAGTATCAGAATGGTCATGTTGTTGTTGTTAAATGCCATTGAATTGGTTCCGACTCATAGCGACCTCATAGGGCTTCTGAAGAGAGGCTGGTGAGTTTGAACCACTGACGATGCAGTTCCAACTGACCTTGAGGGTCAGTGCTTTACCCTACAGCACCACACCAGGATTCCAAAATCATGCTTAGGATTTCAGTAATCTGTCCAAGGATAATTGAAATCAGAAAAAGTAGGGACTCTACAGTTGGTGTTCTTACTTTCCTCTTTTTACATAAATGAAGTAGTTTATGCCCATCCTTATCAATAATGAAAGTGTTAGAAAGTGAGTCCCAAGACCTAAGACTAAAGATCAATATTTCAACAAGGCATACTGTTCCTTATAAGGCTACAAAAGTAGAGACTTCTCTGCTACAGTTGCTCGTCTGTATACTAACAATGTAATGAACACTGGCCCTGGCTAGCTGCACAGGACCACGTGCTAAGTGAGCAGTTGGACCACAATAGGCTGCCACTATCATACATGGTCTCCTCTGCACAGGAACCCTAGATTCTATGTCAGAAAACAGATGTATGTTTGATTGTTTTAGGCATGAGGAGCGCCTCAAGCAACCCTGGGGTCCACAGTAGGCTGGAGTTCTGCAATTCCAGAAGCTAGTTCAAAGACCAGAGGAAAATTCCACAATCAATCATGTATCAGATACAATTCATTTTTTTGAAAAAAAAAAAATAATTTCATTATCACCAAGATAAAAACTCTAGACTTAACTCAAAATGTTCTGGTTTACTGAAAACCAGTCAGCTCAATGTGGCCTAAGAACAGCCATCAAAAGTGACACCACTATTGGCGATCAGTATGGAAAGTTGCTGTTCTTGTTAAGTGCCATCAAGTCGGTATATGGTATAGCTGTTGGCAATTCACAGGAAAGTAACATTTCCCATATGGTGAAGTCCCAATTAATGTAAGCAAAAATACATGTAATAGAATAAGAGTGATGATGTCATGAGTCCAGGACAGAAACTAATTCTTTAAGCTATGGAAAAAAGTTCTGTGCTAATACTTGATCATCCACCTCTTGTATACCAAACAGGAAACAATGGCAAGGCACGTTACTTCTATGCGTGAAATCAGTTTACATAATCTCTACTTAAAAAGTGTTACTATCCAGAACTTTAAAACCCAAGCAGAAAATACAGAGGTTCCTCCCCACATGTGCCTTCAGATTTTTCAAATTATAAGAATGATCATAGAATCATTATATTCCAATTTATCAAATGACTTACAGGTTCCAGTATGGAAATTAGACATTCACATGGTTTACTGTGCCAGGAATGACAAATTGAGGAGGAATGGCATCACATTCGCCATCAAAAAGAACATCTCAAGATCTATCTTAAAGTACAATGCTATTTGTAATAGGATGATATCCATATATGTACAAGAAAACCAGTTAATACCACTATTATTCAAATTTACACTCCAACCACTAAAGCCAGTGAGGATGAAATTGAAGAATTCTACCAACTTCTTCAGTCTGAAATTGATTGAACCTGCAATGAAATCGTATTAATAATTACTGGGAATTGGGATGCCAACACTGGAAACAAACAGAAAGAATCAGGTTGGAAAATATGGCCTTGGCGACAGATATGATGCTGGAGATAATTCTGCAAGACCAATGACTTATTAATTACAAATACATTTTTTAAACAACATAAAAGGGATTATACACATGCACCTCACCAGATGGAATACACAAGAATCAAACTAACTACATCTATGGGAACAGACAGTGGAAAAGCTCCATCTAATCAGCCAAAACA
>NW_006408623.1:2139426-2152299 GCF_000296735.1 Chrysochloris asiatica
AGGCAACTTAGACATTGGCTACCTAAAATGAAGGGGCAATAAAGGCACAAATTGATTGGCTTACAAGGTTTCACGAGGGAGTTTAGTTTAATAGTGTGTCGGGGAAGAAAGAGTCCTCACTGAATAGTTTTCATCTTGTCTCGGTGGGTCTGGTTAACAGAGATGGGGATAAGATTCTTATGATTCAATAGTGAGTTATCATGACTAGTAGCGACTGTCACAATTATAAAAGTAGAAGTTTTGTAACAAAAACGGGAGTAGTTAATCTTACAGTCCAGAAGCAGAGGACCCTAGAACCATCAAGGGAGAAGAACACAAGCAGAATGTGGGACCTTATCCAGAGAAGTAGTGACACCAGAAATGGAGGTAGAGATGGGGACATGGAAAAAGGCGGCAGCTGAGGACTCTAGATTCATGGGAAGAGAGGGACTAAGAGCTGGTGACCAGGAGGCAGACTTGCAGAATGTGCCCTTTGGTGGTATAAATTATTATATATGCCTGAGTGTTTAGAAGAAAAAAGAGCTAAAGTGAATAGAGAAAAATACTGTTATCTGATGGTACATGGCGGGGATTATAATCATTGTAATGAAACAAGATGTATGATTTGTTGAATGTAAAAGTGATGATCTGCCCTATAAACTTTTACTCAATCTACAATAAAAACCTTAAAAAATAAAAGAAAATGGAATGAATAAAAGAGTCATTGTACCAAAAAGAAGACATGGTCGATGTTCAACCACTTTAAGAGGTAGCATATGATCATGAGTCAATGATACTGAAGGAAGTAGTTCAAGGTGCACTGAAGGCATTGTCAAAGAACAAGGCACCAGGAACTGAGGGATTACAGATTGAAATCTTTCAACAAACTGATGCACCACTGGAGGCACGCACTCATCTCTGCCAAGAAACTTGCAAGACAGCTACCTGGTCAACTGATTGGAAGAGATTCATATTTGTGTCCCTTCCAAAGAGAGATGACCCAACGGAAATATAATGTATAATTAATATAACATGCAAGTAAAGTTTTGCTGAAGATAATTTAAAAAATGGCAGCAACAATACATCAACAGAAAACTGTCAGAAATTCAAGCAGGATTCAGAAGAAGACGTGGAACTCAGGAAACCATTGCTGACGTCAGATGAATCTTGGCTGAAAGCAGACAATATCAGAAAGATGCTTACTTGTATTTTGTTGACTACACAAAGGCTTTTGATTGTATGGATCATAACAAGCTATAGACAACATTGTGAAGAATGAGTATTCCAGAACACTTAATTGTGCTCATGAGGAGCCTGTGCCTCAACGAAGAGGCAGTTCTTAGGACAGAACAAGGGGATACTGAATGGCTTAAAATTAGGAAAGGTGTGCACCAAGCCTGTATTCTTTCACCATACTTACTCAACCTGTATGCTGAGCAAATAGCCTTTGAAGCTGGGTTATATGAATAAGGTGGCATCAGAATTGGAGGAAGACTCATTAACAACATGAAATATTAAGATAATACAACCTTGCTTGCCAGAAGCAAAGAGGGCTTAAAATACTTACTGATGAAGATCAAAGACTACAGCCTTCAGTTAAGATTGCACCTCAATGTAAAGATAACAAAAATCCTCTCCACTGGACCAATAAATAATAACATAATAAATGGAGAAAAGACTGAAGTTGTCAAAGACTTCATTTTACTTGAATGCACAATCACAGTCATGGAAGCAACCAAGAAATCACACGAAGTAGTGCATTAGGCAAATCTACTGCACAAGAGCTCTTTAAAGTGTTCAAGGACAAAGAGATCAGTTTAAGGACTAAGTTGCACGTGACCCAAATCGTGGTATTTTCATAAAACACCAGACTGAGAAGCACAAGGTCCATGGTTTGAGCCCACCAGCTGCTCTACAATAGAAAGATGAGGCTTTCTGCTCCTGCAAAGATTTTAAAGCCTTGGAAACCCAATACTGGGTCATTATGAGTCAGATCTAACTAACTAGAATGCACTTAACAACAGTAACAACATGTGAATAAGGGAGAGTGTGGGAAAATTCATGCATTTGAGTCATGATGTTGAGAATACTAAAAGTACCAAGGAGAAGCAGATCAACAAACAAATCTGTGTGGGAAGAGGTACAGCCAGGATGGCCCTTAGAAGCCGGATGGCGAGACTCGCTCTCTCTTACTTTGGACATATCATCAGGAGGGACCAGTCCCTGGAGAAGGACAGCATGCTTGGTAATGTGGAGGGTCAGTGAAAAAAAGGGAGACCCCCCCCCAATGGATAGACTGACATGGTGGCAACAGCCATGGTCTCAAACATAACAACTGTGAGGATGGCGCAGGACAGGGCAGTGTTTCATTCAGTTGTGCATACGGTCGCTGTGAGTTGGAACTGACTCCAAGGCACCTCACACTAAGGAGCTGCACTGTTCCAAACCTTCAGGCTTCAAATACTGTTTATGCTGTCTGAAGTTCTCTCCCCGCTCAGTCACTCTACCTTGCCCCTACAATTTCCACCCAACGTGGATATTGCTAATGTTACCAGGTGTGGTGAAGTCAGTTCCAACTCACAGTGACCCCACATACAACAGAACAAAACACTGCTCAGTCCTTCACCACCGTAGATATTTGTTGCTCCAAAATCCCTCCCTAGTTTTTTCCAAATTTACCTGCTCCCTTTTCTCTACTCAGAACCTATCTATCATTAAGCTTATCAATTGTCTTTATATATGTCAGTGTATCCTCCCTTGAAGTCCTGGTGTGGCGCTGTAGGATGAGCACTGAACCACAGTATCAGTTTGAACTTCAAGGCCAGCAGTTCAAACTCACCAGTCACTCCTTGGAAACCCTAAAGAGGATCTCTATGAGTCAAAAACGACTTGACAGTACATAACAACAACAACAATCCTCCCTTAGACTATGAACAACTTGAGAACAAGGTCAAAATCTTCCTGTTGCCAGGGCCACACCCAAGTTTTGACACATGGTAATCACTCAACAAATTTCATTTTTTATATCCTTACTAACTAGACTGTGACACCACCTAGGCAGAAGTCTAGGTGTTAGACTTCCCTCAGAGCATCTTGTACAGCAATGAGCACTATGGGCAACTACAGTGATGCTTTAACTGGCAACTGAATCCACACCAAACCTCAGTTCTATGAACCTCTTTTCAAACCAGAAGCTCACCTAAGATACACTATTGGTCTCCTACTAGAATTGCAAAAGATCATCTTCCTTTTATGCATATACATTTCCAGAGCTTTGAGCTAGTAAGAGCCAACAGAGATCACATAGTAAGTCCTTTGTAAAGAGCTGACGCCTACAGGACAGAGGCGGTCTGGTCAAAGTCAAGGTTATAGCCAGAAGAGCTAAGAGTAGGCCTCAGATCCCCTGGCTTCCTACTTACAACCCACACAGCCTCCTTTTTGCAGCATGTAGCTTCTCAAAGTGGTATCATTGCTTTTCTTAGATTTACATAGCTCATATCCCCAATTGCACGATTTCTTATAATGATCATTTTAGAATTTGGCTCAAATATACGAATACTAAAAGTACCAACAAGTTCAACCAGGAAAACACCATTTCCAGTTCCAATATCAAGTACGGAAGCATCCAGTGGGATCTTCTGTTTTTCCATCCACCTTATTAATCGAGTCATACTCTCTTCTCCAAACCTGTTAGAAGCAGAAAATCAAATAACAAAGGGATGTAAGCAAATGTGACCGGTATAGTCCATGTACACAGATTACATCATATAGTCACTTGTCTTTTTTTTTTTAGTAGGAAGCAGCATCTATGACTGCACAAGCTTCATATCGATTGTTATTTAGGAGACAACACCCCCAAGAATAGACTGGACTAGATGAGCGTGTTAACTTATTAACAGTTTTTCTACATCACCATTAATACTGGAGCCATATTGGGGACTCAAAATTTTATTTCTTACTGAAGAAAAGACAACCATGAGATTCGTTTTGTAATATTATTAACGTAAATCTGTGTCATTAAAAGAGAAGAGTGAAATGTCATAAATCTATGACTAAAACCAAAATCAGTACCACAGTTGAGTTTTTTTATTTGGAATATACACACAAATGTAGCTAACACCAAACCCCCGACACTGAGTAGAGGCTGTGACTCACAAGGTGTACAGTGTTGCTGACACTATACTCTTCACTGGGACACACAGCCTCCTCTTTCTCCTGCAGAGCTGCTAGTGGGTTTGAACCACCACCTTACGATTAGCAGCCCACTGCTTACCCCACAGCACCACCACTGTTCTTACACATACACACATGTATGCATACACATGTATAATCATGTGTAGTCTTGGTGTGGCATGAAAGACAATGCATTGGACTGCTAACCGC
This sequence comes from Chrysochloris asiatica, assembly GCF_000296735.1. NCBI lineage: Eukaryota > Metazoa > Chordata > Mammalia > Afrosoricida > Chrysochloridae > Chrysochloris > Chrysochloris asiatica. The sequence continues at coordinate 2,143,789 of NW_006408623.1, forward strand.
AAGGCTGGCTGTTCAAACCCACCAGTCACTCCTCATAAATCCTCTACAGGGTCGCTGAGTCAGAAAGGACTTGATGGCACTTAACAACAACAACAACACAATCACCTGGATCACAGTTCCTTTTTTTCCCTTCCAACTCACCAGATTTCGCCTGCATCTCCATATTCTTGAAAGGTTTGCAGTTCTCTTTCATACACAGCATCCCAACTATAAAGAATGAAATATCAAGCAAGATTCTTGAACTAAACTGTATCATGAATTAAATGTACATTACAGCGAGGAAAGAGGTTCAAAACATTATCAGCATTCTCATAAGTGCACAAAGCTCAATATCTGAAGATCCCTGTGTGAACAGGAAGACTGGGCAGGCAGGATTAAGTTTAAATACGTAACGTACTTACAACAATGCCTGACAGAGATCGAATGTTATATAAGACTGAACTTTAAAACAAAGAAGTGTTTGTGCCAGAAACCCTACTACCAGACCCAAGTCCTGCACTTGACAGTGCTTTACAGCCTGATTGTGGTTCATTTCAGTCTGAAATGTACAAACGCTTTTGCTGCCCTCACAGCAGTTATATGCACAATGGAACCCACCCAAGACAAGAGGTGCTTGGAGGTTAAGTGTTAAGGTTTGAAACTTAAACCTTCCTGTCTCTCCCCGGCGCTATTCCGGCCGGCAGTGTCTTTCTATCTTCTAACCCTTGGCTTGGATTTTCACGTGAGGTTGCGGTTATGTTCCGTGGAGTCGGTTCCGACTCATAGTGGCCCTGGCACAGGGTTTCCAAAGCTGTTCCTGCGGAACAGCTGGTAGTTTCGAACTGCCGACCCTGAGGTTAGCAGCCCAACTCGTAACCACTATGTGCAAATTCCATTATCTTTTGGCTTCTCCTCTTTTTCATCTCCCTCTAATCCCTGCTCCCTCCACCCTCCAAGTGCCCTCTTCTCAGCGTTCCCCACAGTCATCCGTCTGTCCATCCATCCATCCATCCATCGGTCCAGCCAGCCAGCCATCTATCCGTTCATCCATCCGTCCAGCAATCCATCCAGCCATCTGTCCGTCCATCCAGCCATCAGTTCATTCCATCCTTCGGGAGCTTCGGGTCTGAGTGCTTTCTCCGCCCCCACCCCACCCCCCCAGCCGCCCTCGCTGCCCCGCTCCCACGTCCCGGCACCCGAGCCGGCAGTTCCCGGGGCCTCGGACCCTTGCCCACCAGCCTTTTTCATCGGCTGCCCTTCCTCCCAGTCCCACCTCAAGTTCAAGACCCCCAGAAGCGCCCCCAGCGTTTCAGGACCCTCTCACCCCCATAAGCCCCTCAGGTAGAACCCTAGAGGGCCAGCCCCGTCGCTTCCCCCGGCTGACCTTTGCCACACCCCCGTGACCCCCATGCATCCTCCCCACACTCCCCACTCACTGCTCTCGGGTCCCCAGTGCCGACGGGGCGAAGCCATCCTCTCCAGGACCACCCTCTCGGGAGCTCGCTGCCTCCACAGCGCCACCGACACCATCAGCGCCCGCGATCATCTCCCCAGCGCCCGGGCCGGTGGTTGTGGCCACCATAGAGACGCGGCGCGGGCAGAGCGGACAGTAGGTGGGCGCCTCTAGGAGGTGGGAGGCCTCCCTCTCTACTGCTCCAGCCAACCGCCAGGCAAGCTTTACCGACTTCTCTTTGGCTCGACCTGCGTCAAGACTTGAAGGGACTGGGGTAGACCCTCACATCGGTGTGGGTGTCCCAGAACTCTCTAGCCAACGTCAGATACACGTCTGTTTTCGAGATTCCCTGTTTTAAGGCAAGGAGTCCTGATGGAACAGTGGTTAAACGCTTGGCTGCTAACCTGAAGGTCAAAGGTTCAAACCTACCAATTACTCTTCGGGATAAAGATGTAGCAATCAGCTTCCCTAAAGATTTAATGTTGTTAAGTGGCATTGAGTTGATTTGGACTCAGGAACCTTATATAGGGTTTCCGAGGAGCCGCTGGTAAGTATGAACCCTAGACCTTGTCGTTCAAATCGACCTTGAGTGGATTTCAACTCCTGGTGAGGCTCTACAGGATAAGCATTAAACTACTTGCTGACCACAAGGTCAGCGGTTCAAAGCCACCAACCGCTCCTTGGAAACCTTATACAGGTCACTATGAGTTGGAACCAACTCAAGGGACTTAACAATTCAAAGCATTGACTTTTGGAGAACCTGGCAGTGGGGAAATTACATCAGATACCTAAAGCTGACACCGCTCAAGCCAATGGTACACATCACCTTATCCTTCCAAATCACAGGCAGATATGGGAAAGGGGAGGGACAACCCACCATACATTAACCTTCCCTGCTGGATGGTGAACTTGACTATGTGGCTAGAATTCTGGCCTCATCAAATCTGCCATTACTTACTGATGGGCTTGGAGATTTACATCCAGGGAAAGAAATACACTCCAACTTTCCCCCAAATAGGCCTATCACGGGATCAATGGAAGAAAGAGCATTGTATTGGGAATCATGATGCTTGGATTCTGGTCTCAGCTGTGTCTCTGAGCATGCAGCCGGTCTTATCTGATTTAACCTCCCTGTGCCTCTCTGTTTAATCCACTGTATGGGGCCCCCTATAAAAAATAACTTATCCTAGAAGTGTATTCCCAAACAGCGAACTAGACATGGCATTAACCTCTGGGTCCTGCTGCTGGTCTTAGACAAGCACTGTAATGCGAGAGCTCTATAGGCCAAAAGTTTCAGGTTTGTTTTTATCTACTATTGTTGTGGTTGTTAGGTGCCATTGAATCAGATCCAACTCATAGAGACCCTATGACAACAGTGTGAAACACTACCCAGTGGCGGGCCATCCTCACAATTGTTATGTTTGTGCCCATTGTTGTTGTTGACCAGGTGGCGTCTTCCAAATTTCTTGGCATAGAGGAGTGAACGCCTCCAGCTCCACAACAGTTTGTTGAAACCTTTCAATGTGTATTGCGTCAATTCTAGGCGCCATGTTTTTCACCAGTGCCTTCAGTGAAGTTTGGACTTCTTCCCTTAATATCATCGGTTCTTGATCATATGGTACCTCTTGTAATGGTTGAACATCAGCCAATTCCTTCCATCTTCTTTTGATGCTTCCTGCATCATTAATATTTTGCCCATAGAATCCTTTAGTACTGTAAGTCATGGTTTGAATTTTTGCTTCAGTTCTTTAAACTTGAGAAAGGCTGAACATATTCTTCCCTTCTGATTTTCTAACTCCAGGTCTTTGCAAATTTCACTATAGTACTTGACTTTGTCTAATTGAGCTGCCCTTTGAAATTTGCTGTTCAGCTCTTTGTCTTCCTCATTTCTTCCATTCACTTTAGCTTCTCGACCCTGGAGAGCAAGTTTCAGAGTCTCTTCTGACATCCATTTTTGGTCTTTTCTTTCTTTCTTGTCTTCTTAATGACCTTTTGCTTTCTTCACGGATGATGCTCTTGATGTCACCTCACAAAACTCCTCTCTTCGGTCATTTGGGTCTAATGCATCAAATCTGTTCTTGATATGGTCTCTAAATTCAGGTGAGATACATTCAAGGTCAAATTTGGACTCTTGTGGACTTGTTTTAATGTTCTCCATCTTCAGCTTGAACTTGCACATCATCGGCTGACTGCTCCAGTCTGCCCCTGGTATTGTGATGGCTGATAATATTAACCTTCTCCATCATCTCTTCCCATAGATGTAGTCCATTTAATTTCTGTGTATTCCATCTAGTAAGGCCCACGTGTACAATCACCATTTGTATTATTGAAAAAAGACATTTGCAATGAATAAGTCGTGAGATCTCCAGCATAATTTCTATCACCAACGCCATATTTTCTAAGCACCAACCCTTCCTCTTTGTTCACAAATTTTATATTCCAGTCATTGGTAATTATCAATACATTTTGATTTCATGTTTGATGAATTTTAGACTGAAGAAGTTGGTAGAATTCTTCAGTTTAATCATCATTAGCTTTGGTGATTGGCACATAAATTTGAATAATAGTAGAATTCACTCGTCTTCCTTATAGTTCTGTGAATATCATCCTATAGCAGATAGTATTGTAATTCCAGATAGATCTTGAAATGCTCTTGTTGATAGTGAATGCAATTCCATTTTTCTTCATCATTCCCAACATACCAACTATATGATTGTCTGATTCAAAATGGTCACTACCTGTCCATTTCAGCTGACTGATATCTAAAATACAAATTGTATCTGCTTCACTTCATTTTGACGTCTTCCAATATCCTGAATTCATATTGCATACATTCTATATTCCAGTTACTGATGGATGTTTGCAGTTGTTTCTCTTCATTTTGAGTTGCACCCCTTCAGCTAATGAAGGTCCCAAAAGCTTTGTTCCATTCACATCATTTAAATCAACTTCACTTTGAGGAGGCAGCTTTTTCCCAGTCATATTTTGAGCATGAAAGGAGCTCATCTTCTGGCACCATATCTGACAGTGTTCTGCAGCCCATCATAAGGTTTTTAGTCACTAGCCATTCAGAAGTGGTCAGCCTCTTCCTAGTCTGTCTTGATCTGAAAGCTCTGCTGAAACCTGTCCACCATGGGTGACCCTGATGGTATTTAAAATACTGGTATCTTAGCTTCCAGCACTGAAGGAAAAAGCCCAAAGTGCATTGAAGGCATTGGCAAAGAACAAAGCTCTAGGAATGATGGGATACAAATTGAAATCTTTTAACAAACTGATATAGCACTGAAGGTACTCACTCATCTATTGCCAAGAAATTTGCAAGACAGCTATCTGGCCAACTGACTGAAAAAGATCCAAATTTGTGTCCATTCCAAAGAAAGGTAATCCAACAGAATATGGAAATTATCAGACAATATCATTAATACTGCATGCAAGTAAAATTTTGCTAAAGATAATGCAAAAGTGGCTGCAAGAGTACACTGACAGAGAACTGTCAGAGGTTCAAGCCAGATTCATAACAGGATATGAAATGAGGGATGTCATTGCTAACATCAGACAAATCTTGACTGAAAGCAGAGAATATCAGAAATATGTTTACCTGTGCTTTATTGACTATGCAAAGGCATTTGATTGTGTAGATCATGACAAGATATGGACAACATTGTGGAGAATGAGTATTCCGGAACTCTTAATTGTACTCATGAGGAACCTGTACATAGACCAAGAGGCAGTTATTTGAACAGAACAAGGAAATACTGAGTAGTTTAAAATTAGGAAAGGTGTGCACCAGGCTTGTATTCTTTCACCATATTTATTCAATCTGTATGCTGAGCAACTAATTGGAGAAGCTGAATTATATGAAGAAGAAAGTGGCCGCAGGATTGGAAGTAGACTCATTAACTACCTATAATATGCAGATGATACAACCTTGCTCGCTGGAAGCAAAGAGGACTTACGATACTTACTGATGAAGATCAAAGGCCACAGCCTTCAGTATGGACTGCACCTCAATGTAAAGAAAACAAAAATCCTCACTGCTGTACCAATAAATAACATCATGATAAATAAAGAAAAGATCGAAGTTGTCAAAGACTTCAATTTGCTCAGACCAACCATCAACATTCATGGAAGCAGCAGTCAAGAAATCAAATTACATACTGCATTAGGCAAATCTGCTGCACAAGACCTCTTTAAAGTGTTAAAGAACAAAGATGTCAGTTTTAGGACTAAGGTGTACCTCACTCAAGCCATGGCATTTTCAGTAGCCGCATAAACATGTGAAAAATGGACAATGAATAAAGAAGACCATATAAGAATTGATGCATTTGAGTTATGATGTTGGAGGAGAATATGAAAATTGCCAGGGACTTCCAGAAGAACAAACAAATCTGTGTTGGAAGAAGTACAGACAGCGTTCTCCTCAGAAGCCAGGATGGCAAGGCTACTGCTATCATATTTTGGATGTTATTAGGAGGGAACCATTCCTGGAGAAGGACATCATGCTTGGTAAAGTAGATGGCCAGAGAAAAAGAGGAAGACCCCCAATGAGATGGACTGGCACAGTGAAAGCAGCAATGGGCTCAGACGTAGAGACAATTATGAGGTTGGTGCAGGACTGGCAGTGTTTCGTTCTGTTGTGCAGAGGTTCACTATGAGTCGGTACTGATTCGATGGCCCCTAACAACTACATAGCTTTCGACATCACAGCAACACACAAGCCACATGGTATGACAAATTATGTTGTTGTTAAGTGCCACCGACTTGGTTTCAGCTCATAGCAACCCTGTATACGGTTTCCAAGGAGCCGCTGGTGAGTGTGAACTGCCAACTTCATGGTTCACACCAAACTTGCGGTCCAGTGCTTTACCCCACACTACGACACCAGGACTCTGGCTGTTGGCCTTTGTCCTGCCCTATAGTGTGAGAACTCTATACGCCAAAAGCTTAGGGCTATTATTGTTGTTGTTGTTGTTGTTAAGTGCCGTCGAGTCGGTTTCAACCCATAGCAGAGCAGCTGGTAGTTTCGAACTGCTGACCTTCTGGTTTGCAGCCCGATTTGTAACCACTACGCTACCAGAGCTCCTCATAGCAACAATGAAATATTGGTGGTCCAGTGTCCAACTATCTCTAAGGTCCCTACAAAAGGGTACCTTCCAACTAAAATGAGTTGTTTTCTAAGTTTAGTTGGATACCTTCCAACAAAAATGAAACTGCTATGTTTCTGTTGCCTCTGCAGGCAGAAGCCCAATAACAGATCCCTGGAGGTAAGTAACATCAACAGTTGCCATAGCAACTCACAGAAATCCTGATTAGGACTGCATGTGTCTGTCCTCCAGATCAGGGTTCTCAAAACCTCCAGGCAATCACGGGTGAGAGAATATGGTAAAATGCAGATAGAAACTCATGTTCACACTGATGTAAGGACTCGAGGAAAGGAGCTCTGATAGTGTAGTGGTTACGAATCGAGCTGCGAACTGCAAGGTCAGCAGTTCGAAACTACCAGCTGTTCCACGGGAGAAGGATGACGCTTTCTGCTCCCGTAAAGATTTATAGCCTCGGAAACCCTGTGCAGGGTCACTATGAGTCGGAACCGACTCCACGGCACATCACAACAACAAGTACTCAAGGAAGGGCTCATTAGAGTATAAGAAACCCACCTGATGTAGTGGCCTGTTAGCACCACCTTGGGTGAAGGTAGTTTTGATCTTCTCCAGATTCCAGACTCTGAAGAAAATGGCTGTGGATGTAACTGACTAGGGTTTATTTTCTTTTCGCTGTTTGTTCTGTTTACAGTTTTCAGTTCTAATTAAGAGACACTATGACAGATAAGACCCTTTATTTACAACGTGGTATTTTGCCACATATTTTAACTGTGTGGGATGAAAGCTATAATCACCTGTATTGTTGTTTTTCATTGCCATCGAGTCAGTTCTGACTCATAGTGACCCTGTGTAGGGTTTCCAAGGAGCAGCTGGTGGGTTTGAACCGCTGACCTTGTGGTTAGCAGCAGTGCTAACCTATAGCGTCACACCAGGAGTCCCTTTTGTTATGTGCCATCGAGTCAGTGTTGACTCATAGTGACCCTGTGTAGGGTTTCCAAGGAGTAGCTGGTGGGTTTGAACTACCAACCTGTGGTTAGCAGTCCAGTGCTGATTCTACAGAGCCACACCAGGACTGCTGTTCGTATTGATTGTGGAAAAATCCACGGTCTCTACTGGAATCTCATTTCTCACTCTAGGCTGGATTAATCCAGCTGTTTAGTTCCAACAGCTGTATGGGACACTAATTAATCACCAGGGCAACTGGATTCTTGGTGGGGCAGGGGGTGGGCAAGCTCAATCTGAGCAGGGTTACCCATTATCAGGAAGCAGCAGGAATGTGCCAAGCAACACAGCCCCTCTCATTGGATGGACAAAAGAGAGGCAAGAGGGAAACTGTAAACTGTCTGGATTGTCTCTCTCCCTCACTCCTCACTTCCCTGCAATCTGGTGCCCAACTCACCTACAACTCCTCTGTGTTACCAAACACTTCTCAGTTGGCAAACCCAGGGGTCAAGTCCTCGATCTTCTGTGCCAATTAACACCACTGATGACAATTCTACTTGCAAGTCATTGTTTTCCCAACTGCACTTATACTTATGCTGTTGTGTTAAGTGCTGTAGAGACGGTTCCGACTCATACCGACCCTGTACAGGGTTTCAGAGGCTTTAATCTTTACGGGAGCAAAAAGCCTCATCTTTCTCCCGTGGAACAGCTGGGAGTTTCAAACTGCTGACCTTGCCATTCGCAGCCCGATTCGTAACCACTATGCTACCAGAGCTCCTTAGGTAAGCCAAGCACCTGCCTGGAAGTTGAACTGCCTGTTTCTGAGCCCTGGCCTTCCCATGTGTTATTTCTCAGGACCTCAGTTTGTCCATCTCTATAACATAGATGAGGATGGCAGCTGTCACATAGGACAGCCAGAGAGATTCAATGAGATGTTGTTGTTGTCAGGTGCCATCTAGTCGGAACCGACTCATAGTGACCCCATGCACAGCAGAACGAAACAATGCTCGATCCTGGGCCAACCTCACCACCGCT